>NC_073357.2:41126562-41433125 GCF_027580225.2 Misgurnus anguillicaudatus
TGAGAGTATGCCATGAGCAAACCAGCCAGAACCTGAATGACCTGTTCTCTCCTCCCACTTCTATGCTCTGGCTCCCAGTCAAACTCCTCCAGTTCATCCAAGACTGTGAAATCACCATCGGGGTAGCAACAGCAGACGGCCAGGCCCAGAGCCCATGATCCCAGCTGTGCTGGTGCTGAAGAAAAGGAAAAAGGACAACATGCAGATAGAATAGTGTAACTAAGCTTTGTCTCTGTAGCCAGCCTGAGCAGTCTCAGCCATAGATGCAGATTTTCATTGTCTACGAGCCCTGCTATGACTCTCCCTATTTCTCTCCTACTGCTAAAATTGTCAATCTTACTATTTTAGTCATCAGTATTCTAAAGATGTTTCAGCCTGGACTGAAGTAATTACAGTTTGTCTTTTACCATTCACGTATTTGAAAGCACATGTAGTTGCGTCAGCCAAGAGAAAACATACAGTCACCCTTCGTTGGCCTCACAATTATGGACTTTGATTATTCCCAATTTTGTCTGAAGAGCACGTGGCTACCGTTAACAGGCAAGCACGTGCAAATGCTGGTGTCACTGATGCTCTCAGTTTCGGCTGTAATTGTACCAAATGGGAATCGCTAGTGCTACAGTTCGCACCCTGTCATTGTTTACATGCTGGTACACTAGAGACCATCTCATTATTGCCTCCTTCAGACACTCATACCAAAATCCACACTAGGCCCGGGATGCTGAGATATGTGGGACTTGGCCAAAGGATGTTCTTGAGAGTGCAGTAAGCACACGTGGAATGCCAAAGCCACTGAGGATACATTCTTCGAATTTCTACCCTTCAATTTTGAAGAACTAGCTCTGGTCATGGGGAAAAATGGACAAGACTGTAAATTGGGCACTGAGCTTTAGTAGACCATCTGTGAAAGGATTAAAAACTGCTTCTGCATAAATAATGGTTTACAAACAAATTAGGACAGATATTGTAGCAGACGATTCTTCACAAGGTCGTTGAGCCAAATTGTCAATTGAGCACTTTCTGAGATCTTTCCAGGTTATTTGCGAAAACTGGCCATTTTGAAATATCATGCTAATTATTACACAAGGTTTACTGCATATTGCAAAATAAATCAATTCCATAAATTCTGAATGTAATGTTGCATAAACGTTTACATTCATCTACAGTAAGATTTTCCCCTCTGTAACACTTTCCATGCATTACGCTACACACACTTCAATTCTAATGAAAAAAATGCCTTTAAAATTTGAAAGAGCAACTCTCAAACACATAAGCCTGTCTGTTCGCAGTAGGTCGTGATTTTGCGGCAGTCTTTCTTTCCAAGGCCAATCACCATCTATCAGCTTCCATATCGACGTGGTCTAATTGTAGAGCGCACTTGATCCTGATCTTTAAGAATCCCTGCAGGGAGAGTAAGCAAGTCCATTTGTTTTTCTGGTGCTTCCACTTTAACTGGTCCATCCCTATGGAGGAGCCAGACATGGTATTCAGATACGCTTAAAAGGACAAGGCTGCATGTTGTTGGGGAAGAAAAATAGCAGAGATTGTAATGAATGGTTTATGATTGCAGCTTTCTCTCTCCCTACATGAAGAGGATCTATAGATGATTGGAGATACAATAATCCCCTTTAAAAGATGTGACACAGCCTTTAGGGGGTTTATTGTGTTTATTTAGCCTTCTCATTGTCAAAGAGTTATCTTCCACGAAGAGGTGGCTAGCAGTGTAATTCCTTCATGTCTTGCAAACATCACTGTGACATGACTTTTGTTGCTGTAAGCTCTGTAATGCTTTCCCTGCAGCAATATATATGCGAAGATAAATGTTTATCGCCTCTTACAACTGCAAATGCTTGTGTTTCTAAATAATTAAGAATAGTGAATGATGTTAGTGCAGCTTTTTCTTAAATACAACTTGAATGCCTTGAATCGGTATGCTCTAAAACAGTGGTTCCCAACCTTTTTCACTTCAAGGCCCCCTAGTTGCCCACAACAATATTTTGGCGCTTTTCCATTGCATAGTACCCCACGGTTTAGTTTAGTTTGGGTCGGGTCAGCTCACCTCACTTTGGCATGGTTAGCTTTTCCATCGAGTTTGGTATCACTTCACAGTGGGAGGGATTAAAGGCGTGTCGTTATATTTGCGCTGCCTACTGCTGTGACATCATACAAGTGAGAGCGTCGTTGTACATTCCCATTCATTTATTTATTTATCAGTCCGCCACAAAATTAAAATTGGCTACCACAAATAGATGTTTGCACATCGCGTTTATCACCAAAGGTTACCTCTATCTCTCTTGACAGTTTCGGTTTAAACACCCGTGGTGTCAGTAGTCGACACGCTCCGCTGAGCCTCATTGAAGTTGCATTTAAGCATAAAATACTGACGTGCTCGTCGCAAATGTTCTGCCACAAACTGCAAGTGTGGAAAAACCTGTTATGGTGTCCCTGATTCTCAACCTGTGGATGTTTTTTATCGCTAAAAGGGAGTTTGGAAACTTATAGCGGAGCACAGATGAAAACATTTTTCGAGACAGCGCAAGCTAGCACTAAAGGTAAAGCTAATACTTACATTATAACGATGACGCTTGTGACGATTGACCAATCAGTGATCTACTGTGTTTTTGCGTCACGTTTGGTATCAGCTCGGGTTGCTTGGAACCCCAACCGAGGTGGTATGAAAAAAAAGTATCGGGTACTACGTACTGCACCCAATGGAAAAGCTCCCAAAAGTAAGCTGACCCGACCCAAACTAAACCAAACCAAACCGTGGTGTACTATGAAATGGAAAACCGCCATTTGAATGCCACATAAAATTAAATAGAACTTGGAATGACTAGACAGATAGTCTTGAGCCCCCCTTCTGCTGAGGCTCCCCTCTGGGCCTCAACCCCCTGGTTGGAAAACACTACTCTAAACCATGCTGGGTAATTTCAACCTAGCGCTGGGTCAAAAAGGGATAAACCAATAATTTAACTTATGCTGATTTTTTAACACATTGTTGAGTTAATTACAGTATAAACTAGGGATCAGCGAATGTTTGGCAACCAAAATTATTCTGCTGAAAATAGCAAAAAACACATTTTTGGTGTTCGGCCAAACAAGTGAAAAAGGTGAATACATTTTACCGAACAATGATGCCTTTGATGACGCAATCAAATAGCAACCAACACACAGTGAGAAGTGTGCACCCTTCATAAATGCAGCAGCATTACAAGTTTCATTTATCATTTAAAATCAAGACATCCTAAAAAATGTAGGGATCATTGAATTTAAAATAAGTCAGACACAGGATTGCATGAATTGCTTTATTTATTGACCAAGTAACATTTTTAAACATTTAAAACTAATTAATTTAAGTACAAAATAACCCCTTACAATACATGTCAACATAATCCTAGTGTTACATAAAGCTTCTTGAACATATTCCATTAAAAAATAAACCAAAGTCTTTATGAGATGGCAAAATATACATTAGAAGCAAGATTTCTTAATACTGTTTCTTTACGTTATCATTAAAAAATGAAAGGAGACACTGAAATGAGAGGAGAAACTGATCTCATTAACCTCAGTAGACTGGCATGCTATATGGATACAAACAAACATTTCAACTTCATCTAAAACTAATTAAGTGCAAAAAAATACAACTTCCTATTACATATAACTCACAGTACATGTGCATAAAACATTGAACATTAACAAGAACATACTTACATTAAATTTTAACTGATTCAACTTCATATACAACGCTGGTTTTGTAAATAGTTTTGGAGTGTATACACATCACAGAATGTTAGAAAAATCCCTTATTATGGAATTTGGGGGCGAGGGGCAATATTAACTGCATTCATATTTTTGAAACATTATATTTTAATAATTAATTGCACTAAATTAACATTAAATTGATGGCCCTAGTTAATCCATAATGATGTAAAATGCATTATTGTTCTCATAAGAACGACAAACAGTGAGGTAATGTACTGCACATCAAAGACACAAGATACTGCATGTTTTTTTCTATGACGCACACGCTAATGTTTTGGTCACCCCTTTATACCTTTGAGAATCAAAGAAACACTTGTTTGTTTTACTCCGGAAAGCCGCCTTGCAAATGGCGAACGAAAACTGCAGAGAGTGGAAGAAAAAAATGCTGTTGAGGCTGGTAATTGGAGAGGAACAAGGCACTGCTTCACTGTCAATTCAGCAAGCCAGTCCCCAGACAGTAAAACAACATCCCTGACAGGGAACAATAAACACTTCTTGTGTAACAATTCGTAAACATGTGTCCTGAGGGTCATACTTTATTTTGAGGGCCTTTTCTGCAGTCGTTGAACTGCTAATATAGACAGCAGGATTCCTGCTAAAGCCTCCAGCCAGAAGAAAAAGACAAATCAACCCGTTCTCCGCACGTTCACCGGCGCCCTGTCTATAACAGTGATCACAGCAAAATTTCATTAATCACAAAGCTTTGTGCCCGCTAGACAAGAAGTAGACTAGTACTTCCAAGAGTGCTAAATCATCATATAAAAAATATTTTTCTTTTGCCACTTTCTTTCTGTCGGCGGGTCTTTCCATCAAAATACCATTACATTTTGAAAAACCTGAGGTGCATTTAGTTGAACAGTGCTAATTTGAACAAAACATGCAGTGCATGTGGTACTCCAGATATTTGTTTCCCGGAATTTCTTTGTATTCATGCATTAGCCTGCTCTTCTACCACTCCACTTGAGAACACTGGCAAGGAGCTGACAAGCCTCACCACGATCACCTTCGTCCTTCATGTGAAAAACGCAGCCCTACAAGTGTTTACTCACGCGCTCCTGAATGCTTTCAGTCACAAACTCTCAGACTCCAATCCATCAAGCCAGCATTTAGACATCACCAAGTGTAGTTGGCAGGGCCGAGTCTGGAAATTCAATAGTGCCTGTCCAACGGCTTGACATTCTCCTTAAAGGACAACACGTTCAATCATTTCATGTAAATAGGAGGGGTCATTGACGCTGTATTTCATGTCTTTAGTGTTGTCGGGCATGATGGATGCAGATCCCGCTGTGTGTTTTATCACATCGATATGATTTTCTCTCTGAGTGGAGCCATTTTATCCCACGATACACATTTCGGTGACACTTCTGGGAAGTGGTGCACAGTTCCATCTCCAGCATCACAATTAAGGTAATAAACCTACATTTGAACCCTAAAGCAAAATTAATGCCACGGCATGTACATTTCCGAAATATTTTATGTTCATACAGTACTTCCCAATGTTCTTTTTAATCGCCAGTGTTGTCAGATTGTTTTCTGATTCCCTAAATGCAGAATAGGGACTCGTTCTGATAACAACTGAAGGGGGGGTTCACTAAATGCAGCCTCTAATTACTCATGAATTCCTTTGCTCAGCACTCCACAGGCTTAGATGCAGCACTTCCCTGTTCACTTTCCGATTATGGCCTCTACTTCTCCTGTGGGACCAATAGCAACTCCAACTCTATTAGGTCCGACAGCCCTTACCAATATGAACTACTCAATAACAACAAGAGGAAACACAGCATGCTCTGTTAGCAAAAAAAAAAGAGAACGTCTTTCCATTACCCGTGTTGTTCTCTCTAATATGTCTGTGCCAGTATGAAGACACCCCAGTGTAACACTTCGGATAATGATATGAGATGAATCAGTTCTTTATGACCCCTTTGGTCAGGTAAATCACACCTGCCTCTTCTTTTTTCATTATTTTAGTGACTTCACTTCTCTATGTGCATCGATATCAGCCTTCTTATTGGTGAGAAATGAATAGTTTTGAGGGAGCTTTACTTGTCTCCAACTAAAAAACAGTAACATATGGAAGTCGACAAAGCTGTAAATCTGTTTGATTGCCTGGAAAACCAGTTGGATAACAAAGGAGACGACTTCATAAACTGCCACAACTGATAGGTTGCTCGACCCATAAACACAAGCAAAACAAGCTGATGATATTTCTGCCTGTGGCCGTCATGATTAATTGATGCCTTGTCTGTGTGATAATAAAAAGCGGGGCACAGAGTGGACAGGTGCCATCTGAATCCTCTTCTGCCCACTGTTTGCGAAATTCTCAGGGCTCAGGTGCTAATTTATGCAGCCACACTATTTTTCACCCTGGCTGAACTATCAGAGACCCCTAGGCCCTCCATGCATGAAACAATCTAAATTATTGGTGACAATATATAATATATGTATCACGCTTTCTCTGCAAGACAATTTTAAAATGGAATATGTCACGGGTAGCATGATTTCAAATTTCTATCAAGGCGACAAAGAAGAATGATGGGAATCTGGACAATATTGAGATCTAGGGCCCTATCATACACCTGGCACAATGCAGCGCAATGCGCGATGCAAGTGTCTTTTGCTAGTTTTAACATGGCGCAATTAGCATTTTCATGTTTAGAGCCACATTGCTTAAATAGCAAATGCATTTGCGCCCATGGGCGTTCTGGTCTGAAAACGAGGTGTGTCCAGGCGCATTGTTGGCGCGTTGCTGTTTTGAGGCAACTAAAATAGACTATGCCATTGACCAACTAAAACTTGGTCTAAAGTCTTAAGTCAGTGGTGCAATACTGTTTTTGTTATTTAAAGAGCGCATTAGTAATATGCGCCTATACACGGGACGACAAAGCGCGTTTGCTTATCACACACATGGATGCGCAGCAGCATACAAACGTTTTTAGATAATTCAATTGTAAAAGATTGTTATTGTTATTGGATATGGTGAGATGAGAACCTTTATTAAAGGTTAGCAGAAGATGATGCAGGACCCTAGTTCTTCTCTTCGCTCTGTTTACCAGTTGCTGTCGGCATGTTTACCATGTCTGTGCGGTTCGTGACTTGTGCCAGGGCTAGCATCGCTAATCATAGCTTACATCAACTTTTACTAGCAGCGATTTTAAATGGATTTCTCCAAATAGCATGACAAAATGTACCTTTCCAGTAGAAACTTCGCGTGGGAAGCCCAACCTGTCCTATTAGCTCACGTCAGCGGCCAGCATGTCTCCCATAAACACTCTGGTCATGTTTCTTTCTTCATAGTCCTTTCTCTACTTGTCATACAATTCATAGACACTTTTTTCTCTTGCGACCCCCAGACATTTTGAAAAAAAAAAAACCACAATGAGAATGTGAGCTTCAATGAATGGTTGAAACAGTAGCACAACACACATACACTTGATAGTGTGCATGGGCAGAAAGCGAACCTAGGGATGAGTACGTACGATGGTTATACGTCAACATATCATCTGGGATGACCAATAATATAGGTGATCCACCCGGAAAACGAAAATCTTCCGCTATACCTTTAAGTAATGCTTTAAAAAATTATACAACGCTGTCCGAGTGCTAAAACGACTCTCAACACCTTTGTAAATTCTTTATCTCCGTTTGTTACAAATAAAGTAGTTTTAGAGTACAAACCTTTTCTTGCATATTTGTAAATTATTCTTTGAGATTACACATCTTGTAGGCTATCCATTTACAATAATTAAATGACTGAAAAGAAAAACACTTTTAAAGATTTTAATAAAAAAAAAATTAATACAAATGAAAACAATGCATTTTTTATCTTTTTCTTTTTTATTAATCTTAAAGTAGGGGTCTTTTTCTTCCATTTAGTTTTTCAGTTTACAAATTCCACCATCTGAAAAGGGCATCGGCATGGCACAAGCACAACTGGCTTTTAACCTGATAAGGAACACTGTGCCGTACACGGTACACCCCTCCCTTGCAGGTGAGTCTGCATTACGTCATTGTAACTTTGAAGCATTAAATCTTCAAAATATACGGTCATGCGGCACATTGTTGTAAAGCTTAGACTTTCGGGATTCCATTAAGCGCACACACAAAGCATCATATGATTTTTTGCAGTCATAAAACTGTAATCTAGTTGTTAGTTACCTAAACCGGGCAGCGCCGATTTAGGATATTTACTTACCTTCAAAATCTACCCTTTATCCGCTTCGGTGAAATTGTCCAAAACAAATTGTTCATAAATCCCCAAAAGTCCAAGGAAATGGAATATCCAAGCATTTTAATTAGTGCTGGGCAAAGATTAATCGCGATTAATCGCATCCAAAATAAAAGGGATTTTTTGCACAATATATGAGTGTGTGCTGTGTGTAATTATTATGTATATATAAATACACACACATTCATGTATGTATTTAAGAAACATTTACATGTGTATATATATTCATTTATATTTGTATATATTCTATATGATATATAAATAAAGAAAATTATATATAAATAAAAAATGACTATATGTATGTGTGTGTGGTTAAATATACATAATAATTACACACAGTACACACATATATTATGCAAAAAAATCACTTTTATTTTGGATGCGATTAATCGCGATTAATCTTTGCCCAGCACTAATTTTAATCCAAAACGATTTGTTCATCTCACAATCTTGACGTTTCTGACCGAATTACGATATAAATAGTTTATACAATTAGTTCACACGGGACATTCGTTCGAATCTCACTTTTCATTGTCAAGTTTTTTTGTGCAACGTCTGAGGAACAAGTACGCCCCCTTGTGGAATTTCAGACGTTCCATAAGAGGCTACAGCGATGAGAGCTTAGACTCTCATTGGTTTATTGCACATTACGGCCAAATACACCCTTAGGAGAATAGGAACAATGCTTTTAGACTCTGCGCTTGGCGCACAAACCCATTTTTCCTGTCGTTAAATTAGTAAAAGTGGATTTGTACATGCTTGTGTAGACTGTTCACTTTGCGCTTTAGACAATGCACTTAGATCTTTAAAATAGGGCCCTTAGGGGTCATTCACTAAAGTCTGCCATTTTATCGATGATCTTCTTCTAGCAAACTAGCCTGAAATCAAGAAATTGTTCAGACTTGTGCCCTAGTCATCAAAGTTCAGAAAAACTACTAATAATGCAAAATTCTCCATCAGCTGCCACTCAAGATTGGAAACTACAGCATGACATTTTTGGCTGTGTTTGCGCCATTACCTTATTTGCATAATCTCTTCCGATTTTAAATGAGTGTGCTAAAACAACCTAGACAGCACATGCAAATAAACCGCAATATCAGCCGGTGCAATACGGTTTTTAAGAAATTCACCTCTTAATGATGCCGATTACCTGCAAGTTGAGAATTTAGACTGCAAGGTTGTGTAGTGTGCTAGAAATTGATCCAAGACAAGTACACTTCCCATGACAGGGAATTAAGGCTTGTGTCTGTGAGAGTTACTAGGTTGTGGGAGTTTCTTTAAAGGAGTTGTTGTTGATGTTGACTAGATGACAGTTGATAGCACAGTGAACACTGAGACTCCCATTTATTATTAATGGCCTACTGTCGCTTCACGTCGTCTTAGCATTTTTCCGATGAGGAGCGCACGACGATGCATCCAGTAGCGCACACAAACTCACACACATTCGTTTTCTAAACTGACCTCACACTTTTTTCTGGCTTCCTTTTAGTGATGAGTGGCTACTTTTAAGATGCGCCCCTCTGATGTGTGGAGGCTCAGGGAATAAAAGCAGATGCTAGTTCAAAAGCTTTCCAAACCTTGTGGTGGCCATACTCTTTGCTCCAGAAGACCACGTTTTCACAGTGGAGACTCATGAATCAACCGCGAACCTATCGGCAGCATGAAAGACAGCCTGGGAGAGAGGAAAAATGAGAAGTGATATGAAATTACTTTTAAATTCATATTCAATATGGCAAAGGAAACATTAGGATAGCTTGCAATTACATTGTCTCATGTTTGAATTGCACTTAAATGATTAGACAACTTAAAAAGATTTACACTTTTTAAAGCTGAGGTTACCCATAGGAAATGAACATCACATATGAGATCTCTTTAATATCTCAGTTGTTTCTTCCTCACAGCGATGAGTTTAGATGATGAGCAAACTGAGAGCTGTGCTTAGAGTTCCCACGAAATCAAATGTTTTTCTATTGAAATATTCCTCTTAAGTTCACCGTGTGAGCCATTTAGAGCAATATTCAGGTGTCCAAGGAAAGCAGATTTATTAAACACTATGCCGTCAGGCAATATGAAATGGTCGCACCCAAGTGATTAGAGAATGAGGGAATGGTGAGGGGCTCATATTAATGTCTAATGGACAGAAATGAATTTTGACTGTTGTTTGTGCTTGCTAAAAACTACTGTATTACCCGCACTTAATCACAACCCAAACAGTAACCCATTAGTCAATTGTCTTTAAAATGACATTTGTTCAGTTTCTGTTGCTACAATCAATCAGCTTTCTTTCTGGGGTAATGTCATGTGATATTGAGTGGCTCACGCTGAAAGATGCATGGATCAAGCACAGCCAAATGTACAAGATCGAGCCCAAGCTCCTGCAGAGAGACCACTGATAATGTGATGGGCAAATAAATGTTGGAATTTTATTTATACTGAGGTGACCTTTACTTTCATGGGTGGGTTTTAATCTGTGATGTGCTTTTAATTATCGGTTTGGGGTAATAGCAATGACATCCTTTTGTCTTCATGGCAAGGGAAGGTAGACAACCTGGAAAAATGTTATCTTAACTGTAGCTAAGGTGGAGAGGAAAAATGTCTTTCCTCGAAATGAGCAGTGGCATTTAATTAGATTGAACGCTGCTGGGCTGAGTCGTTGCCAAACGGGCCGCCTTTGAATTAAAAAGTGGGCTTTGGCATGGAAACAAGGTAGAGTTTGTGGTCAAGGAGAGACCAGACAAAGGCCCCTCATCAGGTAAATCAGGGCTGACTTTTATTTCTTCAGGTGACAAAGCTGGGTGGCCTTCTCAGGCCAGAGAACAGTAAGGCGTCCTGACAGTGTGTCTCGCAAGGGCACATAGGGGTGGAGGGATGATGCTTTCTCAGCCTCTGTCGTGACACTTTAATGTGTGTGTGTGTGTTGGACAGTACCATTACTGAGTGTTTGTGTATTGATGCTTTGGCAAAATGCATTTATTTATGTATAATATTGATAACGGTTTATGCAAATTCAAAATCAAGCCTGCTTAAATCTTTGAGAGAAATTGAGAAGGAACTTCAGACAATGAGAACAGTATATCTACGGTCAAGTAAGGAGACAACCTATTTCATATCAATAAAGCGACAAACTATAAACTGCTATTGACCAATTATTTTTACAGCTTAACTGTAGGCATAGGGTTTAGTATATTTTCAGAATTGTATTGCCCCCAAAGAGGCTTAAAAGAGTGTTTGATAGAGATCTAGAGGTCCTGTTTATAACTGTGGACTTTTCTTTTGGAACAGTTTACCCATAATTATTTTTATATGTCCCATCCTGCCCTGAGTTTCTCAGGAAAACTGCGGGCCCAGCATAGAAGCGGGCAATTTTCTGGAGAACGCCATGGTCTAAAACGTGTAAACATTGCTAAATTACATTCGGACTATTTGCTTTGTTGGTTTGGTTGTTTGTTTGGAGTCTGGAAATCAACCATGGCTTCATTAGCTGGCGGAAGCTGTGAGCTTTTGCATCCTGTGTGCATTCTCTAGATGCCTGCTGATGGGCCACTGCTGGCAGAGGTGTTAGCCTCACATTTGCCTCCATCAGGGACACAAATATCACAGTATCAGTCACACTTCACTTCACATTAAGTCTGTCTAATTAAGGCCGAATAAGGAGACGGGTGGGAGTTTAGGGACACATATAGACGCCGCTGCTTTTCCATTACTGTCTGTCAGCGCCATTTGGTAAAACAACCCCGTCAGCAACTGCATGATGTCTTGCAGTTGTAACCATTTTAGGCCATTTCGGTTTCTGTATTTCACACTATAATTTTCCACCGCGAGGACAGCATTTCTATTCTTCTAATGTATTAGCGTAGTGGATAAACAGCTGCTGTGCAGCAGAGTCCAGACCCTGACTTTTCGATTTATGTTCGAGAAAGCCAGCAGACCACGGGGGTTAATTAAAATCGTAATTGCTGTTATTAAAGCCCTCTTCCCATTTCTCTTCCTTTTCATTTTCCGAGGATACTTGCAGAACTCACTCTTTTTGGCATATGGGTTTCCTATTAAAAGATGTGGGCTTGATTCTCCTCCAGATGTTCTGGCTAATCATCTGTCCAAAAAGGAAACACTTTATAGGCATTCCAAATATTTACACGCCGAGCAGTCGTGTTGCAGGTTTTAGGCCCTTGGGTTGGACCCAAGCTCTGTGAATCTGTGAAGCCTTGATACACGCAGCCTTTACCGCCCCTCAGAAGCAGATGCTCTTTTGTACGAGTGTAGTTCAAATACAGGAATTTTATTAGGTGTTTAACGCAGCCATAATCGCAGCGGTTCTGAGCTTACAGGATGCCGTGCCGCTGCCAGAACACAGAATCACGAGTCCTAGACGGAGAACGCCCAAGGAGCTTAAAGTGATATAAATGTTTTTGAGTGACAGCATAAATCTGTACGATGACAAATAACCTCCTTTGAAGTCAATGCCGCGTCGAATAGGATGCAAGTTTTGTATTACAGAAATGGCCCCTGCCTGAAAAAAGCAACACACAATGTCAAAGTGACAATCTTAACTCCGTAGCTACGAGTGGAAAGGGCGTGCGCCGTGCTTATCTGAATACGAATGTCACGCCTGCTTAAATCTGCGATCCGTGGTAACTTGGCACGTCGATGACGGTGGAAAAAATAGCAAATAATAAAGTCCACTCAAATGAACATTTTTCTTGTCCAACGTATGCCACGATATATCACAATTCCACACGCCGGCCCAGAGTAATATATAAAGTTAGGAGGCTGTCTTGTTGCAAAAATGAAAATGTGCTTCTAAGAAATGAGCAATTTCCCCACGGAGGTATTGGAAATTCAAAGGGACTGTCTGTGGGTGACCTGTCATCAATCACGGCTGTTGCGCTGGGGGCCTGGGAAAGCGGTCGTCCATTGACAGGTGCTACCCGGTGCCTAATGGCACCCGGCAAACACCGAGCGGTACGGAGGCAAGGCAATAGGACTGTTAATTGCTCTGGCTCTGCTCTGGAATACAGAAAGCAGCTGGTCGGAGGCACAGGACGTCTGCAGTCTCCCCATTCTCATTTCCCTGCTGGATCCCACGGATGCCTCGCAGATTATGTGCCCAAACCAATTGCTTTCGGCCCGTCCGGTACTTATTGAGCAGAAGCCTCTGACATGTGACAATAAGAGATAGTGGCAGCTCGAAAGCTATGGCTCATTTTGTAGGTTAAATAGCCCTTCAGATAATGACCGTGTGAATGAGAAGAAAGATAGAGGTGCGCTTTATTGCAGTCAGCTCTGTGTATTTGAATTTCTGGGTTTAAATCTTCATTCTGCCGAAATGAAACAAAAACCTCAATGTTCGATTGCCGCGTTGGATATTTTCTTTTATGGCGCAAGGGAAAGCACTTTAAATGCTGGAATATCCCTCACTGCACGAGCACCGCATACATTCTCCATCAAAAACTCTTTCTAAATCACACCATTTAGATCTTATGAAACAGTTTTCAACCCCTCATATAAGCATCGCACCCAGATGTGTGCGTTTCTCTCCTCGTTCGTTTCGCGCATTAATAGTGAAAAACCACATTAATATTCCTGGAAGCCGAGTTCTCAGTTTTCAGCCGAGGCATATTTCCATTCCAACTGTCATCTGCAGTGGATGAGCTTTTATTGATGTATGACTGTGTCAGACGCTTCATTTATGGAGTCGGTAAATGCAGATGCTCATAGGTTATAATGGGTCTTTGTTAGCGCACTGCATTGCCTGTGTGTGGGATGAGAGAAAAAACAGAAAGAGAGCGAGGTACTTCTCATTGTGTGCAAACCTCTCCACCATCTGCAGGCTGTGGCTCCCTGTCGATGGCTCCTGATGAGGGCCAGATGTTCACACTGTCTGCTGTTTCTTCCATTAGGAGCTTCAAGGCTAATGTGTTACTCTCTTCAGCCTGTAGGTTGTGTTGAGTGCGGGTGTATGACGGCTTGTGTTAATTCGCAGAAAACTGCTTTTTCCTGTTCCTTTTATATGTCTGTCATCCGTTTCCATATTTTCTCATTTTAAAGGATATTAGATGAATCACAGTTGTGCAGCAGTGGAATTTAAAGATTTTTTTTCATGCATTCAATTTAGCCAGTCCATTGATTGCCGTTCACATTTGATCTACCAGCCTTTGCTTGCCTTTCTGTAATGTGTTGTTAGTGAGGAAATCTCAGCAAAGCTCATTGACTGAAATTATGTTTACTGGTAGCTGTAACAAGCTTTGCTTCTTGCTGCGTTCATGCATGGTGGTCTTTATCGGTGATACCGGACCCTGCAGGGTGCTAGTATGAAATTAAGTGGAGGTTTACAAGACTGCTGCTGGGTCGATCTAGGACGTGAGGATAAGGAGAACTAAATAAATCTGGTGTTTCATGTGACATGGTAGCACATTTATTTTAGTGTTGTCTCTTTAAGCAAGCAAAAATCTATAAGGAAGCACCAAACATTTCTCCTTCCGAAGTCTCTGGGGTTTTAAAGAAAGTTTGATTAAATACAACCACCACCTCAAATATGTCCACCTTCCTGATATGGTTGGTTGCCGATTATGCATATGGTTGGAGAATAAAAACATGGAAATCTAACCCTGTGTGATTTTCGTATCAGGTGTGCAAGCAGGTTAGGGCTGAGGCTGTGAGTAATACCTTTGATGGAAACTCTTCTCTTTCATTTTCTCCAAAGCTCTTTCTCAGCGTGACAGGGCAGGTCAACAACAGCTGCGGGGATTCTTCTTAATTATAAAAAAAACATGCTGTTTGAAGAGAGAGGAAAGAGAAAGAAAAATACTTTAGGTCTCGCCTGCAGTGCATACTGATATAATTTTCATAGTAATGAATCCTGGCTGGTATTCTCTGAGGTAAAGGTGAAATTATAAAAGGATAAGTGGGGGAAGGCATGTGGTGTGATGAGGGGACGAGTCTTAATTAATCTTACAGTTTGCTCAGAGGGCGAGGGTCACATCACATACATTACGTATAGCAGATATATCTGAATTCTACCTGAAGGGAGAGACTGAGGAAGTGTTTTTTTGTCAGTTTTTAGGTTTACAGTCTGATAAACGCACGAATCAGTTACGTTCCTACAGCAGTAAACTGTTTGAAGGCTTAGCAGCATTCAATAACAATACAATGCAACATGTAACATAATGAAATTTCGTATTAGATTGGAAAATAGATTATGAACATGAATCTCACAGCCATTAGAAACATTAGTGTTATTGTTGTTGTATAAGTGTATATTGCTTTCCTAATGACAAACAACTTTCTCCTTAATGTGAAGAGACTTTTATTGGTGTGTTTTTCTACCAGAGTAAATACCTTCTTGTGTATTATTTGCTGAAAAACTGTTGCAGCCTATCATATATTATAAATACATTTATTAACATATTCTTAAAAAAAAAACTTGGGTTATCATTATATTATTATTATTTCTGTTTCCTTATATCTACTTGTGCATTGTTGCACATTAATGTTTATTATTGCAGTATTAAACAAATTCAATTCCATTTAAATTACTTTATATAGTGTTTTTACAATGTTGCACTGTTCAAAGTAGAGTTACATAAGAAAAAGTAAAACAAACAAGCAAATAAAATAGACTTAAGCTATGTTTAAATTTGACTGTGCTTCTAATTTTTTTCCTAACGTACTTACACAAACAATAAAAATAAAAAAGGGAACATAGTTGGAGTGTTATTTAACAAGTAATTATTTTTGCGAATCTACTATAATGTACTATAAAATATATACTTAATAGTTTAAGGCTATTAATACATGACAACAATATAGTGAAAAACTGTACTATGTATGTATGTCAGGCCAATTGATAGTTTTTATGTGTCGTTGCGAACTTACTGTAAGTGGACTGGTGGGCAAGAGAGCGCGATATGCTGTTGACCGCAGGAAATGTGTGATTTCTTTAGTTTAGCCTAAATGCATACATATAATATAAATTAAAATTTTAAAAGAATATTTAAAAGAGTTTTGTCATCCGTTACGCCCCTAACAGTTGTTGTGCAATAAAATGCACTAAACGAAGAGGAGACAATCCTGGGCTTATACTTTTACAGAATGAATTCAGAGACGAAAAACCCAGAACAAAGGAATTTGTGATTTTTTTACATAAACGTATGTGACTCTGTGCCCAGTGAGGGGAAACAATGGCAGGAAGCCATCAATATACACTCTTATCTACAGGTTACCTCACGTAAACACTGGATATATTAATCATTGTATTTTTAGCCATGAATCATTATCTTTGTGTAATTTTTTTACCTGGATTATAGTCACGTACTGAGACAACCAAGTGATTAGTTACACTAACTGCTAAAGTTAGCTAAACATTTGTCATGTAAATATGCTAAATTAATGTGTGGGAGTAAAAATGAAATGTTTGCAAATGCTTTTGCACTTTTATTAGATAATTTGTTGTACTAAGAGTGATAAACTTGTATCACGGAAATTTTTCTGTAGCAGTCGATATCGACAATTATCACGATTAATGGCAAATCTTTATTACTGTCAAATTTTAAGTAGGATTTTTATGGTATTGAGGTAACATCTGAGATAGAATACAGATTAGAATATTACAACAAATTCTGTGACCTTTGTGCTAGTCGTGGGCATTGTATTTTTGCTAATTTTTCCTACTCCACTCCTCAAAGTCTAACTGACACTGTAACTGTAAACCAAGACCGTGTGCGGCATCCAGAATGGCCGTCTGCATTACGCATGGTGCGTAAACATTATTGATCACTTACCGAACTGCCATTACCGGGTTTTATCGAGGAAAACTATATCACGAAAATGGTTACAAAATTATCACCCAGCACTAGCTCAGGTTGAACTTGATTGCTTTTCATTAATATGAATCAATATATTGTAATACAATACAATATGATTTAATATTAATATAGTCCTGGCGGCAGTATAAGTCAAGGAATTTCCCACAAAATACTTGTAAACATAGCCAAAGTGGAGGTCTGGCAGTAAATATAAAATATGAAATCAGTGCGGTGTATAATCTTAAGTGTCCAAAACTTTTCTTTGGTAGAGGTCATTTAAATAACCTTGGCTTGAAACAGACAGAAAACTGACCAGCTTGGGCTGGAGAGCCCACTGTACACTGCCGTTTTCTTCCCCGCCGACCTCTCTGGTAAGTCACGTGACTAAACTATCAATGCTGATGTTATTTTGGAAAGAAACACGCCTGCGCACATATGCATTCGTCTACAGAGCGATAAATACAATCAAAATGGTGAATGCATTGAGCACTTTTGTTTAGAAGCGTTTATAAACATTATACACAGTTGTGTAGGCCATCATTCTTGATTAAGTTACAGTATACTCACGCTTGCCTATAGACTAAATTAACACATGACGTCACTCTTACCAAATATAAGCGTTTAGGCAGTTTACACAGGGATGACAAGGTATTATTATCAAAAACATGCACTTTGAAACCAGTCTACTGCCCTCATCAGGTAAATGAATAGCCAAACTGCAAGAAATCATTCCTGTTTTCGATTGACATCATCCCCTAAACATGGAAATCCAGTGGCTTGTGCAATTATTCCACAAAGGGTCTACTGCTAAAGTAAAAATGCTAAAGAATAACATGTGTTATCATTAGCAATAACATCTATAAAGTTCAGTCAGTTTGTGATCAAATTCTGCAATATTAAAGCCTTTTCATCTGAGAGATTTATAAGCCATTGCACATGCGCTCTATCACTCATTAGCTTACATGCATTCAAATCTAAATTGCTAAAGGATTAAGTGGAGAGCTAATGCTGTGTGTTTTCATACTGATTGCCTTCAGGTCTGAAAA
This sequence comes from Misgurnus anguillicaudatus, assembly GCF_027580225.2. Taxonomy (NCBI): domain Eukaryota; kingdom Metazoa; phylum Chordata; class Actinopteri; order Cypriniformes; family Cobitidae; genus Misgurnus; species Misgurnus anguillicaudatus. Next base: position 41,144,400 of record NC_073357.2, read on the forward strand.
CTCCTGCTATGAGAGGAGTATAATGAGGCAAGAGATATTTGATCGATGGCTCTAGTTTAATGTGAAAATGAAATAGTTTGGGAACCGCAGCGTTTTTCTTTATATATTGTGTGCTGAGACATGCTGTAAATTGAAGTAGCACGGCTATTCAGCCAGAGCGAGTATCATATACTGTGAAGATTCAGAGGTGTTATACTGCTCTTAACTTCCATAGACATCAAACGATACATGTGCCTTGAATTAAAAATCACCACAGATCCAGCAATAAGATATTATCACATAGTAAGTCAAGATACTGTATTAAGATTTTTTAGGTTTAACTGCTGTACTAACAGTTTAGTATGTGGATTTTAGTATGTGATATACAATTTGCAATATGAAACCATAGAGAAACTAAAGTCTTTAAAAGGATAGTCTTAAAAAGGTTCAAGTAATTTCATACATACAATTGATGTATAGGAGACATATAAAAAAGTAAAAATTTTGAGTTAAAGGGCACCTATTTCATTGCTAAAAAACAACGTTATTTTGTGTATTTGGTATAATACCATTTTTCCACATTTTTGTAGCTCCAGATTTCACTGTCTTCCTTAAACGCACGGGTTTTGTACAAAACGCATGGATTTGAAAAGCGCTGTGTCCCTGATTGTCCAGCTAATCAGCACATTGTGATTGGCTCTGACATCAACCGGAAATGTGACGCTCCTTACCATGTTTGAAAGATTCAGTCACAATGCAATGCTAACAGGAGTTAACTTATAGCCTGTGAGTCAGAAGTGGGAGGAATTATGATAATGTCGGTCTTGTCTACATCACCAATCCTAGGAAGTAAACTGTTGCCTACAATCTGTGTGTTTGTTATAGTCCAAGAAAAGAAATTTACGTGGGAGACGCTAACTTGCGTCATCGTTTACTTTGGGGTTTGTACCTTTTGCATATCGTTAACATGTACTAATACACACTTACTTACTCGATTGCTCGAGTACTCAAATGTGGCATCGATAATTGATCACAAAAATTATGATCATGTGAGTTTATTTATTTATTTATTGTGGATATGGCGGCATTTGGATGTCTAGTGTTACAAGCACATGGTAGTAAAGACTGGGTCTGGAGATACGTGTTTGACGTTGTGTGGAGCTACGCAGACCGGCATATGACATCAGTAACATTACCATGCATTATTCAAAAACAAACAGATAATTCCGCACACCCGCACCGCAGCAACCTGCCGACCCGCGCAATGCACGGCAGCCCGCCGATCCCGTGAAGCGGGCCACACCTCAAATCAAAAGCGCCGTCAAAAGGTCAATGGGTTATCATCTCATATTTAAACATCAAATGTCAAGAGATACATATGAGCATAAACAATACATCTTGACTGAGAACAGGTGAGAGCACGACACGACAGCTAATCGCTAAAATGATAGCGAAAGACTTAAAGCTGGTTAATGTTATAAAGCTTGTGCTTTGACTGGACATGTTTAAAAGTGTGTTGTTTATGATGCACATCCACAAAGGGAGTTAAAATTTCTGTACATAACTTAGTTGACAACTTAGTTGAAGTCTTGCATTTTATGCAGATAGATACACGTTGTACATTTATGTTGTATAAAGGTTTAATATTATGTAGAGTGAGTCATATAGAAAGCACTTCGGTTTGTGTTTATTAAAGGCGGAGTCCACGATGTTTGAAAGCCAATGTTGATATTTGAAATCACCTAAACAAACACGCCCCTACCCCAGTAGAATCTGGACCTTCTGTTGATAGACCCGCCCCACACATACGCAACCCGGCAAGGATGTCGGTTAGTAGACACGCTCCTTACTGCTGATTGGCTATAAGTGTGTTTTGGTAGTCGGCCTGTCTCCTTTTCCAAAGCGCTTTTCAAACATCGTGGACTCCGCCTTTAACTCTTTAGTTTCACTTCATCATGCAGCTATTCCTGTAAAAGGTTTCTGTTAAAAACATTTAATTCATGAATAATCTAGTATGTGTTCATTGTTCTGTCATAGTTTCTTCAAAATTAAGTTTTGTTTGAGTGTTTTTAATAAAGATATTTTCATTTTCACCATGACGTGTACGCCCGCCCCTTTGATTGCCCCGCCCCCAGTTAATCGAATACTCGTTGTTCAGACCTATAAATGCACGTCCCTAGTTGGGTCACTGTAAGAAAATGCAACTAATATATTTTGTTGTAATATGTATTTTATTGCACTGCACAATGTATTGAATTTTGTTGCTCATGCAATATTGTTTTGTTCCATGGTGGGTGGGGCTAAAGATGGGCTGTGCAGTGATGTAAAAGTGGGTGTTGATCATCTGCGGCCTCTTATTGCAATGTGATGCCATACTGAGACAAAATCAGACATGAACTATTTTGGCAGCTTGGTTTCAATAAAAGCTGTTTTGGACTGTCAAGAAAGTTTTCAGTTTTTAAACACACTGAATGCGTTGTCCCAGAATCCACACATCTCTGTGTTATTATAGGAACAACACATTTTGTGCTACTTTTAACACAACTTGCGTTTTATTTTAACACAAAGGGCCCTATTTTCACGATCTGAAATGCAAGTGCGAAGCGCAAAGCGCAAGTGACTTTGTGGGCGGATCTTGGGCACTGTTTCTATTTTCCCAGCGGGAGAAATGAGTCTTGCGCCAGGTGCAAATCAATAAGGGGCTGGTCTGAAGTAGGTTCATTATTCATAGGTGTGGTTTGGGTGTAACGTCAAATAAACCAATCAGAACGCTATCCAACATTCCCTTTAAACGCAAGTGCGCAAGTTCCATGGTGGGTTGCTATTATAATGACGGATTTACCAGGTGCACGCCAGGAGCGGTTCACAGCTGAGGAGACCGACGTTCTTGTAAGAGCAGTCAAAGACAGAGAAGTTGTTTTGTATGGGGATGGGAGAAACCCGCCCAAATCAGCGTAGGTTAAACAGGCGTGAGAGGAAATAGCCGCAATTGTCTCATCAGCTGGCTTCCCCATCGTTGGGCCAAGCGCTACAATGATGTCAGGAGACGGGGAATCCCAAGCTTGCCAGCATAAATCGGGCACGCCGTGTAACGGGAGGTGGATCTGTCTCTACACATGACCTGACGTCAGCCAAGGACATCGCTGCGTGCACCCTCACCGCTGAAAGGGTTTGGGGGCTTTGATATCGGAAACACAAGCAAGGTCCAACCCCAAAGTACACTTACAAAGCAAGTTCACATACATTAAGGTTTCTTATGAAAACATTTGAATTATTATTTACATAAAATAAACGTAATACAGCCACTCAACAAACTTATGAAAATATTTCAATCGTTATTTGCATGATATTTTTTTAACGCAGCTACACAATACATAAAAACTATCACCACAGTGCTCACCACAATGGTTTCCCTTATCTCATGTGTTAATATTTTTTATTGTAACAATTAATGATTTGCAAAAATAACTGTTGCATCTGTGTAGATTAGATAAGCAATGCGCGTTGTGCACGCTATACATTATGGTCAAGCATGCGCCCTTAAAATAGCATAATGAACTACGTGCAACGCGCCACTGACTTTAGACTAGTTTTTTCTGGTTAGTAGCGCAATTGTTTTTTGAAACTGCAAAATAGCATCAGGGATGGTTTGCGCCAGAACACGCCTCCTTTTTTGCGCTGAAGGAGCGCAAGTTCATTCCCTAGTTTGCCGACGTGCGTCTGTGGAGGGAAAAACCCGCTGTGTGCCGGTGCAAAATACGAAATGATACATGCGTCACTGACAAAGTAAATTGCGCTGGGTGCAAGAGAGGGCCCAAAATGACACATAATGTGTTAACAGCATAACACAAAAAATGTGTACAAAATGAACACATCCTTTCTTAGAGTGTGTCAATAAGCAACCCACTGTGCAACTTGCCTGTATATTGTGATCATCCCCTGCATTAGATGTACTTTTTTCCTGGTAAATAATGCAAATGTTCAACAGCATTTTATAGCCAGGATTTCAATGTTAGCTATAGCCTACATTCCCGAGTCTCTGTAGAAATAGATTTAAAAGTGTTTCCGATTTTCTGAACATTCAGATTTACTTTCTCTCTCTCTCTCGCCCAAAGCTACACTCCAGGTGGCTGATATTTTTGGTGTCTCTTTCCAACTCTCACAATTAGGAAACAATCAGGTGATGTTATTACTTTTCTTTGTTTTGCACTTTACGTTTTGTCCTTATTACATGACAATTATTTTGATGAACTAAATCTAAAACCACAAGGAAGCAGACAGTTTTCAGCAAAGCCTGTAGTGAGGATAATATCATCACAGCTTGACATAGGTTATTATATGCTCAGATCAACTTCAATCTCTCAGATTTTGACTGAGAATATTCTAAACTAGAAAGAGAAGTGACTGTGGGAATGGGAATTCACTGGAATGACCTGATATTAGCTTTGGGTTGTTCTTTCGCTTTGTGTTCTTTAAAGATGGAGTTTTGTTTTATGTGAAACTACCTACAGTATTTTGTCTTTGAACTGTACATGCTTAACCACAATCTTGGTAACCATGACGATGGTAATTCAGCATTATAATATACACACACTAAGGATTACAGAACAAATAGCATTCAATAAAACAAAACACAAAAAAAAACTGCTAAAATAAAGTGTGTTCATTAAGCTTTCCTTATAGTTGTAGATTTCCCAAAGAGCAAGCACTATAGTTTCACAGGAATGTAAACAGCTTCTGCAATTCTGAGGACTGTGAAGCATCAGAATAAATAAAAGAATGAATACAATCAAAAGAAATGAATGTAGTATAGCAAGTCAAGCATGAAAGTGAGGATAAAATGTTCTGTTAGAATGTTAATTGTGAGTTTGTAATCATACCATAAATATTAATGTGCTCATTAGCAGGTGTCAGCCCCATCACATTTGTACATTTTCGAGTCTTCTGTGATGAGGTTGTTAATGAAATCGAAATGACATTGTGGATGTGCCAGCAGAATGAGTTGTGAATAAACTGTGAATGTGGTGACCACTGGCATGCCAAAATTGTCTTCAGGTTCTAACACATATTATATATAACCATATTATAACCACGCTATTGGTTAAAACTTTTGGATCACTTGACTAAAACTCTTTTATGATCTTAAAAACATTTTGATATCAAGACATGCTTTTATGTTTAAGAAAAATGATGCCAAAACTAAGATGTTATAATTATCATTTTTTTTTTATAAATTCATGTGTCCTGAGTCCTGTCTGTGTCTGCCCTTTTTTGGTTGCCTTGTTCCCTCTTGTTCCTGTGTTGCTCCACCCCTTTGTTTGTGGCTGTTGACACTCATTGATTCTCCACTCCCTCCTTGCTTGTTGTTATGGTTACTCATTGTTTCTGTTATGTGATTGGTTCCTGTCATGTTTTAAAGGCAGAGTCCACAATTTTTGAAAAACACTTTGGAAAAGGAGACGGGCCGACTCCCAAAACACACTTATAGCCAATCAGCAGTAAGGAGCGTGTCTACTAACCGTCATCGTTGCCTGGGTTGCGTATGTGTGGGGCGGGTCTATCAACAGAAGGTCCAGATTCTATTGGGGTAGGGGCGTGTTTGTTTAGGTGATTTCAAATATCAACATTGGCTTTCAAACATCGTGGACTCCGCCTTTAATACTCTGCCTGTTAATTGCTTGTTTGTCAGTCATTGTTTAATGTTGGGCTGTGTTCCTGTTTCCTGTAATGTTTTGAATTTTATATTAAAGAGCCAGTAAGATGACAATTTTAAGCATCCTATCACTGTTTATAAGTCCCGGACAACAGGTTTAAATGGATGCAAGGTCAAAAAACACTGTAATTTTCTCAACATATAAATTTAAAATTACCCCATTTCTCAGAGATCCCCAAACGATTCGTGTGAAGCCGTTCAACGACTTAGTCTGCCTAAACCCCACCTTTCAGTAGCCTACTCTGCTCTGATTGGTCAACTGACAGAGTCTCTGCACAGACCACAGATCAGTGGCACGACCAACAATAGTGCACCATGTATGGGCCTAGTGCTAACATGATTTACTGAGAAGACATTATCGACATCAATACATATCATTCATCATTAATCCAAGCAATAAAAATGACGATAGAAACTAACATTTTACACTCATATAAGCATTTATGTAAACTAACCGGGTCATAGCAAAACCGTAAATGAGCATGCGCTAGCCGTTTGCTAACGTGACTTTCTGACAGTAAATTAAGAGTTTAAACAACAACATCATTCATCATTAATCCAAGCAATAACAACGACGATAAAAACAAAACATTTTACACTCATTTAAGCATTTATGTAAGCTAACCGGGTCATAGCAAAACCGTAAGTGAGTATGTGCTAGCCGTTTGCTAACGTGACTTTCTGACAGTAAATTAAGAGTTTAAACAACGACATCATTTATCATTAATCCAAGTAATAACAACGACGATAAAAACTAACAATTTTACACTCATTTAAGCATTTATGTAAAATAACCGGGTCATAGCAAACCCGTAAGTGCAGCATAAGCCGCTTGCTATCGTTACTCTGACAGTATATAGAGTTTAAACAATGACATAATTTATCATTAATCCAAGCAGTATTAATGACAATAGCCATTTTACACTCATTTAAGCATTTATGTAAACTAACCGGGTCAAAACCCCAAGTGAGCATGCGTTACGTTAACCGCTTTCTATCGTGACTCTGACAGTATATAGAGTTTAAACAACGACATCATTCATCATTAATCCAAGCAGTATAAATGACGATAGCCATTTTAAACTCATTTAAGCAAGTATGTAGCTATAATCATACTTACAGGTTGTGGTTAGGAGATGCATGTTTCTCCAAATAAAGTGGGTACTGAACCATCTTTCATTGCCAAACGTCTAAATCCCTCCGTTAAAAATTTATTTTAACCACTGATTCTTAACCACTGAGCCAGACACGTTTAGTATATCCCTCCTTGAAAAAGTCTCCTTTGGTAGTGAAAACAACACAAACTGAAAACACAGCGTGAGCTGATGTTTACACACACTAGCTGTGGGCGGGTCATAGTTTTCATTTCTCCTGCGGGCAAGGCTGTAGGCGGAGATTAGTATCTCGTGTGACGTGGAAGTGTTTGTGTGACGTGGATAAAGACAGGCAGGAGATTCAATCCATATAACGACTCGTTTCAGGGATTCAGAGTTGACTCCCTACTTTAGAAGCCAATAACTTTATTAATCGTGCACTTTTTGGTTCAACTACTTTGCACATTGTTTACATTGATGGACAGCTACACACTGCAATACAGGTCAGTTTAGATTTTGGATCTGTGTGGCTCTTTAAAAACTACATGCTGCACTTGGATTCGCTGCCTTTGCCTGCCTCAATTAGTGATTGGAGAAAAAAGCTTTTTGAAGCTTTGAATCAATTGATCAAATTGCTTTGAAAATTGATTCAGTTTTTCGAAGCGTTCGAAACACCACACACGCTGGCGACACCTGCTGGTCAATATTGTTTAAAAGCAGTTCTGTCCAAAAAGTTTACACTTTTTAACAATTTTCCCTAGTGGTGAATCATCTGATTTTTGAAACGTTTCGAAACAGTTATGACGTAATGAAGCCTAGTTTGCTAAAATCACATGACTTGGCTAGTTTTGAAACACTTTCCGAACCAATGATTTGAAACAAAAGATTCGTAAAAGTTTCGAAGCCTCATGCAGCAGTGCTTCAAAAGCGACCATCACTAGCCTCAAGCTTAACAGCATGATTGAATGGCATAGATTGAACTTCATCAATATTGTATACGTATATTCTTTATGACCTTAAAAGCTTATTGCTTAAATTGCAAAATAACTTGTAGTAATTTATTTTGTATAGACGGTTTCATCGGACGCACGTGCAGTGATGCACTAAGAATCTGGTCGAACTTTACTTCCGGTTTCAGTTTTTTTAATGGTCTGACTAGTTGCTAAACTGAACTCTTGAACAAATACCTCATCGAAAATATCAAATGTTTCGGTTTCCTAGATAATCTAGGTGTTGTTTGTTTCGCTTGTTATATAAACAAACTACGTTTAAAGTACTTTGTTGTTATTTATTCTTAGCGGAGTTTACCGGAAGTTACGTGTTGACCACAAAAGGTGCTTGTTTATGTTGTTACTGCTGATACCGTCTATAGTCAAAACATAGTTACTTCCATTTAGTATTTCACAGTTTCAATGAGTTTACAATTGTTATAAATGTAAGGAATAAAGTGCAATTTATACTCATGCGTAGATTCTATGCCGTGGCTATGCATAGGCTGTGCGTTGCTCTGCTTAGCCTGACGTGCACCTCGCCAAAATTGTAACAACACCTTCGTTCTACGCAGACCACAAGCACTGTGATTGTGACTGAAAATAAAATCTGCCTCACATTTCTTCATAGGCATTTATGCTTGCAACAGGAAGAATAAAGATGGGCCAAGTTGAGGAGTGATTTTGACTCAAACTGCAACAAAAGTCGTTGTCTATTTACCTATATCACTCCTGGTCTTCTCAAATCATATAAAACAAGCTGCTGCTGCTTCTTCTTTGTGGGTTTACTGGCCAAGCTGCTTCTTCTTTGACTGTTGTGCTGCTACTGTGGGTTACACGAGTAGATACTGCCTACTAGCGGTCTGCATGTGTAATTGCATGTCGACGCGGACAACAACACATAGCCTATGGCATCGAGGCTACACCGTAGGACTTACGCACAACTATAATAAACCCTTGAGTATCATGTGATCCTTTCCACCAGCAGTGTATTCATAGAAATAATAAACTGCTGCGACAGGCCCCACGACAGTTATCATTAACTTTTTTTATGTGTGTCAGGAACCATCACCCCACTGGGAAGGACTACAAAGAGCACATGGATGGACCGATCATTAAATAGTCAAGAAACATCTTCATTTTCAGTCCCAATACTCTTGTGGTTCTGTCTGGTCTGCTCTCAGCTTGAATATTCATTCATTTTCTGATGCAACCTGTTGAAAATGTACATTAAAAAAGAGGACTTTATCTGAATGGAGAAAAATGCAATTAAAGACCTCCAATAATTAACATCTAATCTTATAATTACCCTTATTATAATAGGATTTAAAGAAAGAATTTATAAAGCCCAGTTTGAGGCGCTGTACATTAAGCTGATATTATGCGCAGCACCGTATTTAAATCAAAAGAAGCAATTATGTCATAGAATGATGACTCATTACCTCTCTTTGAAAGCCTTGCCTGCATCAAATATGAGATTTTGCTTTTATTCAAAGGGCGCTGCTTAAAATAGTCCTGTTACACAGTGTTACAAAGCCAACTCATGTCCCATTAAGTCAAGAAAATACTCTTTTTAGGAATTAAACATCAGCTTGTGAAAAAGAACAATGGTCCCTAATAGGCTGATTTTTTTTCACCGATGCGCAGTGGAGGTATTGAAAACACGGCAAGGTTTGGATTTCAGAGGTTCATTGCATTTTCTGCTAATTAAGAATCAACATGCTTAAAAATATGCTTAACACTTACATTTTTAGTTTACTTACTCTCATAGTTCAAAGCATTGATCCGATTACCTTTATACAGGAAAATACTGTATGTCTTCTCCATTTAATAAACACAATACACTTTTTTCCCTCACTAAACATGTTTTTTTTTAACTTATGATAAACTAATTTAGTGTTAAAATGGAAAGGCTCAGGAGTAAAGGTGTATGCAACGATTCAGTTTTTCCATAAATAGGACCTGATGTGATGGCATCCTCTGCAACATTAAATTCCATACTAATTCTACTAATTCATTTCTTTCTCGCTGTTTGGGGGAGTCTGGGCTCCACGCAGGGCAAAAATCAATTTGCCATCTCAGATTGTCATATTCCCTCTCACCTACCCGTCTGCCTGCAATTATTGTCTCACAGCCACCTCTTGCTGAAAAAAGGGTCCCCTGAGTGGCAATCCATTTTTTTATAAGCAGACATTCACATGGTCCGACATACAGAAATGCACACAGTACTCCACAGGAGATTAGGGGTGGCTTGTTGTGACCCCAACTTATAAAAGACTGAAGTTTGTGTGTGATGTTGGCAGGCTGGCATTTTTCCTAACAGACCTATGAGCAAGAGTTTGTCCACTGCAGTACAGTCACCTTGCACCTACACCACATGATTACCATCAATGCAACATTTAGGTTTGTTCAACCCCATATGAAAATTTGATTTCAAATCAGTTCCATAAGTTCTTTAATTGTCTTTGGAACACATTTTTAGAGATTTTTGATGAAAACTAGAAGGTCGCAGTGCATGCATAGTCTGCTTGTTCGTTAATGCAATTATAACGGCTAAGGTTAAACCGTACAAGCTAGCATATTAATAATGTAACGCATACAGTAAAGTGCTAAGTTAAGCCAAAGTTGGCTGACTCTCCCTGGGACGAAAAAAACCCCTAGGAGAAAACCTCCTAGAAGGACAAAAACCCTTGGGAGAAATTTATATATTTATATATATATAGATACGGTAGGGATAGGAAGCGGGTAAGCGGATTAAACTGGTTCAGCCGATTCAATGACCAATTTGCACACTCAAATGACCAAGGAGGAGAACAACTTCTTAAATAAAATCATTAGTTTTGTTTTCTTTGCATAATATTCTAATTAAACCACTGATGGCGATGTAATTGCCGATGTCTTTCATTCTTTTCTGGGCTTGAATAGGGACGGTTGAATAGCAGTTTCAAGGACAGTCACACACCTCCCGGTTTTCATCAAAAATATTTAAAAATGTGTTCCAAAGACGATCGAATGAGGTTTCATTTGTGGGAGAAGCAACCCTTTAAACTGCAAATTATAGTAATAATAACCATTTCTATTCAAAAGCCAACAACAACTAAATTGAACAGCTTATGCAAAACTCACAGTTGTCATGGAGTTTCGCGTGATTTCTAGAAACATGATAAACTCTTCATGCCTACAGGAGACTCTGTCCACTACCTCATTCTTCAAAGCACACATCATTCTTTCGTGGCTTGACGAAACGGGGTGGCTGACATTATTGAATTATTTCCCAGAATTAATGACATCTCCACTAAACAAATAAATAAATCACAGCCTTAATTGAATTTCAGATTGATGTAAAGAAAGAATGTTATTGGATAACTTGGAGTTAACTCTGTCATTGCCGTAATAATTGTATCGGGATTCTGTAAATAAGGCATGTTAATAAAGTTTATGCCAGCAATATGTTTTTGTTTAGTGACAGCTATTGTACTATTATTTCTGAGAGTGTAGAAAGTGTTGTGTTGTATCTGAAGCCAAACTTTATTCCAGCAGCTGTTTTATTTGTTTGTTTCAGAGTGCAGAGAAGCAGCTGACACATTTTCAGCTTCTTCTTGTGCGAGAAAACAAAGGTAAAGGCCAAACAAACTTCTTTTTACTTTTGCATGTCTTGTAACAATAATTAATCCTCCTTATATAAAATTCCCATCTGTGAAGCTTCTTTCTTATATTAAAATAGCTTTTGGCTTTATTGCAATATTGATAATTTCCACACCTGCTCGGCACACAGCACAGTTTTGGCACATAAGAACAGCTTTCCCATTAATTTTTATTTCTTTTTTGATGGGCAAATATGTACCATATGTACTAAGTGCTGTTGTATTGATAGTTAGAAGGCTTTTTTGGGACATCTTTGTCATATTACCCAGAGCTCGCAAAATCACTAGCCTGATGTGCCAGGGCTATTTTGCCTTGCAGTCAGGCTAGCAAAAAGCATCTCCGCCCTGCCCATTGGGCTATCTTAACTTATAGGGAGGAAAAATATATTTAAATGTATTTGCATTCTCATATAGATTTGGTTGAGTAATTATGGTGTGTAATTCAGGCATTGTAATTCAGGTATTTAAATCGTGTTTAAACGTGTGCTTGCATTTACTTTTCGATTGTGCAAACTGCAAGAAGCAAGCAGTACTGATTTGTCATTGACGATCTGTATCTGTTGCGCAAAATTTCCTCCAACGTCGTTCTGTCAGTCATTGCTATCCTCAATAAAAAAAAAACTTAAACGTGTTTTTTTTTTGTAATAGTTGCAAAAATCCTTGATCTTGCAGTACGTTTTCTTAAAAAATGCGATGGAATATGCGGATATTTATGCAATTTTATGCAATGAAATTGTGGGAACTTGCAAAAATTGCGGGAACTTGCAAAAACTGTTTGCAGCTTTTGCAGCATTTCAATGATGTCATATAATCACCTCACCTCATAACCATCCCATGGCAACAGGGGACATGGCTGCACTTGTGTGAAGTAAATGCAACATTTTCAACTTTCTTCTAAGATATATGTGATTTTTGCTACGAAAATGCAGGGATTATGAAATCATGCAAGGCCCGCATATTTTGTGCACGGATATCTGAAATTAATGCTGCGAAAGTGCGCCGTATTTTAAAAAATGCGGCCTCCACATAAATATGCAGATTTTGGCTGAATATGCACTGAATCATGCTATCGCATAAACGCATTTTTCTGGAGGGACTAATTAATGTTTCAGAATCTGAAGTTTATAGACGTTTCAATTCAGTTAGAAGCAAATATTTGTATTGATGATTGTAATTTTGATTATTTTATGTGTGTTATTTTTGTATTGATAGATGTTTTGTCTTAATAATTCTACATTACAGTAAAGTAATATCTTTTTTAACCTGGCCCCTTGCATTCATTTAGGGCTGATGGTATCTTGTTATATGCATTAGTGCTGCCTCACGATTAGTTGCGACTAATCATTTGCAGCAGGCTTGTGCACAATTCAGAATTTCAGAATTGGCATCCATTCAATTCATGAATTGGAATTTGAATTGAATTGACTCCGCCCTACAGGAAGTTGAATTTGAATTGGAATTGGAATGACAGGAAGTGGAATTAAATTCATTGCAATTCAAAGAAATTCCACAAACAAAACAGAAAGAATCTCACTTACATTCCGTGTTAGGAAAGTTACTTTGGAAAATTGTTTGGAAACCATTTTAAATACTTGGTTAAAGTAAAACATTCTGGGAAATGAAACCATGTTCCATCGTGTTCCACAAAATTACAATTACAAAAAAATCTAACTTAATTATTTGTTATGTGACTAAAGTTTTGAACATTAATTGCTGGGGGAAAACATTTTCTGTTAATGTAATCTGTACAAGTAGTTCAAACTAATATAATTTATAGATTATGTAATGCAATCATATCTGACATATACTGAAAGCTTCATTTTTAACACTTTACTTACTGTATAATATGTATATGAATTTCTTTGAATTTCTATTGAATTGCAATTCTGCTTCCTTTAATTCAAATTCGAATTGTAATTCTAGATCCTGTTTTTGACATCAATTCAAATTCAATTCAAATTCAAGAATTGAATGGGAATTTAGGAGTCATTCTCAATTCAATTCTGAATTGTGCACAAGCCGGATTTGCAGAATAAAAGTTTTTGTTTATATAATATACGTGGGTGTACTGTGTATAATAATTATGTACACACACACACACACACACACACACACACACACACACACACACACACACACACACACACACACACACACACACACACACACACACACACACACACACACACACACACACACACACACACAAACACACACACACACACACACACACACACTCTGGTTTCCATGTTTTATGGGGACATTCCATAGGCGTAATGCATTTTATACTGTACAAACTGTATATTCTATTCCCCTTACCTACCCCATTCTCTAACCCCAACCATCACAGAAACCCTTCTACTACACATTTTCAAGATACATCATTTTGTTTGATTTATAAGCTTGTTTCCTCATGTGGACATCAAAATGTCCCCACAAGGTCACAAAAACACTGGTATTCCTAACTTTGTGGGGACAATTGGTCCCCACAACGTGATAATTACCAGGTACACACACACACACACACACACACACACACACACACACTATGTCAACAAAAACTTTTATTCTGCAAACGATTAGTCGCGACTAATAGTGAGGTAGCACTATTATGCATTTTATTGTTGTTACTGTCTAAATAAATTACACTGAAGAGTGCTTGCCGGAAATCCCTGTTACCATTATTTATGCTGTGCTTGATGAGAAATGAGAAACTTAATAACGCTTAATCCCTAATGCCATGTTTGTGGAACATTATTTGTTTTTTATTAATGAAAATACCTTCATTTCATCTTATGAGTTCCTCTTTATGAGGCAACTCATCACTGAGTTTTCACTCTGACCCAAAAGTTTGTTTATGTGCACAAGTAAACATCATATTTTTGTTTGATGAAATCTTATCCGCTCTCTGCTCTAGAACAACTGCTTAGGCTCTCAGATGTTCAGACTCTCATGAATTGATTTCCTTCAATGCCTTTGTGTGTGTGTGATTTCTGGATTCGTCTGATGCTTTCGATCACGATCAGTTCCAACCACAAAGGAAAGGAAGGGCAGCTAATAAACAGTGTGCTCAGAAATCCACCTCAGGACCCCTGCTGACATCTGATAGCTTGCGCTTATCATATCTTTGCTCTCTGGATGACGGTGCTGATCTCTGCCAACTTTCTGCATACAGCCACGGCCTTTCATTCTGCCAGCAGCCCCTTATTTGAAATTTGGGATCCGGGCTTTAAATTTTATTAACAGCCGTTATTAAAGCCACCTGTGGGAACAAAGTGAAAAAGGAAAAAGTGGAGATAAAAAGAAGTGGCGAGAGAAAAGCGGTACATTAATTCATTGTCTAAAGAGCGTGCAATGAGATTAAAAGAGAATGGAGAGATGGACCATCCGCTGCCTCATTGTGCCAGAGCTCAGATATAATTGCCAATCAAATTTCAGCCCTTTGTCATTCTCTCTTTCCAAACCCCACCAATGTCAGTCTCTGAAGCTTGTCAAACGTTTAACTTAAGCCAGCAGTCAGAGCCAGAGTTTTCGATAAAGTGGCTCCCTGATTTGCTTATCCCTTTAGCCATCAATAAAATGGGCATTCACATAGAGCCCATTGTTAGTACGATGAGGTATATAGAATGAAGAAAATTAGGCTAACCTGTGCTCTGGCTCTTGGCTAAATTGTACCTTACCACTGTCTCCTATTGTTCTGCCCAAGCACCATTGCTGCACGTTAAAAACATTAACACTTTTATTCTAATACCGAGCGGCCGGACCGGCGGTGTTATGTTATGACTGAGATAAGTGGGAGCCATTTGCGAAAATAAAGCTTGAGTTATGTGACACAGCGTTCAATTAAGGTGAAGGGAGGAGGTGTGGTAGGGATAACGGTGGAAGGTTTTCATTGATAAACCCATCAAAGCTACAGGGGCTTGAATTCGTGGCAGCTAAGGGGAGAAGTAGTATAGAGAATCTGGACTCTGATAAGGGAATATTATTCACAAAATGGGTATAATCTCTCTGTGGAGCTGTCCCTCCGGGTCATGTTCTGAACCCTCCGCAAATTAGTCTTCTGTGGCTGTCGCTAAGATCACATTCCTTTCATTTCAAGTTCTTCAAACTTCAGGTCTGCAAAATTGCAGGTTATCCCTCACGGCTATTAGGTGTCATTCTGCCCCCAGGTGGCGCTGCTGTTTATTTCATGTCCTGGGTTTTCACCGTTTCGGCATCACTCTCGCTACAGTATGCGGCTTTTCACAGATCCCTGGATAGTCCGACTAGCTTTCAGGAACCGCAGTGGTGGTTTACAAAGCGACTGTGGGGCCCCTGCAGGGCTACCTGCTGCGCCTGAGCCCTGAGGCGGAACATCGGAGCTCGCTTCAGTCAGGTGGAAAATGGAGACCGAGTCATATCGGTCCACGCAATGGAGTGCATATGATCTTTTTTACAGGAGTCCTTAAAAATTAATCACGAAGTGATGTTAACTGGGGAGTTTTATGGTGCTGCAGACGTTCAGATTTGTGGAGATGTTCTGTTGGCAGTTGATGTTTGGTGGGTGTTGATGTACTTCAAATTGCTCTTCAAAAGAAAGTATGTTTTCAGAGAAAAAGTGGCCAATTAAGCTTATGGGTTTGTACTGATGTGTCTGCAATTACTGTCTAGTTGTCTTACAAAATAGCCATGCGGAGAGATGAATAAATGATCATTTTTTATAGTGGGGCGAAATCCACAGTGTGTGGCTTTCCGGATGGCCCACCTCTCTATTAATATTTGAACAGGCTCTAAGTGTATTACGGACATGTTTATACTGAGAAAACAAGTGTGTGTGGACATGCACACAAAATAGTTTCCATATTTTAAAAATATGGTCTGTGCTCACTTGTGCACCTCTGAGAGCACATCAGTGAGCCAAATCACTTTCTTGTGTGAGATTTACTTACGCACGTCTCCATTATTCAGGTCCTTTCATAATGTGTCATTCTCAACACGAGAAAAGCTATTTCCCTATGACTCATGGCTCCATCCCTCAGCCCAAACATCTAGCTGAGACTTTAATCAAAAGGCATTTCGGTAAACAAAACTCCATCTCACTCTTATGCACATCAGAGGAGAGACAGAAAGTACTCAAATGGAGAGAAAACATGTTGTCAGATCATTTTTATATCCAGTTACTTTCCAAATGTGCGAAACAAAGCACTGCGTGATGTATTGTTGTTTTTATAGGGTACGTACAGTAGATTCTCTCTGATGAGACGCAATAAATAAGGGATAAGTTGTTTGCTACTTTGAGGACCAGTCACTTTATTATTTACTATGCGAACCACAAAGGCTTTACGAAGTAATACTAGCAGATATGAGCAGCTCTGGAGGAGGTTGATGGTTCACACTTCAGGGTATTCTCCTGGAACATCCCAATAATTCCCAGTTGTGGCTGTCTGGCACATTTAAATGACTGCATAACAGGAACATGTTGATCGAGGAATTCAACATTTCAGAGATGCATCATATACATCTAACTGTGGTTGTGTGACGCTCTTTGTTACGTTTGTATTATTTTTGAAGTACTTTCGGAACAATTCTGTTGCTTTCATAATGGTTTTTATATTACAGGTAGAATGGAGAACTGAAAGCTGCCATACTCGACATAATGCCGTTCTGAGAAATCAATTACTAAGACTGAATAGAATGAACAGTTAGATATAAGGCTATAGTACACAGCACCATGAAAGTAGCTTATTGGTAGAGTGACAGGAATCCAGAAAATAAATATGGTTGAAAAGTCATTTTAACCCTTGAATGAAACCATCACAAAGGTTTTATAGAGAGATAAGCACAGTCTAATGTTGCAATAACCTCAACCCAAATCCATTGTGAATCCATTCTAAAACTTTCCATTCTGTAAGGCTATTGTGTCATAAATTATATAGCCATTTTTGTCATTGAAGCTATCAAAAGGCAAATTTACTATATTTTTTTATTATTGTTACAGTTTTCTGTTGTATGTCTTTCTGAAATTAATTTCCCCTCCTTACCACTTGGGGGAGGTATTAAGTTCTAAAGTTACATACCATTAGAGACCAACAAAGACCAATACACTGTAGTGTGTTTTGGGCCATATTCCATTAGAACCAATACAATTCCCAGTAATACCAATAAAACCATTAGAATTTCTGTGATGGTGTCTATTGTTTTTTAGCAGGGTTTTTCCAACCTAAATCTCTTTTCTTGGACTACAACAAACACACGCATTGTAGGCAACAGTTCACTTCCTGGGATTGGTGATGTAGACAAGACCGGCATTATTAGTGCTGTGACGGATCGCAGTTGATCCACGGTTCGGCTCGCATGCGATTCGTGGATTAATATGCAAATTTAAGCAGGGAAAGTTTATCATTTGCACAGGTTTCTAAAACTTGCAAATGTTAACATTCAAGTGATTTAAAACAATTTAACCGCAAAAAGGGTCTAAAGTGAGCAGATTTCTGTACACACATGCGGTTAAATGTGTCCTGTCCAGCTCCAGTCAGATAATCCTTTCAAAGATCAGAACTCCTCATGTGTAAATATAGAGAGTTGCGCTACTGTGTCTCATACTGTAGTCCATTAACATACATTCGCTGAATAGAGCAATGGAATTCGCCCTCCGCCTGTGTGTGTGCACGCGTTTAAGTGCCCTCAGTAGTGCATACAGTTTACATGTACTTCAAAAAGTAAGCCAACATAAAATCTTTCTGTTCTTGACAGGGCACATACATATAAAATTATCTCACAGTATTCTTATTCTAATAAAAACATTTGTTTATGTCTTTAGTGAATTATAGAGTCCGAAAACAGTCTGTGCTTATTTGGTCTTAAAGAGACAGTAACCTCAATTAACCTACTTAAGTCTGTGTCATCAATGTTAATCAAACAACCCAATACAAAGAGAAAATCACTTCTGTGGCTCTAATAATAATACTACTACTAATAATAATAATTAATTTGTACAATAAAGAGAGTGTTATTATTCATTTAATTCGATTTCTGTACCTAATGCTAATTTTAGACCTGGCTTAATGTGCAACTTTGTTCTTTTTTATAAATGGTTGTAATTTCTTTATTTGCTTTTTTTGCTGTTCTGAAAAATGATCCGATCCGTGCCTCAAAATCCGTAAGGTGATCCAAACCGTAAGTTTTGTGATCCGTCACAGCCCTAGACATTATCATAATTCCTCCCGCTTTGGACTCACAGCCTGTAAGTTAACTCTTGATAGGAACCAAATCTTTCAAATATGGTAAGGAGCGTCACATTTCCAGCTGACGTCAGAGGTATTCAGGCTAATCACAAAGTACAGAGAGTGAGAAGAGAGTGAAACCTGGAGCTACAAAAATGTACGGTATGTGAAAAATAATGTGTTTTTAACCATAAACCACACAAACACATTGTATTATACCAAATACACAAAATAACGTTGTTTTTGCAATGAAATAGATGCTCTTTAATTATATTTAGAGATAATGAAGACTGCATACTTTGAAGTAACTTGGGAACTGTATGCAAGCATTAACCAGTGTTTCAAGGTGAGTGCAGCATCTGTTATACTCATGTTGATAGAAGTGACAGTCAAATTGCTATAATCATTGCTTCACATTGACAACTTCTATCTTCCCCATCAAAGCAGGGCCATTTCTTTAGCTTTTTTTGGTACAGCAGGTGGTTGATGGGGTTGAGTTGTGTCAAAGGTGTACCATGTGCCTTTGTTGGACCTACAAGAAATCCTTACTCGTATGCTTGATTTTCTGCTAAACCTAAAGCAGCGTACACTAAACCTTCAAAGAGAGAAACCGCGAAAATGTGGGAAGTTCTGTCAGGATGGCACGATGATCACAGCGCAGAAAGGGAGATAACTGTCAATGTCATATTTAGTATGAAACGCATGCCTTCACTTTTAACAGTCTGCTGATCTTAGCCTTGACGCGTGTAGACTCTCATCCTCTCTCTCCTCAGATAAACGCTTCCTCCTTTGCCTCCTTCGCCGCTTTTCGAACCGGCACAAGCGAAATGAAAGCGGGCTAATGAGGTCATTTGAGCAGAGATCATACAACACGCTCACTGTTGGATTAGTTATAAGATAACAAGCCAAAAGTTTGCCAATAGCCAAAGATAAAG
This sequence comes from Misgurnus anguillicaudatus, assembly GCF_027580225.2. Taxonomy (NCBI): domain Eukaryota; kingdom Metazoa; phylum Chordata; class Actinopteri; order Cypriniformes; family Cobitidae; genus Misgurnus; species Misgurnus anguillicaudatus. Next base: position 41,163,956 of record NC_073357.2, read on the forward strand.
ACACAACAACAGCATTCCTCCGGTACCAGAGGAGGAAAAAAGAAAAAATTGCTAAAGGTTAAAGTTGAATCTCATGCGGGAAAAATAATGAGTATTAAAAGACCTAAAAGCAGGAAGACTCCTGCATGCTTGACATGGATAATGCAGAACCGCTGGTGTCACCAAACAGAGAAAGGATAGCCCCATACAGAGTCTTCAATGCACTCACTCCCTCTCAGCACTTCATTACCCAGCAGGCAATTGGAACAGAAAAGGACGGTATGAAATAGTTCACCTACACATGCTCATGCTGTTTGCCCTTATTTACATTCAAGTCTGTCTGCCAAAGATCAAACACACTATAGGCATTAAGCCTGAGAGGGCACATTAACCACATATCATAAAAATACTTGTCAAATATAAAATAGCCTTATTTCAATCAACTTTTTCTAAATTAGACAACAGTGTGTACTTTCTTTAGTAAAAGCCAAATTTTTGTCTTCAAAAACGTTTTGTTATCAAAAGATAAAATCTGCAAATACAGTATATGCGACCCGTGCTGGCAAATTGAGTCGGAATGAGCAAATATATATCTTGACCATCTCTATTTAAAAAAAATAAAAAAGTTGATAGAGTCAGCAAAAAAAGTCAATTTTGGAGAAAAATCGAGTTACAAATTTTTGAAGGTTCAAAAACAAAATAACTGCATTTGCCATACTGGAAGTTTAAATAGAACTTGGTTTTGCGGACATATGAAATGAAGAAGAGTATTTTTGGCAGCAGGGACACATGATGGTTTTGGTGCACACCTGGCTTCATGGATTATATCAAATAGAAACAGATAAAAAAGTAAAAACCTGACTTGCTCTGCTAGAACTCTTATAATGGGTCATGGTAAAATGTTTCATCAAGACATTGGTTCAAAACAAACATCAAAGTAAATAAAAAATGGGTCTCTGACACAAAATCAAGGTCCTGCCATACAGAAAATGACTGAAGAGTAGAAAGCAGCAACATACAGTATGAAGGGTCTGGAGAAATTCTGTATGAAGGAATAATCTAAGATCACCTGCCATGAATTCTTCAACTTCATCAAACATTATAAGAGAAGACTCTAAGCTGGTATCCTTGCAAATGGAGATAGCAAAGAGGATTAAATAAAGGGGTGCCCATATTTATGCCCAGTGAGTATTAGAAAAAAATATTTATTTCGTAATGAAATTTCCCCTTCACATTCAATTGTTTTGCTTCAATAAAACATTATATTTTTTGTGATTTTGTAAAGCTAAAAAGAAGAAAATTTTTTTTGTAGCTTTCTTTGCTCATATTTACCAAGGGTGCTCAAACTTTCTAGCCCCACTGTACATACCGCAAAATCACTGGTAAAACTAACAGATTTGGCACACATACAATGTCAAAAACAATATCTATAGAAAAAATATTTGTTAAACTTTTTTCTTTCTTTTTATTATTTGATTGACATTGAGACAGCTGATCTACTGTAATGCAAGGATCTAATATAATATTACACATCAGATATTTTTCCCCAACAGTTAACCAAGCATTCACTTACTGTCCGTTCACAACGCCACCGGTGAAAGCGTTAAAGTGGCCGAAAGTAATTTATTTTCAATGAGAGCCAGTGGTGAGCAGCGGCGCGTCATGTACGGTGTGAGCATCGAGGAGAGTTGAAATCAGCTCAACTTTATGGTAATGAGCTATGACGTGGTTCGGCGGCAACCAATCAGAAGGCTGCAAAGTTCGGCGGCAACCAATCGGAAGGCGGAAACCTCTGCTTGAGAGGGTTCCAGAGAATGCATTCGAGCGTCAGAGTGTCCACTACACCTTTTCAATAGTGTCGTTGGCAGGGCAGCCAGAGATTTTATTGACGTCTCGCCGGTGTAAGTGTGAATACACAGTTAAGACATAACATATTATATCTGCATAAATTCTTGTCAAAACGCATATTTTTAAAACGGTAATTTTGTATATATGTGTATATATTGGGGTCGCGCGCTCGCACAACTGTGTGCTTGTTTTGTATCGGTTAGTCAGGGTAAGGAAAATCGTTTTCATGTCTTGTCACTCTTAAAACTTTTTTTTACATCAATCAGGTTTCCGAATGTTATGTCTCTTAGAGGACATGCACAACAAAGCTTTTACGCCTGTAGCCGGCGCATGTTTTAAATTTTTTCCATTGGAAGCTCTCCGTTTTTCAAATAAGCCAGCAGTTAGCGTTTTTTTTTTTCCGCTGAAAGCTGCCGCTTGAGAGTTGAAAGAGATTCAACTTTTGGTGAAAAGTTTCGCTCATTAATGTCAGTTCTCACACGCTCGTCTAATCACAGTGGAGGAGGGTCGGGACAAGTATCACAACAACCAACCGGCTCACAGCTCAAGTATCACAACTACCAAAGTGCTCGGCTGAAGAAAGAAAATGTCAGACGCACATGTGGATGCACGTGTCTTTGTAGTAGATTAAGCATTTAGGATGGTACACCTCTCAGAAAACGAGGGCTTAATGTACTTATTTTTATGAAAACCTCAATTTCGACCAAAATTGATATTTATACTTTCTTTCTCCTCTGTGTGCATTCTGACTCATTTTGCCAGCACGGGTCACATATACACAGCTTTACTATTTATATTCCGAAAATTTTTATTGGAGAAAAAAGATGCCATATGGAAGATGTCTTGGCCTGATTTAAGATAACATATCCCTTCTGTGAGTCTAATCGCTTTGCCACAAAGGTTAAAGTGTGGAAATTTGCTTGGGCTTTCTTAACCTATTTTTAACTTGACTGATGAACAAGCTAATTGGTCTTTTGACTGAATAGCAGGTGTTCTTAATTGACAAATGCATAAAGAGCCCCAGAGCGGATAGACAAAGATTAATGACCAGTGTTATCTTTTATGCGGTTCTCTTACCCTTATTTTACCCTTATCATATGGCACCTCCCCTCTCTTTGTTTTTTGCTTATGAGCATGTTAATGTATGAATTTGTGTACGTGGTACTTGAACACAGCCCGTGGTCATGAATGTTAACAACAAGAACAAGGAGTAACAAAGTTTGCCTTCTTGAGTAGTCTGCAGGCTATCTCTTTAAAAAAATGTGTGTTGGGGGGCTGTATAAAAGAAATGTTAATGAACCTAATAGGGCATGTTCTTCTATAAAAAGGTTGATTTCTGAGGCTAAATGCGCTAGCTCATTAAATGAAAAAATAAAAATTCTAATTGCAGACAATTGTTTTTGTCTAATGTTGCCTAACCTGACAAAAGGCACCATGTTTATTAATAAATCACATCCTGTTGCACAAAATTAATGCAAAACATTAAGTAGATAAAAAACATAACCAATGATGCAACTGAGAGATAGCAAATTTGTCAGTTTGTTGTCTTAGCTTTGTTTCAGATAAAAAATTCTCGAATTTCTCTACTGGCCCAGCGTGTTGTGCTAAATATCAGTAAATACAACCCAAAATATGAAACTCTTTAATTTAATGCTAATAAGTTTAGAGCCTTAGGTATTGCTTAAATATTTTGTAAACACATAAATGTGTTCACCATCTGTGCACGCTTGACAAAATAAACAACACTTCAAACCCCACTAATACATTTACATTATAGATTTTATTCTAAAGCTAATTGAACAAGTAAAAAAATAAGCAACTGTGTAAGATTGGTAATGGATGTGCTGCTTTTGAAAGACATTTCCTTCGGCGGTCTGTGAAGGGAGCATTTTTAATGATAGCAATGATTTTTTACGGCTCATGATAATTTCAGTTCCCGTGGGCCATTATCTTTTGTGTTCTTAATTGCCCTAATAGTGTTATTTTTTTGAGTTTAAGAAAATGTTTTCACTCAAACAAAGATCAATTTGTGATGTGCATTAGACAGATGTCTAAATAGGCCCCAATGACACTGTAGTAAAGCCCCATACAGGTGTGCATTTGGTGGCATTACTCATTTAAATGTGTTGAATGCATAACTAAACACCAACTTTGTCTTCGAAACATTACAGCACTCTAAAATGGTTGTGTTTATTTTGTTTTTGATAATTAGACACATCTCTGTATTATTATTGGAACAACACATTTTGTGTTACTTTTTTGTGTTACTCAAATATGCATCTATGAAAAGTGTTAGAGGCGGTTTTCCAATCAGGGTTTATCCTAGCCCCGGACTGAAAGGCATGTTTGAGCTGCCTTCATTTTAAAAACATTTTGCACTGACATATCTTTACATATTTCTTTGGTTTGTCTCATGACACACACACACACACACACACACACACACACACACACACACACACACACACACACACACACACACACACACACCCTACTGAAAAATCCAGCTAAAACCAGCATAAGCTGGTAGCTGGTTTTAGCTAGGTTTAGCTGGTTTAAGGTGGTTTACGCCTGGTGGGCCAGCTGGTATTTCAGCATGACCGGCTTAGTCCAGCTAGACCAGCTTAAAATGTGACCAAAACACAGCTAGACCAGCTTGCCACACCAGCAAAACCAGCTTTCTACACCAGCAAAACCAGCTAAAACCAAGCTGGGGACCAGCTAAAACCAGCTCACCAGCTTATGCTGGTCTTAGCTGGATTTTTCAGTAGGGCACACACATATATATATATATTTTAATAGAAAGTCAAGACAAAACTATTTAGTTTATTGTCTTTGTTTACAAATGTAGTTTATGGGTGTCTGCATGGTATTATAGAAATTATGTGCAGAAGAGGTTATGCATAATAAAAAGTTGTTTTTTCAATGAAGGTCACATGACAGGAATATGATTTTGGTTCCCCCTTCTTATTGCATTGCATGTACATACACACATTTGGGTTTGTGCGTGTACCACTAACTTAAAAAATTGCAGGGTTAGTTTAGAAATTATCCAGAGTTACAAAGAACCTAATCCCAGTTTTAAACTTTTAGGGCTCTATCATGCAATGCAGCACAATGCACGACGCAATTGTCTTTTGCTAGTTTCAAACCGCCGCAATTATCATTTTCGCGTTTAGCGCCACATTGTTTAAATAGCAAATGTATTTGTGCCCAATTTTGCGCCCAGGGGCGTTCTGGTCTGAAAACAAGGTGTGTTCAGGCGCATTGTTGGCACGATGCCATTTTGAAGCAACTAAAATAGACTACGCCATTAACAAACAAAAACCTGGTCTAAAGTCTGAAGTCAATGACGCAATATTGTTTTTGTTATTTAATGAGCGCGTTAGTAATATGCTCCTATAAACAGGATGACAATGCGCATTTGCTTATGACATGGATGCCTAGCAGCACATAAACGTTTTAAAATATGAAAAATCAAAGGATTAAAATGTAAAGGATTCTTTTTGAGTCTCTTGGACATAAATGAGGGCCGATTATGAGACGTTAGAAGGCGTAAAGAGCAGCTTCACCTGTAGCCTGGTAATTAAATGTTTTACTTTAAACAAATGCAAATATTAAATATATTTTTAAATGTTTGTTTTTTTAATGCTACCCCATGGATTTATTGTATATGATGACTTTGTACCTTTGGATATGGTGAGATCAGAACAGTTTTAAGTAATCCTTTTCAAAACACTCACGGCACTCTGAGTGCTGAAGGCTCTCCACACGTTTGTAAATTCTTTATCTCCTGTTTGTTACTAATAAAGTATTTTTCGAGTACAAACCTTTTCTTGCATATTTGTAAATTATTTACAAATATTTAGAGATAACACAGATCATATAGGCTATCCATTTATTTACAGCAATTAAAGGCCTGTTAATTTTACTTCCATGACTGAAAGAAAATGACTTTTAAAGGTTTTTTAATATTAATCTTAAACTGGTTTCAGTTTACAAATTCCATCATCTAAATAGAAAATCGGCATGGCGCCAGTGCAAATGGCTTTTGAAGGGGATGAGATATGAGATTCTCATTGGTTTATTGCACATTACACCCGAAACGCACCCATTACTCATTACGATAATAGGAACAACCCTTTTAGGCCGTGCACTTGGTGCACAAACCATTTTCCCCGTTGTTAAATTAGCAAAAGTGGCATCGGACTCGCCCGTTTAGACCGTGCGCTTTAGACAATGTGCTTAGATCGTTAAAATAAGGCCCTTTATTACAGTAACTACTCATAGGTAAAAAGTGACTTAACTTGTTAAAACAGAATGATTGAAAGTTCTTTTACCGTATTTTTCGTTCTATAAGCCGTTTTTTTCATAACTTGGCTGGTGCTGCGTCTTATAGTCAGGTGCGCCTCGAAGTCAGTATGAATTCATTTTGACATTTAGGAGGCAAGAGACAACATTACCGTCTACATCCGCAAGAGTCCGTCATATGCTGCTTCTGTATTTACGTAATTCAATAGATTTAGTAATGCGGAATGACGAGTATGCAAACTTCACGCTAGTTGGCATGTTCAGTTAATTTAGACTATTCAACCTTCCAGGTAAGTTCTGTATGCTATGGTTTATTGTTTAAATAACTGAAATAATTACTTTAACGTAAAGACATCTATTCAGCCTGCTGTTCTGTCTGCTATTGTTTAGTTGAATAACTTGCCTTTCCAGATTAAATGTCTGTTCTTCGGCTTGGATTTTGTGAAATAATTTTCTAAATAAACGCGGCGTATAGTCCACTGCGACTATACGTCACTTATATATGTTATTTCGTCTTAATGACGCATTTTTGAATGATGCTGCTTATACTCCGGTGCGGCTTACAGTCCGGAAAATACGGTATATTGTAAGAATACTTGTATTATGTGTATTGAGGAATGGGCTGTTTTTTTAAAGTTTGAAGAAAAGCATGAGATTGCGAGAGACAGAGAAAATTGTAAGGGAATTAGAACAGCAAGAGAAGAGCAGCTGGTTAGGGAGGTTCATCTTCCTTTGGGAACTGACTTGGAGAGAAGTTCACATGGATTCAACCTACTTAATCCAGAGAGGGGGAGAAGATCCTATTCCCCATCTAACCTGTGAGAAAGAGTGAACAAAACTCCAGTGATACAGAAGTGGGTTATATGTATAGAGATATTATGATAGTTATTACTGATATTCAGAGGAGTACTGTTAGCTTGAAGGAAATATGAGCTATTGAAGAATACACATTTGGTGAATTTACTAAGCATGTAATGTGCCCACTGGTAAGAAATTTTATTTACATGCTCTGCAAGGTTTAAGCATCCAATTCACTAAAATGATTATGCAAATCAGTTAACAGCCGAAAATTACTACGTAATGCAATTTGTGGGACCAAATTCCCCATCTTGGTGGTTGAACTACTGCAATCTAGCTTACTTTTCTGTGGCTGTACAGCATTGCTACACTGCTATTGAGGCTCAAGAACTGTCTATTTAAAAGGATTAAACATACCTGAAAATACATTATGCCTTCAAATTTCATTGTGCTTTGTAAATTACACCTGCCATAATCGCTAGAAAATGTTTGTACATGAAAGCAGATGGCACCAATTTAAACCAAATTGTGGATGGTTACTAAATTAGACCATTAACATTTACCTGAGTATTTTAAATGCGAAGAACAATTTAGATCAATAGTTGTCTGCATTAAGACATTACCCTCAATTATACAATGCCACGAGAGAGTACATTGATGTTTACATGGGTTGTAACTAGAGCTGTACTGATATAAAATTTCCCTACCAATATGATAGCCGATTATTTGGCAGTATATTAACTTGCATTATCTAAATTCTAAAAATTTTAATGTATTAAATACATTTCATTGGTAGAAACATTAATCTTTATTGAAAGTGGTTCATATTTGTAGTCAAATGTAACATTTGACCGAGAAAAGACAGAACATGACTTTTGTATGGAAAACTACAACTCCCACAATGCACCACAATGCACAGCTCTGCAAGCCACTCCCATTAATTCCAACACCACTCAGATATGCTGTTGTGTACATAAATGTCAGGTTAGTATAACAAAGAAAATAGAAACACTCACTTTATAGTCAGACGTCTGTTTATCCCTGCAGGCTTTGGCTGTCGCTTCCAGTTTAGGATTCTAAAATATGTATCCAGGACGCTGCTGTCTATATGCGGTTTGAAGCTTGGGTAGGAGAAAGCTTCATTCAGTTTCTGATATATTTTTGAGAGTGCTTGGCCAAACATGTATATTCCCAAAGAAGAAAATGCCGGATCCTGCACACAAACGCGTCCACCGCACAATATGTATACTCCACAGACGAGCTGGGTTAGCGCTTGTGCTCGTAAGCCAAAGCACGTCTGTGAAATAAACACACCCAAACACGCGCAAAGTACCTTTCTTGCCCAGGAACATTCACCAAACAAACGTCCATATCCTGATCTGAGGCGGAAATGTTTTACTTCTAGACTTCTCTACGCAGCAGAGGCAGAGGGTTGCGGCGTCTTCCCCAGGCTCCTCTACGCAGCTGAAGCCCAGGCTCCTGCCTACTCCTCTGGCTTCTGTTCCTCCATCTGCCTCAGTTCTTTGCTGTATTGTGGCTCATAAAGGTGCCATGAACAGCGGGATTAGAGCATCATGCTTGCAAAATCACCCTCTTCCATATCATATTGATTACCTTCCGCTATTATTGTAACATGCTGTCTGGCTCGCTCCACAACGTCTGTTAGCTTAGCTTAAAGATGGCGGCTGATCGCGTGTGTTTGTATATTTTCGTAAGTCCCACCCACTGATCTGTAATAGGTCTGTAGCGTGAGTGGGTCCCACTCATAGCCCCCACATTGGAAAAATTAGGAATGAGTGTCTGTAGTCTTTCACCCTCGACAAAGATACAGCACTTCCTTCTTTCAATGACGCAAAATGATGAATTTTACATAATTGAAAGAAGGAAGTGCAACACTGAAATCTGTATCTCTCCCATCTCAGGGGAAACTGAGGGAATGATGCAAGACCATTCAAAAACATGACTGGGGTTCTAACGATACTTAAGCTTAATGCAAATCGGTGAAGTGTCCCTTTACATTAAACTAGTATTGTTTATTTACATTGTCTATACACTGAGCTCAAATTCATTGCATTTTCCTGTACTCTTTTGATTGACAGGGTATATCAGCCATGACTATTGGCTATTTTTAAACTATTGTCCGATAGATAAAAATATCACTTGTGTATTCATGAGAAAGTTCTGTTTTGTGGATGTTTCCACGATTGCATACTTTAAACACCAAAGTCCTAGTATAATATTTATAATGTGAATTTTTTTTAAGTCAATATAATATGAAAATGGTGTTTAATTTCTAAAGAAAGAAATAGTTTGAAGTGGACCTATTCTGTAATCCATGAAGGGTGAAAAATGAAAGCACATTGGGATAAGTTATTCACCATGGATCATGCTTTCTACAGTGCCCTTCCTATTTCTAGCACAATGAAGTCTAATCCCAAACTTAAGGCTGGATTGAGCGAACCATGGCTGTCAATATCCCAGAACTGTCATTTTTAATGCAGCACCCATAAAACTAGAGGCTCTGAATAGAACCTGAACATTTGCATTTCAACTAGCATTAATGTAAAACGGTGGAACAAGTTGCTTTGAAAGTCATCCAGTGTGAAGCTCACAACTATTAGCAAAAAGGGCTTGAGGGAGGTTCAGCGCTTTCTGCCATGCTAGATCCTATTCCCCAGTTAGGGCTCTTTGCTGGAATCGTTGGTGTATTTCGTATATGAGCTTACGACTCCACACTGTGTGGAAAATCCCCCAGCTGCATGGCTCCTTGGGCATTGAAAATGTCATTTTTAATCACACTCCCCTCTGAGATCTCATCCGTGTGATCAAAGACGTGTCGACTTAAAGTTAACATGTCAACAAAGATGCAGTTTTGAGACATCACTGCAGATACCTTTCACATGGGTAAGTGCATGGGTGCGTCCGTTCTGGCTGTACACAAAAGGATAGGGGAAAGCCTGGAGAGAATAAGTCTTCTAATGGGCCTTTCAAATGGGATGTGATACTTGCGAGTGTCTAGTTCATTTTCAATAAGAGAAAAGCAGAAAGCGACAAAATGTGTTTCACAGGCAGAGCAGAGGCACCCAAAATCCTGCCATTTCAGCGGGCATGGCTCTTTGCGGCAGGCACCGCTTAAAATAAAAAAAAAATAATTTAATCTCTTTGTGAGCGGGAAATCACTGAACAGATTATTAACTCTTTCCCCGCCATTGACGCCTCCCTGACAAGTTTATACGGTAATCAATAATTTCACTTTTATCAACTAGGTGGCGCTCTAACCAAATTATAAAAAACTGAAGCATCAACCATTTCAACAACATAGAAAACTCTGTGAATGTTTTTATCATCAATCTGAATCTGATTTTCAAAAATGCAATTATTTTAGCTTTTTGCTCAAAAATTTTATATTTTTGAAGACACCTAACAATATTTAAGAGGTTATAAAAAGAGAGCAAATGTAGATAGGAAAAAACTTTTTTCTTTTTAATTTTGTTGGTTTACTTGTTTGAAAGCAGAGGGTCTGTTTTTTCATTTGATATGTTGTATGTTTAATTATTTCTAGAAGAAAGTTTTTCTCTAAGGCATTTTGTGCAACTTTTCTGAAAATCACATACAATTCTGGCGGAAAATTTTTAAACAAAGGCTGGCAGGGAATAAGTTAACAACCAATCATTTTACCACATTTTACTGAGCTCATAGTGGATTGTTGAAAGATTGAGGACATTTTTTTTGGAATGTCATTTATTTTTTGGGTGTGTCCTTTAAAATGCAAATGAGCTGATCTCTGCTCTAAATGGCAGTGCTGTGGTTGGATAATGCAGATTAAATTTCAATGACCTATTTTTCACATGCTTGCAGAGAATGGTTTGCCAAAACTAAGTTACTGGGTTAATCTTTTTAACATTTTAGGTTGATAAAAGCACTGAGGAACCAATTATAGCACTTAAACATGGAAAAAGTCTGATTTTCATGATATGTCCCCTTTAAATAATTAAAGACAGACTTAAAATAAAACAAATAATGACAAAATGACACAAACACAGAACTTTGATTGTGTTTTCTGTAGTTTTCAGTAGAGGTGCTCCAATCAGGATTTTTGGGGCTGATTACTGATGACTGAAAGTAGTATCGTCCGACAACGTTAACTAATCACAGGGTCTATTTAATTAAAGCAATATATTTATTTTGTATCATAATTATTTTATTTATTTATAAAAAACGTATTAAAACGTAAAGCATTGTTAAATATTACATTATAATATAAATAAAATTAATATAATATAAAAAGAAATGTAAGCATCATAATTTGACATAATTTGAATGTAATCATGTCAGTAGGCATGTTTGACTTCACGCAGAGTTGCACAGATACTGTAGACTGGAGTAGCCTAAGAAAAAGTCACAGGGAGAGCAATACAAGAGCACAGTGCTTCATATGCTTACATTTCACTCTTGCGTAACTTTGCTGCTTGTCGATCTGAATAGCGCAGCATGATAAACATATCTAGCTTAACAGCGGGTCTCACTGGCTTTGCGTCAAACTATTTATAAATATTTTTCCACATATTACTTATGATATAGCCTGGTTAGCCAGACCTACATCAAGATGTAAGGTCTGGCAACTCTTCACACAAACGGCTCAATGCAAGGGGCGGGATATAAGGTTGTCCCTCAAAATGCCTCTGTACGCAATAGGATAGCGCTATGACCAATCAGAGCAACGAAGAAGGTGACGTATGAGTCCCCTGCGTTTCCCCACCAGTGGAGCTAATTGGTATATCAAACATTTACCGTAACCAGTCGGCAAAACTCCAAACAAATCTTTCTTGCTTAAAAAGGAGTTCAGTAGGGTTATTTGCTCTTCTCTCAAAGAAAAACATAAGTCTTAGTCCTCCAGAGTCGCGGCCAAAGCCGCTTCAAAAGAAAGCTGTTCGCCAGCAGCAGCAGCCATTCTTTGTTTTCAAGTAGGAACCGTCGCATGCAGCTCTGTCGTCATCATGTTAAGCCCGCCCCACAGACGCTACACACGATGTGATTGGCCTGACCAAATTTTGGTTTTTGGAGCTGTTAAGTGTATTGTGAGTGCCTAGACTAAACCCTGGCAGCAAATATATTTTGCGGCCGCTAGGGCGCGTCTAGATTTCTAGGCTACTTATGATAGCAAATTGATCAAAACTATGGACCTACAGTATGAATGTAAATACTATGGCTGAAGAAATCCATTAGACCCCTGCATTACAGCATGCATCACTGACTGATGTTCAGGTGCACCTTATTATTATTATTATTAAAGTCTTATGTTTATTTGAGAGTGGGTTTACATTTCTTTTGTGGAGATTTGTGGGATACACATCCAGGACACGAAGCTCCTGTTCCCCCACATCCCAAAGATGCTCTATTGGGTTGAGATCTGGTGAATGTGGGGGCCATTTTAGTACAGTGAACTCATTGTCATGTTCAAGAAACCAATTTGAAATGATTTGAGCTTTGTGACATGGTGCATTATCCTGCTGGAAGTAGCCATCAGAGGATGGGTACATGGTGGTCATAAAGGGATGGACATGGTCAGAAACAATGCTTGGGTAGGCCGTGGCATTTAAACGGTGCCCAATTGGCATATCCCCCACACCACTACACCATTGCCTTAATGAGAAATTGAACAGGTGTTCCTAATAATCTTTTAGGTGACTGTATACTGTATCGGCCGAAATTTAGAAATATATATCGGCAAAGAAATTTTGTCCATATTGTCCAGCCCTACTGTATACTCTGGTGTATTTATAGACCCCTTCAAGGTTTGTAAACATTGAATGACTATCGGGTGCGCGCGCAGCACGGGGTCGAACTGTTCATACCATTTAGGCTTTATAATTTAATCTAACAGTGCTGAAAAATTATGACTTACCTCAAATGAAGTGAGCACTACAAACACAAGCCTCTTTGATCTTTGCATTGTCCCAGTCTGCACGTTAATTGCTTGCAGACGCAGATGTTGTATTTTTTTGTTTTTGAGATTCTGCATGACTCGCGAAAGCTTAACGGAAGACCTTGTGCGATTTTCACAGCCCACGACGTAAGTAGGCATTTTTGACGATACCGAATAATACGCAACTGAATCTGCTGTAATGACTTTTCTGACCCCGACATGCGCAGTGGGAACAGCCTGTGACGTGAACCGTGAAGGGGTCTATTATGTGTCCATTTTTGCTTTTTCGTAGCTCATACCGTACAGATTTGTTAAAAATGTAATTTGTCAAAAATATAGGAATAATAGAAGCAAAATTGATAGTTGTCAATTTAGGAGAAATATTTGAGATGTAGGAAACCCAAGCAAAGTCTCAATTTGCTTTGCTTTCCTTTATTTTTCTTTCTTATGGATAAAAGCCACTAAACGTAGATGTAAATGTAAACAAGTTTTCTGCATCTCTTCATGACCTTGAATAATACCTTTCAGGACATTACACCAGACTTGTGGAAATAATTGTCTTCTCTTCCAGATTATAAAGCTTCTCTATGGCCTTCTCAGGAGTGTTGTGAATACACATTATTACGATTTTTGGCGAGCACTACAGCTAGAAAATTTCTCCCTCTCTATGGTGAGCTGCAGCGTGTCCATGCCAGGAGAGTGTCCCTTTGGTTTCACTCTTTGTGTACACATTACCCCAATTCTGTGCATAAAGGCCTGCGCAGCAGCGCACACGCGCAACAAAGAGGGAAGCGCAGCACAGCGCTGAATCGCATTGAACTCGACTGGGTTGAAGTCGCCAGCAAAAAACATTCAGTGTTGAATGACTGTCTTTTGTGGTCCCTGATCTCAGAGGAGCCAGGAGAGGAGGTATTATCCGGCTACAGCTGGCAGTCTCCAGCCACAAGGAGAATCAGAATTCACCGAAGAGCGGCTCTGAGCATACGCCGGCTATGTGACGATTTAAAAGCAATTCCAGTCAAAGAATCTCATTTCTCTGGTTATCACGCTCGAGCAAACGGCAGTTTCCTCTCAGCTGGACTGAGGGAGCGGAATTTCTCCTGTGCTATACGTTTCTAGCCCTGCCTCATCCTTCCCTCCAGTTTTTGACCGCTTGTTGTCACACACTATGTTTAAGCTTGGAGACAGTGGCATGATACGATGGGCATTAGACCGGCACAGATCCCTCTCAGCAAACTCACCCACCTTTCCCTACCCCTGTAATTACTGGCTCCCTCTATAATTAAGCTCTATAAATGAGCAAACATAATTAGAGGAACGTTATGCGGACTAAATGGGAATGGGATGTGCAGGTGAAAGTTTTTTTAGCCCTTTGTTGAGGAAGGGAAGGTGTATCGTAATGTGCTACCTGAACTAAGGAGAGCAAAGTTAATTGGTTATGACCTAAATATTGTCCTATTATTGCAGGGTTGGTTGTGGTGTGTTATTTTCCGAAAGGCTGCTTTGCTATTCATGGGTTTCAAGGTTGGGAATGCTTAATGAAAGTGTGAATATTTATAACCAGTCAGTATGAATTTAGTTAAGCATGATTTTGAATTGCGGCACGTTAGTACGAATAAACAAGACGTCTGTCAGAAATATGGATGAAATGGTAATTATGAATAATGTAAATTTGACCTACTTTTGTCATGCATTTATGCTGTAGTTTTTCCTCATTCATGCATTCATGCTAGTTTCTTTTCCATTGTATGTTAATGCTTTAGTATTACAACTGATTTTTTGAATACTTTCATTATACTTAAAAATAGTCAAGCATTAAAGTGCCCTGTTTTCACTCTCTTTCCTCTTCAAAACTACTTTACTCATGTTTCCGGCCTGTCTGCTTATGTCAAAGACTTTTGATTATGTGAATTAAGGTGATTGTATCCCTGGCTGTGGCCTTAGTAATATTGCCACTAAAAACCTGCAATTTTGGGCCGTGTCGCAGCATTCAGCCGGACAGGCAGATAAAATTGGTATGGGCGACCATAGCTGTGTAATTTGCTTTTGTTACTTCCATTGCTCATGTTGACAGAACGTGTGCTTTCATACACTGGAGTATCGCTGTGTTTGGTGTGAGGTCAGGTAGCGGACTGATAATCGGGACTGGTAGTCTCTCAATGAATTATGACCCCCAGTGGAAGAGCCGATACTACCTTACATGACATCTGCTGAAATACAGCTCATATAAATCTCTGTAAGGCTTCAAATGTGACGCAGCCTGAGACTACGAAAAGTTTTGTGGACAAAGTTGTGCAAGAACGCAACCAATTATGCAGGTTTTAATAGGCTGGTTTTATTCCTAATCTTAAGATTAAAAAGCCTCGCCATGTCTTCTTTCATTTTTCTCATGTGTATAGCAAATAGTAAATTGAAAATGTGAAGAAGAAAACAGGAAAACACACATGGGGAGTCTTAATGAAAGAAAGATCAAAAGATTACTTAATATGCAACTGCGTTATTAAACACAATACTGATGGTGAGCAAACAGCATATTTACTAAAACCCTTTCAGGGCACTGGATCAGCACAAAGCTCCCTTTAAGATGAGCAGAGCGAATCTGGAAACGACCCAAGCTAGGCTGCATTATGCATTGCTCTCTCACTTAAGCTTAATTCTCATACACACCCAACCAAATCCATGCTTTCAACCAAACATGCATGCACACAGAAGCACAAGCAGATTTAAGTAAATTGTAACTTTTTTGCTGGCCTAAATCTTATTTTTTTTGCCTCTGCATGCAGTCTATGTGACTCACCAGATACTTTTCTTTAGCTTAAGCAGATAGGAGAATGTACCAATGTTGTACTGTATTTGTATGCTACCCATTTGCATTAGCAGTTTGTTCTGGACAGGGCAGCATTAACCATATTTTTATGGAATGGTTGATTTGTAATAGACAGTTCGGCCTACATGTGCACATAGTGTACCTGTCTTCCTTCTTGAAGCACAACTGTGCATGTACCCATTGTCTTGTTGCCCCTTAGAGTAATTGACCTATGGCTAAACCACGCCCCCCAAACACTCGCACATTCTCTGCTTTGACGTCCATTGAAATGCATTGCAGTTAGTCAGTTTTCATTTGTTTTTATATGTTTTTTCTTGTCATTTTAAGTTTAAAATGGTCAAACGGTGTGCATGGGTACATGCAACTCCGACAGGTATCCCGAGATGCTGGGCGATGTTGTGTATCTTTTACCCATATTTTTTACCCTTTCCCAAGCCGCATCTCAACCGAAATAAGTATCTCCTCTGGATTAAGTTTTGCGGTAAACCACAACACCAACTAAACGTGGATAAATTAAACAAGGATGTCTACATCTGCTCTAAGCTAAGTCAACAACGTATTTGAACGTTATCTTTAACATCTCTAACGTAACGTTAGCCTAACATTAGTAAACGTTAACGTTAGCTTCTAGCTGCGTTGTACATCATGTCACTTAGCTTCATTAACGTATCTGTAAATAACCAGAGATAACAGATGTTATTTGTAATAGCATGTTGTGCTGAATGATTCATGTAAATACTGTAGCACCAAACTGGTAACGATGGTAAAAAAGGCTTGTATTGGAATCGTATGAAACTTACACCTGTAAGTACTTCATTTGATCATGATGGCAACGATATGCAATTTATCACGTTTACACTGTGACCTGTACATTTTTGTGTGTAGCTGAAGCTTTTCATCGACCTTCTCAACAATAAAATTATTAATATGACCCTCCAATGCATAGTTATTTCTGTTTTGGTGACTTGGAGATGATATATAGTCTTTCTGTCTCCAAAAATCATCAATTGCCTCCTGTGAAATGTCTCCTACTGTGACAGCTGCCATAGCGCCTGTCACAGAATGTTGATTGTTTGTCCGAGTGAGTGGAGGGGGCGTGGCTTAGCCATAGGTCAATTGCACACTACTATGCCATACATACACCTTCTACAGTATGTAAGAAACGATCCATTTATTTTAGTTTTAGTATGCAGTACACCTAAATTTTCATTTGAACTTCACTTTTCTTATTGGATAAAAACCCTTTCTCAGGTTTGAATGTACAGTGAATGTGGAATATTATCCATAATACCCCCTGAATAAATCCACCTCTGAGTCCACAGAAGTCTCTGTAGCCAGACATTTCATTTTTAATGCTTATGTCACAGAGGATATTCACACCTCTGCCCTGTTCAAATCTCTTACAGTAAAGAAATAAAAGAAAAAGAAGTTGGGTCCAAGGAATGCCATGAATCTTAAGGTACCAGACACGCACTAAGCATAAAATACAATAATAAGCTACATAAAACAAAATATTACTACATAAACTGTGCAGAAATATATTCTTGACCTAACTCAATGAGATTGTTACTGGGCAGAGTCATTGAAACACCCTGGACTCTGCCATTTATAACTCTTTATGAACATCTAGGTTGGCACAATACCATACCAAAGACTTGAATAATAGAGATTCAAGATTTTTATTTGTATTTTTATCTCTATTATTCAGACAAATCTTTGGTATGGTACTCTGCCAACCTTACAGTTATAAATGGCGTTTTAATGACTCAGTTTGTCCAATGTTTCCAGTTGGCTTGAAAAAGAGAAACATTTTATGTAGGCTTTCTGTATACTTTTATGCTTCCGTAATTTATGTGTACTTTTAATTATTTATTAAGTCGTTTAGTCTCTTAGATTTCTTGATTGATATTTGGGGAGCTTTAAGTTGCAGTTAAAGCCCTTGAAAAGAGAGATAACTTCATATGCGTTTGTTTTAATGTTTTATCAAGGCTGATATAAATAAAGCTATGAATATAAAAAGTTGCTAGAATAAAACAACACCTTATCCAAAATAAAAGTGAGATCAAATCAAAATGTAATTAATCAACCAGCATTTGTAAACAAAACATTGTTGAAACAGCCTTTGTTGTTATGACTTTGATTCTGTTAGTTTTTACAAATGGGAATTAATGATAAGAATTACTGTGATATGAAATAAAATGATTTACAAACGAAAGAGCAAGAGCGAGAGAGAGAGAGAGAGAGAGAGAGAGAAAACAAATTAAAAGACGACCGAGAACAATGAAATGAGTTCTGCAGAAAGTTTGAAGAATTCTTCATGTAAGCAGGTAAAAAGCCTGCCATGCATAGCCTTCACATATTAATAGATTCCAGATCTGTATCTAATTAATAAGTAAGAGTCCAAACAGTCATCCTCCTGAGAATAATAATTACCTTTTGCAAAAAAATGTGGAGCCTGCTGTAGGACATCTCTCATTATTTAATATATTTTTAATGAAATTACACGTTATGTAGTTGCTCTCTTTTTCTCTGTTGTACTAACAAAAATAGATCAAAGCCAAAACAGAAATGTAGGCATCAAAATATTTAGGCATTAACAATGCTTGCCATTATGGTATAAAATTGGTTCATGGTCACTTTTGATGGTATCAAAAGTTGTTCTTTGCATCAATGCTTGAGTTTTGACTATCATGACCTGTGAATGTAGTTCACAGTAGATATTCTGTATAGCCACAGGCGCTGTTTTTCTTCAGACTTTGAGAAATTGTCTATGTAATTGTGTGTAGTTTAGTGCAAGAGTGGTATTGCTTTAGCAGCTAAAACCCTAGGGTGAACACGTCTCAGCTGTAGTTAGATTCTCTGGTCTATTCATTAATAATGACTTGAGAAGTGAAAGCACTTTAAGATTTTTATAGCAAAACAGACTGCATTTATATTGTATGTGCTTATGCTAGTACTATGGAGGCTTTAAAACTGTTTCCCACGCAGTGATCTAAAGCTGTGCACGTGTGGTATGATACCACTTATATTCAGGTTACTTGCACTTCATGCATATTGCATGTGAACAGCTTTTCTATGTTTGTCCTATGCACAAAAAGTTTCGTTTTTATGGTGGTGTTCCTGTTTACACCTGCATTTGAGTGCATGTGTATGTGTGCTTTTTTTAATGGTGAATAGGAGAAAGAACGGATGGGTGGGTGGGAGTGAAGCGCGTCAGCTTTTATGTAAGCGAGATATCCCCACTCGTGTTCAAATTGCCTGGACAGTCTTTTGGCTCATGCTGAAATTCCATCTTTAATCTGGCGTAGCGGCTGCCTGGTGCTGGCGGCCCAGGACGGTCACAAAATCAATTGCCTAGAAATGACTAGAAATCTGCCAGGATCGGCCTCAGGAGCGCTCCTAGGTTGCATAAATGAAATCAGGGGTCCTAATTGTAGGCTGATTTATTCACTTGTCCGAGTGCATCATGCAAGATCCACTCAATGCCCTCAGCTCTCAATGTCTGCTTATCCTTAACCATTATATCATTCTGCCCTTCTCTATTCAACTAACTCCATGTCACTCAGTGCCAGTGACAAAAGTCCTCTTTGCACTTTTGCATTCATTAATTCAGAACTTTAGATGCCAGGATTGAAATGAAGTGTCATTTGGCTCAGGTTCGATACAAATATTGACGCCTGCAGACAGTCTAACATAAAAAGGATGATAAAACTGACATTGCCAGCTCTTGTTCCATTTCATTGTCATACACGGACATACAGTGTTTGCCACAGCTCTGTTATTCAGGAAGTGGGCATGTGACAGACACCTCAGAGCAGTATGTGAGTACATCTTTTAGACCTTAGCGACACTTTTTCTGATCCTCAGTGGGAAACCAGTGGATTGCCACCCTGATATTTCCGCCAGGGGGATTAAAGAGGCGACAGCCCGTTGAAACTTTAACCTGCCGCTACACTAAATAAAACATTGAACAATCCAGGGTAAAGTGGCGCTGAGCCAGATCGAGGTATTAAACATTAATGCGGCTCCTGGGTCACACCGGGAAATGTATCTAAGCTGTGAGTTCCTCTCCTATCTGCTCCTCTTGTGCAGAGGGATGCAAATGGGAAGCTCAAGTACCTCTGGAAAGACAGTGAGGGAGATAATGTCAGAGATAAGAGGAGCTGTGGATGAGAAAAGGACGGAGATTGGGTCATGTTGCTGTTTAGGGTGACAGTTTAGCTCTTGCATAAATCTTTTGAAATCCACTTTATTGCATTGTTTCCTATGTCATGAGAATTATAATCCTTAACCTTTCAGAGGTCAGTTGAAATGTGAAGTACTTGAGTCTTGACCTGTTGAATGAGGGGTCATTCTGGTTTGCTAAGTACAAAATATATTTTCATCTGTGAAAAGCTAAAGCTAAAACACACTACCATCTACCATTTTGAAAATAGTCCCCTGTTATTGAAAGATACTAAGGGGACTATTTTCGGCTGCTGCGTAATATCATTGCAGTCATGTTACGGCAGCTAAGTCCTTGATTATTATGCCAGAATGAGAGAATAGTTCATAGCCATATCTGCCTAGAAAATCACAACTTTTAATTTTTCGTCGGTATTAGCTCACAATACTACAGAAGAGTCAAGTTTTAAATAGGAAAAATATGAAAACTCTTTGGATTTTTTAGGCGCGATGCTAATGGTCTAATCAGATTCAATTGATTATGCTTAGCTATGCTAAAAGTGGTACCGCCAGACCTGGAGATTGGCTAAATGAATTACAAAATTGCAAAAATCAAATGTTTAACTCTAGGGGAGCTGGAAAATTTGCATATTTTTAAAAAAGTGGAGTGTCCCTTTAATGCAGTTTTTGTTGGGACTCTGCCATAATCTTGTTGGTAATTATATCTAGTTTTGTATGGCAGGGTCCTAACAGTACATGTTTTGTGTGGGAGATCGTGGTTTTGGTTTTGTTATATTTAACCACGTTTTTCCCGTGTCTTGTGACTTTTTCCCCGCTCCCTTGTATTCTCTAGTCTTTGTTTTAATGTCTTGTTTAGTCTAGTGTTCTGTTTTCTTGTGTATATATTTATATATTTATATATATTTATTGTTTTGTCTTGTTTGTACTGTGGTTGTCTTGTGTTTGTATGTCTCGTCTCCTGACTCCGCCCCCTCGTTTCCCTGTTAATTATCCCATTATTGTTTGATTCATGTCACCTGTTCACCTCATCATTTGCTCCCCTATTTAAGTCCTTGTGCCCATTGTCCTGTCTACGTGTGTACTGTTTGTTCCTGCTGTGTTCCTGTCGGATTCAAACCAGTTAAGCCAAGTTTATTTGTGCTGTTTAACTAGTCCAGTTTAGTGTCTTGTTGTACTTAGTGTAGTCTTATCCTGTCAGTGTTTTGTAACTTAGTATCTTGTATATCCTGTTTGTTTTGCCCCCTCGTGGGTTTTCTTTTCCCTTTTGTTAATAAAGTCCTGTATTGTGTACTGCCGTCTGCGCTTGGGTTCATCTGTCCCCAAACCCTCACAGTTTTACTTTAGCCTGACGTTGTCATACTCAATTCTAGTCAGAATTTGAGTCTGATACCGCTCCATTGGGCTATAATTATGAGGCGTGTCTCAACCGAAAAATGCCTCTGCACTCAATTGGATAGACCTACGACCAATCAGAGCAACGGAGTGTGTGACGTATGTTGAAATGACGTCTTTGCAGCTTGACCGAACTGCTAGTTATTTCGCTACAATGACACCAACATTGTGATTATACTAAGTCTGAGTTAGCGAATGTACATCAACACCTACTATGTTTACAACATTTCGTTTATATCACAACATGAAGTATTTACTAAGTCATAGAGTAAGACTATCTCTTACCATTTGTACGTTAGGTGAACTTCATCCACGACGATACCCATTACGTTGGCTTGAAAATATTGGAGCCTAGCATGTCCCTCCACTTATTTAGCAACCACGATTCCGGGCTTCCGAAAAGAAGCTGGCAACGACCGCTAACTTAATTATATCCATCTCGTCGTGCACGCCGAGTTGCATCGCCGTGATAACGTTACCCATTTCAGTTGCGACCAACTTTTGCCGAATCCCGTGGGAAGGACAGCAAAAACATCAACAAATGCCCTGCTCGCGTTTCTCTGTTCCTCTTTTAAAATCAATGCTCTGTCGATATCTTTTAGAACAGACTCAATGTCAGAATCTACACATCTGAAATCTACAGCGCAGCCATTCAACACACGCGCTCTTTGGTGACGTGGTTCATTACGTTACTGTTGATTATCTGTCCATCATCGTATAAAGCCTGCCCTGACAATTTGATTGGTTCGACCAGCTCTAGTCCTAGCATAGCAGCTCCTCAACGGAAAAACGCCAGACCGATCTTCCCGTTTTCAAACTCTTGTGGGCGGGGCTAAGATCGGCTGGCACCCAGGCTAGTTTTACTTACCTATTACTCATGACCCGTTTACCGTAAAACTTCAAATAATAGCCCGGGCTTTTATTTTCCCAAACCTGTCGTCACACCAGGCGTCTAAAAGAGACAGGCGTCTATAAGAGACAGGCTTTTAATTTAATTGTTCAAGCATGATAGCAGGAGGTTACCACATATTACGTTTTATTTATAATTTGAATGTGTTTAACAAATTTGTTCGTGTAAGAATAACAGTCTTAAATTATTGGCAGCATAAATAAAGCAAACGAGGATATGCTTTTTTATTGGTTGTTGCATGAAATCTTACCCAGATACCACAGTGCTATTTTCTGATTGGCTGTTGTGTCGCCTCTTTCTTTTTTTATTTTTTTTATTGGCTCGCTCGACTAGAACTCCAGGGGAGACAGGCTTGATAGAGAGCGGTGCGGCCAGATACATTTTGGGCGCTGCAGCATATTGAATATATGATAAATAGTGTTTCCGTGTGAGAAATACAATGTGTGGCGGGAGTGCATGCATGTCAAAAGACTGAAAGCCCGGCTATTATCAGCAGCCTCAAAACACTACCGGCCCACCGGGAAAAGTCCCAACTCTCCCGATTGCGACTTGGCTACTGTCATCATCACTGCAATCCTGACGGTGAACCTTGTTGTGTTGTCATAGTGATAAGTAACGGAACGACTGTGTCTGTCACGTGACATCTACCGGTAATCAAAACTTTAGCGTGTGCAATCTGCACAATAGAACTGGCTTAAACAGACGATCTGACGGGTTTTAGAAGATTAAATACAACCCGAAACAAAAAAAAAGACCAGGCCTTTATTTGAGACAGGCGTTTATTTACCCAAACCTGTCGTCACACAGGTGTCTAAAAGAGACATGCGTCTATTTGAGACTCGGCTATTATTTGAAGTTTTACGGTAAGACCAGCCCATTTCAACAAAATCCAGCTTTTAACAAACACACTTGCACAACCCTGCTGGTACCCTGGATGCACAAACTATATCCATTATTTCCATAATGCTGGCTTCATTGGGAAGCTGAACAAGCTTAAATTTCCCTCACAAACAACAACACATTTCTTTGGTGACATTGATTTCGTGCCAACTCTTGGTTGGTGTGTGCGTGCGCTATTCCAGGTGAAGTGCCCATATAAGGACTTCGACTGTTCTTCCAGCACTGATATTGCCCATAAAACAAATAAAGAAAGATTGTTATGTATGAATCTTTCAGGTTTGAAAATAACTTTCAGAAACTTATTCGAACCCTGGCGAAGTGTATTCGGCACAGAAATGCTCCATCACACGTCCAGCGGCTTTTTTGAAACTTTGCCTAAGTTGAGCATGATAAATCTAACTAAACGGTTGTTAATAAGATGCACGAAATAGCTATAGATCCCCCCTTAATGGTAGTATGTTGTTAAAGGGATATATGGAGTTATGGGGTCCACGTCCTTCAAGTCCAAAAAAAGTGCATCTATCCTTTACAAAGTAAATTCAAACTGCTCTACGATGATAAACAAAGGCCTTCTGAGGGTAAACCGCACCGTTTTGTTGTAGAAAAATCCACATTTAAAACTTTATAAATAAAAATAACTTGGTTTCGGTAATGTTGCCATCTTAGTCGCGTCCGCATTCAAGATGAGAGCAAACGCAGTTTACGGAGGTTTCTCTGGTGCTGCTCTGTGCCCCTGCCCTCCAAATTTGTCATTCACTAAGTGCGTACATTACGCCAATACTCTCTCCTGAATACAAAGGAGTCTAAGATGCTGGGGCTACCGGAAGGTAGTTATTTTCGGCCATAAAGTTTTTAATATGGATATTTCTACAATAACACCACACGGATTACCCTCAGAAGACCTCTGTTCATCATCCCGGAGCCATTTGGATTACTTTGGGGAAGGATATATGCACTGTAAAAAATTCTTTGCTGCCTTAAAATTTTTTGTTGAATCAACTCAGATTTACAAGTCATTTCAACTTACTATTATTTATCTTGATTAGAGATGAGTTGTTATAACTACAGGTGAGTTGTTATAACTTATAAAATTAAGTTGACTTTTCTCAACTATATTTTATAAGTTGTGACAAATCATCTCTGTTGACATGACTTGTAAATCTGAGTTGATATAACAAAAAAATTTAAGGCAGTATTTTTTACAGTGTGCACATTTTTTGGACTTAAAAAACGTGGACCCCGCAACTCTACTGTTTAGCAGCTGAAAGATATAAGACATTTTCCAAAATAACTGAAAATATGCCTGTCCGAAAAATGATGGACATATGCATCTCGGACGGCCCCGGGGTGAGCAAATCATGGGTTCAACATCATTTTTGGCCGAACTATCTCTTAAAAAGGTGGATTATATATAACTGTGAAGCTTATTTTCAAATCCTGTATTATTACATTTACTGTACATTTTCAGTAAACAAGGTACATTTATTTATTTTATTTTTGTGTTTTTACAAATTTGAACCAATACATTAGGCGCTCTATATACAAATTAAAATCGATTGAGACTTTTGACCTACAGTATGCGCTGATATTTATGCATTAAAAGGCCTGCCAATCACTTTTAGTCTCAGTCTCTCGGAGTCAATGCAGTTGTGTATTTAAAGCTATATGCTGGGTGTATTCTTATATTTCAATGGCTTTCAGAGTCCCAGGTGCTCTTTGTGGGTCACAATTTTCCTCTCCGCAGGATTAACTCAATAATATGCCTGCGCTCCTGGAGCTGAGGCTGGTATCGTCGGCTGACATTTTCGGCTGTCTGCAGGTCTCCGAGATGTGGCTTGTGTACCCTAGACTGTAAACAGGGTCAAACAATCCCGGTGTCGATCAATACCTCAAAGAGAGACCTAACAGGCTCAGCACTGCTAGACGGAGTCAGCAAGCCAGCCTCTTTCCTCTATACTTCCACTGAGTTGTAGCCAACAGGAAAATGAAACGCAACAAATCCTCCACAAGGCTAATGACTCAATGCATGGCAAACCAGGCACATTAGGAAGACATCATAACGCCTGTTTTTCTAAGATGCTCACTCTTAACCACATGTCATTGTCGATTGA
Source organism: Misgurnus anguillicaudatus (assembly GCF_027580225.2). Lineage (NCBI taxonomy): Eukaryota > Metazoa > Chordata > Actinopteri > Cypriniformes > Cobitidae > Misgurnus > Misgurnus anguillicaudatus. The sequence continues at coordinate 41,189,143 of NC_073357.2, forward strand.
GAGACAGGCAGTCTATTCTTTCTCTCTCCGTGTCCCAGCGCTCTCGCTCTCTCTTTCTATCTGTAGCCCTATTCTCCTGCTCTCCGGTGGCAGATGTTGCACCGTAGAGACGATTAAACACATCAGTATCCCCATGAAATGTGAATGAGGCAATGACAACATTCTGCTGAGATCACAATGGTAGTCACATCACGCCTTGCTCGTTTCTGACTTTCTTCAAATAATTACTGCAGCTGGATCCAATATTTTTCCCCATTAGGACTACATGGCCATGAGCGTCGTATATCATTGACACTTTTCTCATGTTGGGATTTAAAATAAAACTGAGTCATTGGCTTTTATAAGGACTTACATTTATGACAGCTTATTTTATTATATTATTAATAGCTGAAGCTGAAAGGTTAAATGAATTAAATGAAAGTCACACAAGCCAAGACAGATCTCGCAGGTCTTGTAGCTGAACTTTGAGGCTTTTTCACTTAGTTACATTTATTGACAACAGTAGTAGTAGGAAAAGGTACATAGAAATGATGCAAGCCAGACTCGAACTTGCATCACCCTGTGTATCAAAGCTCACCGTGTCAGAGCATTTGCACTTACCACTAACCCACAAGACCAACACATCTGAGGTGCATTGAAATAAGGGGAAACCGTACATGGTTGTGACGTGAGCTTGCATCACCTGCAAGAACATCACAGCTTAGTGTTTTGGAACATGTGCACTAACTGCTGGCCCACTGCGGCCAGATATCTGATGTGTAAAAGAAAACTTTGGGTATGTGTATACGGTGTAGTGTACTGTGAAAGCACATTTCATTGCACACTAACTCCCACTACCTCTCATACTGGAGAGTTAAACACTTGACTTAAAATACTCAAATCAAGTTTGCATATTTTCTGTATAAATTAAGAGTGTTAGAGTCTTAACATATACAAACTGTGCAAGTGCATAGCTGGAATAAAAATGGCACCCAAAATCATCGAAGCATGTAGGCTAGTAATGATAACGCCATTACCTAAACTATGAAGGGACGCTGCCAATTCTGTCACCCAAAATTAGTGGAGAGCTAGTAGCGTTAGCACATTTTTGTCATGCTTGTTTGGAGAGGATTCAGACTGTCAATAAGTATGGCATAATAGTGTGGAACTACTGCCAGTTCGAATAAAACAACAGAGAGATCAGTTGAATGAAAGGTGACCTTGCCATAATTGAGATTCATCACGAGCGTGGCAGGCGGCGGAGGGGAGAAATGAGAGCGAATGAAATAAAATAAAGAGAGAGAATATCGCAACACCAATATGCATTGCCAATTTTATAGGAGAATGGCCAACTGTCGTTCGATCTCATGCCCTGAATGTCAATTCGTACAGCGCAAGTTTTCTTTTCTCCGTGTTTAGCTCCCTATGTCTCTTCTTTTTTCACTGATTGTGCAGGGCAGCATGTAAAGGGAGACAAATGATGGCTTCCCCGCAGTGGAAAAAGCTTGCGGTTGAAGCTGTGTTCAAGCTGTGGGTGAGATAAGGGCTCGGCAATCCGGCAGCCAGACAGAAGATTTCACTTAATACGCCGACTTCAATCACATTATTTCTTTATATTTAAAATTCACAGGGAATCAACCTCCTGTGTAGAGCTTCAAGGCAACAAACAGATGTAAGTAAGCTGGATGTTAGGGCATGAATAGGACGGGACCTGGTTTACGCCGGGTGAGATTATACAGCTTTACAATGGGCAGCTTTGAGTTTCACCTGTAGCTCACAGCCAAATAATGGCCTCGGCACTGAATGTCCTAAATCATGTTTGTGCCATCCATTTAGTAATGAATGTCTGTTTAGACAATTAAGTAAATTTGAGGTCATTACCAAAGGTGTGTGACAAATTTGCCTAATAACAGACAGATATACAGAGGCGACATTTTAGTCATTAACTATGAACATTAAATTACTAACTAATACAATTAAGCTTGAACACCTAGGCTGTGTATTTGTGACAGATGATTAGCGTAACATTTAGAGATACATGTATTATAAAACAAACAAACAAACAAACAAAAAATAATGCAAATGTATACATTTACATACAGTACTAATAGTATTCAATATGAAACAACCTAAAACACTAAACACATTCTTAAAGGTGCCATAGAATAGAAAAACTGTATTTACCTAGGCATAGATGAATAATAAGAGCTTTGTACATGGTAATGACATATCCTGAGCCTTAAATGCCTTCCCCCCCCTCATTTTTATGTAAACCTTGTGCACGCAAAAGACAGCTGGATAACAAACCAATCACAACATAACATTGACGGCGAGGTTACAGTCGAGCTGTACGTCCCCAACATTAAATTACACATTAAATTGATTACAAAGTTGTTAGCATTCACAGCTTTGTTTTTAGCATTTTGAGTTAGCGCTACATGCTAATTAATGCTATATGCTAGTGTCTAGGCTGAAGTTCTACTATTGATTTTACAGTTACGTTTTGTAAGTCCATAGTGAAAACACACACAAACTTACCACTCAGAAACATCCATTAACAATTTCCAAATAATTAGTTGTTCCTCAAAATCTGTATTTTCCTCTAATACAGGCTCAAACATATAAGGTCTGTTTACTTTTGTGAGCTAATGGCATGAGCCTCATAGCAGAGCAATTGAGCTCAATATTATTATTCATGACCCTTCCAAATAGGTCAAAAATATATCATTTCATTCAAATGACGAATCCTAGGTTGCATTTAATAAAGTTAAATACCTTCTATGTATATTTAAAAAAACTATTTAACATATTATTTCAATGCATTCTTTGGCACCTTTAAGCTTTGAAGGACATGCTTTAAGACAGTTAGGTAATACCTTTCATTCTCTCATCTGCAAAGTCTTTTTAACCTTTTATTCCTAACCCCCACTTTCAGCTCCAATGACATGCCCACACTAAGAGGTTTGCAGCTCCTTAACTATTTGACCCACAGGCATGATTGTGATATATTCTGAAAGACACTTTAAATTTTCTTTTCAGAATGTAAGATTTCAGAGATGTTTAAAAGATTACAAGTTATAAATGCTTAAGTATAGTGGAATTGAAATGTTGTGCACAAAACATTTTTGTATTTTATAAATAATGTATAAAAGATGTCCCATAGCAGCCTTGAAAGCAACAAAATATGTTTTAAAATTTGAGATTGATATAATAAAATGTGGCTTTTGTAAGCCTTAATCTTAATCATGGCACATTTCCAAAAATGGCCACTGGGCTGCTCCAAATTTATCTCCTGCTATAATGATGTAGAATAAAGTAAAAAAGCTTTAGTAGATTTACATGTGATTATTACCTAGAGTATGTATCTACAAAACTTTATTGATTAAATAAAAATATTGTATACACATTTGACAAAAATGCATTTTACTTAAATGTTAAAATAAACTGAAAATCGTAAACTACATAGTACATAGGCAATATGAGGCCTTAAAAGAAAAATTTACATTCCCTGTTCACTGGGGTGCAGAATCACACATGCTCACATGAGGTAAAATTTGATGCAATAATGCGTTTAAAGACACAATTAAACAAGTCATTTATTAAAACTTAAATAAATAAAACATGCTGTTTCAGATGTAAACATGATACCCAATATGTCATTATTCCGACTGAATAGTATTTGATATGAAAGTTATTCAACACTTTTATTTTGGAGGTTTTTGTATGAAAGCAGGGGTGTTCAGATTGTTAGAAATGTAAGTGCCATGGAAAAGACTGAAAGCTCTATAATATTTAGTTAGATGTTGTAACGGGTGTGCTTTAAAGAAAGCGATGAAGGTGAGAATCCATGTGCAAAAGGTGTTTAATATGTAAAATCCCAATAAGGGCCAGCAAACATATCCAAACAGGGTAATCCACAATCGTAATCCAATAACAGGCTATAGTTCAAGGCAGGCGGCAAGCAGGCAATAAATTCAAATACAGGCAATGGTCAAAAAACAGGAACAGATACAGGTAACAAGTTTAACAGATAACAGAATCAGACAGGTAACAGGTTGGGCTTACTATGTATAATATTCAGCCAGGAACAGGTGAACAGGAAGTGACTTATATACAGACAGACAGGAAGTGTGAACTGTGACATGGCATGATGAATATCAAAATAAAAGTCAGAACAGAGCAGGGTATCAAAATAAAAGTCCAAAATACAAAAATACACAGAACACAAGTAAACACAGAACAAAACCATTACAGAACCCCCCCTCTAAAGGGCGACTCCCGGAGCCCAACAAACAAAACATACAGTCCAATAGAGGGTGGGCGGGCGGGCCAGGACCTCTTGGCGAAGGCAGGACAGTTCAGGAGAGGTCCTGGGTCATATGGCCAGTATGGTCCAGGAACATGAGGCAGATGCGGGCCTGGGTCATGGGGCAGATGCGGGCCTGGGTCATGGGGCAGGCTAGGACCTGGGTCATGGGGCAGGCTAGGACCTGGGTCATGGGGCAGGCTAGGACCTGGGTCATGGGGCAGGCTAGGACCTGGGTCATGGGGCAGGCTAGGACCTGGGTCATGGGGCAGGCTAGGACCTGGGTCATGGGGCAGGCTAGGACCTGGGTCATGGGGCAGGCTAGGACCTGGGTCATGGGGCAGGCTAGGACCTGGGTCATGGGGCAGGCTAGGACCTGGGTCATGGGGCAGGCTTGGAGCTAGATCATGAGGCAGGAATAGACCTGGAACACAGGGAGAGGAAGGGTCCGAGCACACTTCGGCCTCCGCCTTGGTGTCCTCTGCCTCCTCCCTGTGTCCGGGTACTACCCCCCCCCAAAAAAAACTTGGGAAAGCTCCCAAAGCCCAGGGTGGCGATGTCCCAGGTGGTGGACCAGATGAATCAGACAAGACAGGTGAATCGGGCAGGACAGACGAATCAGGTGAGTCGGGCAGGACAGACGAATCAGATGAGTCGGGCAGGACAGACGAATCAGATGAGTCGGGCAGGACAGACGAATCAGATGAGTCGGGCAGGACAGACGAATCAGATGAGTCGGGCAGGACAGACGAATCAGATGAGTCGGGCAGGACAGACGAATCAGATGAGTCGGGCAGGACAGACGAATCAGATGAGTCGGGCAGGACAGACGAATCAGATGAGTCGGGCAGGACAGACGAATCAGATGAGTCGGGCAGGACAGACGAATCAGATGAGTCGGGCAGGACAGACGAATCAGATGAATTAGATGGATTAGATGAATCAGAAGAATCAGAGGAGTCGGGCGGATCAGGTGAATCAGGCAGATCAGGTGAATCAGGTGAATCGAGCAGGTCAGGTGAATCGGGCAGATCAGGTGAGTCGGGCAGATCAGATGAGTCGGGCAGATCAGATGAGTCGGGCAGATCAGATGAGTCGGGCAGATCAGATGAGTCGGGCAGATCAGATGAGTCGGGCAGATCAGATGAGTCGGGCAGATCAGATGAGTCGGGCAGATCAGATGAGTCGGGCAGATCAGATGAGACGGGAAGATCAGATGAGACGGCCAGATCAGATGAGACGGGCAGATCAGATGAGACGGGCAGATCAGATGAGACGGGCAGATCAGATGAGACGGGCAGATCAGATGAATCGGATGAATCAGATGAGTCGGATGAATCAGATGCAGGGCCTTGAGGAACCTCGGGAATAACAGAGCAGAAGGCAGACCAGACGCACCACAGGGCTATGGCAAATTCAGGTAGTATATATTCAAGAAGACATACCTCAGCGGTAGCTGGTTCAGGCATGGCGGCCATTTTGATGGCAGGTGCAGGGTGAATGATAGCCCTCCTAAGTGCTGGTGTGGTGGTGACGACGGCCCTCTGAAGCTCAGGTGCAGGAATGGTTGTAGCTCTCTCGAGAACAGGTGCAGAGACAGGCAGGATGGCGGCCATTTTGGGAACGGGCAGGATGGCGGCCATTTTAGGGACAGGCAGGATGGCAGCCATTTTGGGAGCAAGCATGGTGGCGGCCATTTTATGATCAGGCATGACATATTCAGGTTTGGGCAGAACCGGCATGAAATGGCTTGATGGGTTGTGTAAATTCACTGGAGGTGTATCCGCAACACCCACAGTAAATGGTGAGCCACACAGTAACAAAGCAAAGTCAATATAACTCTCCAGGGACCAGGCAGACATATCACGTGGCATACACAAGCGCGGCCATTCGTCCAAAGCATTATAGAACAGGTTCTTCAGAGTAATGTCATCAAAATGTACCTTGTAACTCAAGTCCAAAAAATCCTTAACATATTCCTCAATCGGACGGTGGTTCTGACGGAGTGCAAGTAGTGCATAAACAGGTTTCATGGTGCTGGTGGGAGATTACTGACCTTTGCTGGATTCCGGTTGTGGCTGAATATTCTGTAACGGGTGTGCTTTAAAGAAAGCGATGAAGGTGAGAATCCATGTGCAAAAGGTGTTTAATATGTAAAATCCCAATAAGGGCCAGCAAACAAATCCAAACAGGGTTAATCCACAAAACGTAATCCAAATACAGGCGATAGTTCAAGGCAGGCGGCAAACAGGCAATAAATCCAAATACAGGCAATGGTCAAAAAACAGGAACAGATACAGGTAACAGGTTTAACAGATCAACAGATAACAGAATCAGACAGGTAACAGGTTGGGCTTACTATGTATAATATTCAGCAGGGAACAGGTGAACAGGAAGTGACTTATATACAGACAGACAGGAAGTGTGAACTGTGACATGGCATGATGAATATCAAAATAAAAGTCAGAACAGAGCAGGGTATCAAAATAAAAGTCCAAAATACAAAAATACACAGAACACAAGTAAACACAGAACAAAACCATTACAGATGTAGATGTATGCCACCACCTAGCATACTAAACCAATTCATTTAATGAGGCATACACACCAAATGCGAGTTTAACAATTTGCGCGAGTAGATAACATACAAAGTCAATGCAAAGACGCTACCCAGTCTCACGAAATTTTGTTATATAGTCACATAATTTTTTTATTTTTTTTCGTGATTTCACAAATTTTTGTGTTTTTCGTGATTGTAAAAATCATCATATTGGTTACTCAACTTTTTTGTCCTATCATTGTCGCTTCGGTTTAAGGTTAGATTTACATAAAATGACATCCTTACCCAAACCCAACTCTAACCCTAACACCGGGCGACATATAAAAAATAAAACAGAAAAAAGTTGTATAAACCAATATATAAACTGACATTCTAATGCAAGCACCAAATCTAACCCTAAACCGAAGCGACAATGGTTTAAAAATAGGAAAAAGCAGTTGAGTAACCAATACGTGATAATCACACGAAAAAGGAAGTCGTTATATGATCACGAAAAAACTTGCATATGAGGAGGTTTAAATATGTTTTTTTTTACAATTAAATATCTGGCTAAATGATTAGAAACTCATGCAAGCATGGTGGCGCTATTTAAAGATGCTTTTATTATAATGTCTCAATAAAGTGAGTTTGGTGGCTCAAAAAGATTATTAACAGCACCGGTGACAGCTACCGATGCTCGTATGTGCTTGTCATCTGTCACGTGCGCTCCAGTCAGATGAAGGACAGTGAATGAACGGACACACGGTGGCGCTTCATGACAAATGCGTCGACACATCTTGTTCATTATATCACAATATCTGAGCTTTGCAATATTTCCTGTCACAATTTTTCCTGATCTGTTAATCAATACAATTGTTTTAAAAGATCGTCAAATGTTTTTATTTGAATCAGACCTTTAGATTAGCCTACCGATGTATGTAGGTGAATTATAATACAAAAATTACGTTACCTTTGCTTGCATAAACTGCTTATTTCCTTTTTGAATGACAACATCAACATTGTTGCTGTTTACTTACACCGGAAAATTCAACATGGCGGACACAATAAATCGCAGATGAAGAGTTTAATACAGTTTAAAGTTTTAATCTAAGATTTTGTTAATCTGTGTTTAAATTTAAGTGGTGCAACACAACTCGAAATTAAAATTAAACTGAGATCAACAAACCCTAGATTAGCTCTAAACTCTGCTTAATTTAATCCTTGTTGGTGCAACCCACCCAAAATTACTTAAAACAAATTTTGATGGTTTTGAATTGTAAATGCATACTTGACAACCATGTGTCTATTATACAAACGTTTAATTCATTGAGCATTACAATTATCCCTGCTGTTCGTGAATAAGAGACTGAAAAGATTCAGCACATTTTTTTACAATAAAATAACAACAAAGTTTATTTTATGATTTAATAATAAAGTAGAACTTCTAAGGAGTAATTTTAATTAATCAGGAATAAACTAGGGCACATTAATGACCAAAATGAGCGCATTGGACAAATCCAAATAAGAATAATCATTGCAATACTTCAGTTGACAGTAATTGCTCTTATTAAATAAAAGAAAAAGCAATAGTTGAGAACCTAATTAAAGGTTATTCTTTAGACATAACAGTTAAAGGCAAGACAATAAAAAAAAACCATTATCCCATAATAAGATATGAAATAACTGCCTTATAGTCATCTTCCAGGTACCTTAAATTAAAACACTGCTGACAAACAGCAGGATTAATCCACAAGCACTAATATAAACTAACTACAAACTGAACTCTTCACTAGATTTTCATGTGAAATATATGTTTTGATGTAAAATACTTTGTTGTATTTGATCTGAAAGTCTTCAGTGGACACTGCATGGTGACCGCAAAGACCTTTACTGTCCAGTGATGTAATACCTGACACCCTATTACCCTAAGGACACAAGAATGTCCCAGTTGGACATGATTGAGTGTCCCATAGTTTCCAAGCAGAGAAACAACATGGCCTATATTACTGTATGTCCCAGCTGTCTCTCTGCCTCAACACAAAGCTCAAACCCATTCATTCTCTATCTTAATATCTTTTTGTCTCAGATCTTCCAGTGTCCCACTCTTTTCTCCTCTAATGGATAGATAACTGATTTAATCCTCCGTGTGTGTGAATGAGACTTAGTGTTCCTCAGGTGTCTCCAATACCTATTATTTAGTATTTATGGTCCCAGTTACTGTATTTGTTTCTCTTGCATTAGGAGTGAGAACCGTCTCACAGGCTATGTTATGGTTGTAAGATGATGGTGTGTGTATGTGCTCACAACGTTAGGCAGATGATACTCACCTAACCCCTCAAGTGATAACACTATTAACTGATAGTCGTGGTTGCTTAGCGAGGCAGAAGCTGGATTAAATAAGGTTTTCGACAGTGGAGAAAAGTTAAGTGTTTTGGCCTCTGTGATTGGAATCGGTAGACATGGACCAAAAAGAAAAAAACGTAGAAGATAAATGAAGAAATAAAATTCTTTTACGGTGCACACCATATATCTTCTGTACTGCTATTTGATACTTTTTGGCTGCTTTTGTCAGTAATGGCCTGCCAAGGGCATCGTTTTATTTCAGAGAATTCTGTACTTCAACCTTATTCTCCTATATTTCTGTTGCAATTATGACCAAATCATTTATTAATAGCACCGAGCATGCATTTTTAATTTCTTAAAATGAACGCCTGTCTGAAATGTTCTGTTCTCCTAAATGCGTTTCCTCATTATTGATTAAACAAACGTTAAATCTTTTTCCATAATTCAATCGTTTACCATGATTTTGTGTTGTTGTGTGACCGTTCTAATTTATTTCTTCTAATTGCTGTCATCTGTTTGGACGCTTTTTAAGAACGAAACTGGTGACACCTTCAGCATGGTGCATTTCAACAAGCGAATTGATAGACGTGTGCTTCTAAAGTCAATTAATTTCAAATGGCTGATTCATTGTAATAACTATTGTAACTTACAATAGGAACAATACAGTACATATCCTTGCTTCCATAAAGAGAATAAAATCATTCATCTATCTGTATTTGCCTTAAAGTAATGAACAAGCTGATCACAGCTGGCGCCCCTAAAGAATAAAGTTAATGAGCTGCTTCATTTGTACTTTTAGTCTGTTTTTCAAATAATTTTCTCTACCTAATTACTTTTTGAAGTAAAGAGCCCCAAAGTTGAAAGGCAGACGTCTGAGAGCACTGTAAACACTCACGGCCGTGCACAGACAAGTGTTACTCCAATTCACGGCCACTTCTCCACTTCTCTTAAAAACCCTGCGACGAAAGAAACTTCAGTCGGAAAATGACAAAGCAATTTTTTTTAACATAGTGAGCAGCAGGGAGGGACTGAGCAACATCTCAAACCAAAGTTGTTATTACATGCTTTGCTAAACATGCAGTTTTGAAGTCTTGAGTCAACAACCAAACTACATTAGTAACTTACTGTTCAATGATTATGGATGAGCCTTTAATTGATGGCATGAAACTATCTGTAGGAGGGAATAACTGGTGGATATTTACAACAGCAACCCAGCAGTAGGGAGGGTGCTGAAAACCAACCAGAATCCTCATACGCTGGACACTAGCTGCATCCCTGCATGGGTTGATAGTGGTATTATTTTTCAACACTGATAAGACCCAAACATACTGACATGAGTGGAGCACCCATACAGCTTAAGACAAAAGGATGACACTGCATGTTGCCACTTTTTAATAAATATATGTTCAAAAACATATGAAGCTCTTGGGCTTGAACAAATTAGAGCAGAATTTTGTACACGCTTCTCTATGATATTGCTGCTTACAGCACTTTTGTGAATTTTGTTTAATTACTTTCTTGCTGTGAGGTAAGATCAGAGGAAGAATCCCTTGAGCTACCTGCTGTTGTCATCTAATACCCTTCTGTACTTCTCGCACATCCTCCTCTAACTTTTCCCATCTCCTGCCTGTAATAATCGCCTTTCCGGCGTGTCTTGCAACAACAACATGACAAATCCATGACACTGTAGGCAGCCGATAACCAGCTTTATGTTATCATCTTGCCTCTGTACAACAGTGTTTCTCTGTCAAACAGCCCCACATTCCATCTAGTTAAAGCCAAATTTGTATGCCGTTTTTACATCCGATGAATAAGCACTACGGTCACCATGATCTCAATTCCAAAGTTTAGAGATGTTCGAGAATGACACAAAACCATCCCTCAGCTTCTGATCGGAAATCCCTGTAGGTCAGTACACTGATTAGTCAGAGAGACAGAATATCCCCTCAGATGTTTCGGTCGTAATATCCACTGGTACGGGCGTACTATTTCTCATTGCCAGGGTGCTATTATTGCCAGATGCTCCCTTCCCCGTCACCCAGTCTACAAACAAATACCTTGAAACATGGGCTTGAAAAACAGGAGGAGAAAATCATGCTCATCTGGCCCACACATAGACAGATGGCCAGTATTTAGAGACTTGAGAATCTGTCTGCCCTCGATGAGCTCAGCTCGGAGAAACTCATGCAGTTAATAACGTTGCCACAATGCATTACAAACTCCATCTGAGGGGTGCCGTATATTTGCTGGGATTTATCCAGAGATTCACTGGGCTGATATGAAGGGTGATGTTAGGAATCAGGAAGTAATCGACCGATCGATTTGTACGTATGTACCGGGTGTGCCTCATACATCTTGAAAAGTGAAGCCGCTGGCTCTTTGATCGGCTCCTGGTGGCTGGCTGCAGTACAAGTCATAAACCACACCCTCTCAATGCAAACGAACGGGACTCGGCTCTAAATAAAATAAAATATTTACACTTCGAATAAAATTTTCCGAAAGATGATTTTGGTCCTTTAAGGTAGCTGTTATCATTCTGATATGTGTTCAATTGGTAATTTTTGTATTACGTTTCATTTTAGTAAATAATTTGATGCTATAGAAATGGGGCAAGTCGCTATGATTGGCATAGAGATAGAGCGCAGTTATGCTAATTTGAAAACCACGCCCACCGGGGGGGGACAACCCAAGCGTCTCCATTGACATTTTTATTGCGAGAGGCTGCCTCCTTGTCATTTCTGGCTTATAACAAAAAACAGAATAATGCCTAAAAGCTGCTGTGTGACAAGGTGTACAGCTAACAAGCCCAAAAACCCAGAAATAAGTTTTTATAAGCTGTCGAGCCATAAAACCCAGCCTTTAAGGAGAAAAAAGTAGATTGCCGACTACGTTTCCCTCTAGTGGGCGCAGTTCTACTAGTAGTAGTACTATGATCAGTTGCCTGTTTCCAGTTTTGTGTTTTTAAACGCTTGTTTTTCGGGGGGCGACAGCTTATAAAAAGGTATTTCAGTGCTTTTTGGGCTTGTTAGCTGTGCACCCTGTCACACAGCAGATTTTGGGCATTGTTCTGTTTTTTGTTGTAGGCCGGAAATGACAAGGTTTTTTTTTTTGGACTCCGTCCTTCTGCATTACGCCACTACATCTAATGTCATATGTTAAAACACGTCAGCCATTACCGTAAGCTAGTTATTTTAGTTTGTAAAGATTTATGTATTGGTTGATTGACTTTTTAGTAAATTATGGGTGAACTGTCCCTTTAAAATAAAGAAGAAAAGATATAATGTAAAGCATGCATTATTGAGAGAATTCATGTCAGTTTTATTCAGATTAAATGGCACCCACTTACATTTCAGGAACACACGTGCTCTTTCATTTTATGTCGGTTACACACAGGTATTACACTTAAAAGTTAGACTTTTCCTTTTGGCACTAGATCATTTGAAAGCTACAGCTACGGAAAAAAAGTTTCTATGCTGACCTTTTTAGTGAGATTTTTCTGCAATAATTACCTAATTTCGGAGGCCATTGTGCTCCTTTAATGATAGGAACATACAACTCTTTCTTGGTACCATTTAATTAGCTGAGCGAGCATGGTGCAGTAATCAAAACCGAGTTGCAGCAATATCAGGTTAAGCAGGATAAAGAAACACAATTACAGACGAACAAGGTTATAGCTTAAAAGAGGGGAAGTACATTTGATTTTGCTCTTGCTTCTTTGTTGCTTGAATTCAGCACTAAAATCAGCCCGATTTAGAATGCTTCTAAATGTCTTTATTTCCATATTTAATAGTGTGTGTGCGATTCATTTTCATGTTTAAACATGAGTACATGCTGTATTCTTAAAAATTGTGCTCCTGAATAGCTCAGTGACAAAGCATTGCATTAGCAGTGCAAAAGGTCATGGGTTCGGACCCAGAGAGCACACATACAGATGAAAAAAAATAATGTATGTAAGGACTCTGGGCTGCGTTTCCCGAAACCTTCTTACCTCTACGTCGTTCTTAAGCTGTACCTTATCGTTAATACGTGTTTCCCGAAACGTTCTTAGTTACGTATCACTTCTGTAAATCATTCGTTCGGAAGGTTGGTCTGGAGCACTCTTAGCTATACCTTATCCGACTTGACTCCGCTAGGGGCCATGACTGTGATAAAAGCTTGTGTATATGTAAGCAATAAGGTACGAGAGGCTGTGCTGTGTCGTGAATGGGTAACGGCTGGAGGGCGTTGTTAGGCACGAAGCGAAGCGGAGTGCCTGCAACCCCTTCGGCCGTTGCTTATTCACGATGCAGCGCTTGCCTCGAGTACCTTATTGCTTTTATAAAACGGTTACCACACAATATTAAAGTAAAAACAATATTAGTGCAACTTTCATGAAGTTAAATCAATAAAAGCATTCCTTCCGCTAGAAAAAATAGTCCCTGACTGCGAACAACAACATGAAAGCTCAAATAAAAACAACAAACTGTTCTCAGACTTTGCCTCATTATATGTTTATGTGTTGCTAAGGGTGTTGCTAAGGGCGCAGTGATATTAAATAGAACAGTTGGGTGAAGCGGTCATAGCAGTGCTTTATCGTGAATAAAGCACACCTATTGACCAATCAGAATCAAGGATTGGAACTAACCGTTTTATAATGCATGCTATATAACTAAATATCTGTAAAAAAAAAGTTGAAGTACACTCCGTGTTAAATTAGGCATTTTTTTATTTAAAGAATAAAACATTCACATAATTAGACATTATTACACTGATGGTTGTTAGATTTTTAATATTTGTTTTCCCAAGGGACATCAGCTTCGAACTATTATTACAGGCTAAAGAAACTTTTAAAAAAACATTTTTGGTAGAGGAGTTGGTGAAACTATGGCAGGCAACTATACAGCGAATCTTACTATTTCATTTATGCATTTCAAATCCGTTAAATCTTTAGTTTACCGGCTATTTTAGCTGCAATAAAACAAATCAAGTAAAATCGCATGCCACGGGAGCACATTCATCACAAAATCATAATTGTTGATTTTCCTAAATATTATTATTGATGTTAAGTCGACTTTGCATCGAAGTTTTTAATTTTGAGGCAGCTGCATGCCATATTCTTTATAAACACTCAAAAGAAACTGCTCCACTTGATTATTGCTTGTATAAGGTCAACAAATTTTCCACATTAAAACTAATCAAAGCTAAAATCTAAAACAATCATAATATATATTTATATATCATATAATATATGTTATATTTAAGGTAAACAGACAGGCGCGGCTCCAGAAAAAGCGTTATCCGCATTGTAAATGTGCTACTTGCGCATCCAGTGTCCAAGCACATAAACGCGTGAACTAATGAACAACAATTTGTTTTTAATATATATTTTAAGTGTAATGCCAAGCCAGGTGACTTGCACGACCCACCTTCCCTGTGCAACGCATTTATTGGGAACCCCTAATATAAATTATCCTTTAAAGTGAAGGAATAATGGATGCATTGGAGCAGTTTATTCATGATACTTTTGGACAAGAAGTTGCGGGTTTTGCATGGGTTTGATATAAAATAAAATATATTTAAAATATACCTGTAGTTAAGGTTTAACTTAAGAGTCTTCGTAGCGCGCTAAGAGACAACGTTATCGGGAAACGCAGCCCTGGGCTGTTGAATTATTCGAAAATAAATCACACCCAAGTCAATTATTGCTTTTATACCATGGTTACCTCAGACGTTGCTCTGTTGGTAATTTTTAAGACATTTGACAGGTTAGGTGTGCGTTTATCGAAAAATAATGCATACCTTTAAAAAAAAATTAAACCAATCAGAATAAAGCAGCCCTGTTGTATAAATATTTGACAAATGCATAAATGTAAAGGCAAAAATAAAGGTTCTTGAATTAATTGGGTATATGGTTGCATTCACTGAAAAAATGGTTTTATGGACCCTTAACTGCACTAGGGTTTTTAGGGGAAGCAAAAATGATTCTCTTATTGCACTGGTGCTTTATATTGGCAATTTGTTCAAGAGCATTTTTATTTTGTAAAAATATATATATTTTTTGTATCTTTTTTATCCATTTTAATTTAAATCTGCGGACCCTGTACCGGGTCCAATATTAATTATTATGACTTAATATACAATATTCCTAATATTCCTAATTTTTAATGGTCTGTCATGGACCCAGTAACACATATGAGATACTGTTTGAAAGCTTAGACTCTCTACTTTCTGTAGATATGCATCACTTTGACATATATTTTACTGTAAGAAAGTTATTTACACCTAATTTACACTATCACCCCCCCCCATATTTTTTATATTATTTAATATTTACATATTTCATATTTTTCAAGTATGACAAACATGGGCAAGCCTTATATCAAATGAAAGCTCTCACTCTCACGCTACATTGTTATTTTGTTCTATTATCCTTACATATCCAACAATCGTCGAATGAATAATGAGGTAAAAATTGTCTTTTGTAAACGGATGTGAAACTTGAGCATGAACTGCCTCAAATAGCACAGATAGCCACAAATGATACACCATCTTTTAGCTTAGGTCCTACTCTAAAAAACAAGTCAATTCACAGCATTTTCTTTGGTTGTGTGCATGAATAATCCCTTGCTATTTATTATATGTGCAAAACAAAACAAAGTATTTTATATGAAAAATTTATTTTCACACCCTTCGGTAAAATAAGAATAACTTTTAAACTTGACATGCTCAAGAGATCATTCTTTTTTTGGGTGTTTACTGTCTGCTGCTGCTACCAACCAGAACTGTCTGCAGTCTACTAGGGCACACAGAACCAGAGTTATCCACTTTCAAAACAGTGTTTACAACATAAAAAATGAGAATTTGGTGGTTCATCATATGAAAAACAATATTGTCACAAACATCAGCTTTTATTGCATTTATTCCACTGTATGTGGTTATGGGGACACTTTAAATATTTTAAGGTGGAAATTGAATACAAAAAGAGTATTATTCCTCACTTCAGTTGGAATAGAATAACATTTGCATAGATTATGATAGAGAAAAAAAAAATTCCTCTGTAAGCTGACAATTGCTGAAATCAAACAAAACTACAGGTTGCTGGAGCACACAGGGTCAGAGTTATACACTTTCAAATACAGACTTTAGAAAAAAACAAACATCAAAAGCTCCTATTTATTTTTGTGTTTATTAGAGGACTGACAACACATACAACCACGTTTAGCACTTTCAGCAGTGTTTTATGTCATTTCCAAGGGTTTCCTGTAAAATGATACCAAACTTTGGTACTGTATGTATACCTCTGCATGTGGGTATGGGAAGCTTTTGATGTTGGATAGGCAAAATCCAGGTGGAAATCCCCAAAATAGCCTCAGAGTGTAATTTATTTCTTGGGGTTGTTATTCTGCTCGCATAATGCTTATCTATAGTCAATGTATTAAATTATTGTGTTAACGTATATTGTAAGCAATATAACTAGATTTTGACCTTAAAAAGATCCAATCTGTATCTTGCCTATTTATCGTCATCTCTGTTTGAAACAAAAAAGTTTCTTGCAGGCTATTTTCACTTGTTGAGAAACAACTGCCATTTCATTTCCCATAAAATTCAACCCGACAGCTCAAGTTACAAATCAATATTGATTTTTGTTTATTTATAACAAGAAGTTTCAGATTGCTGATTTAAACTACCGTTTAAAGTTTAAACCATCTACATTTGAACTGTGATAAACCACAATGCTGAGGGTATAGATCAAAAACTCTAGATATTTATTGATAAATTTAAATCAATTAATTTAGCACCTATGACACAAGCAGTAGATACAATATAATTTTTTTTGTTGCATAGCAGTTTAATGCCAGCGAAGCGCCACCATTCTAATGGATTTGCCTAACAAGAATCAATCAGCTGATTCTATTCGCAAAGTCGTTCCACTGTCGTCTTTTCTGCATGCGTCTGAGACGTTGTCGTGTGCTGCAGTGTGTGTCATCTGCCAGTGGTGTTTAGACAGCGTCTCATTTGTCTGAACGCGGGCGAAAAGTCAACAACGAGGAAGCTTGACAAATTCCTTTAGATTCTCATACTGATTAAATATTCAATTAATTTCGGGGAGCCTGTGTTGTCACCCATTTCTAACCCCTACTGTTTCAAAGGACAATAGCCTTTACAATATCTCATCTTCAGTCCCAGCCAGTGACAGCTGGCACTGGAAAGGTTAGCTGTCCGGTAGGTTTTTATTATTTCCTGTGGGGGTGAGATAAAGAGGGGGAGATAGAGGGGCCTTGTGTTTGGTAAGGCTTTGCACAGCTGTCTGAACTGTTACTGAGGAGGATGGACTGTGCGTGTGCATCAAAAGCTCTGTGTGCTATAGAGAAAGCTGTCTGGGAGAGAATAAAGGCTCTCTGCAGTGGTCATTTAAACAGTCTCAGCTGGGCATTCATGCTTTCATCATCTTGAGAGAAAGAAAGAGAGACATACAGAGACAAAAAGATATTAGGCTTCTGAATGTATATCAAAGCACTAGATGTCCATGGATGATGAAAGGACCAGGCAAACAGTAAGGGGTAACTACCTGACTTTGGTCAATAATGGCGATTAATCATCGGAAAAACAAACATTTTTAAGCATGCAATTTCTGCATCACTAATACTGTAGCAACAAGCAGAATTGCAAAAAACATGTTTCTTGATTGGTGCTCCTGTTTTAACATTATTTGATCAAACAGGTACTGTAGCTCCTCCCCAAATTCAAACCAGTGGTTTTGCCAATGTTGCTTTGTTATGGTGCTCTGACATTTACTTTACTTTTTGTGCAATCATGCCATTAATTCCTTGCTTATCTTTGGACGTTATGCTTGGAAAGGGGAACATACTATATTTAGCATTATAATAATTAACGGTTCGGCTGTAAACATGAAACTAACAGTATTAATAAACCAGCAAAACTTTGGATGCCAAGAAAAATGCTTCAGTATCACCGAATTATCCCTTATGACAATGCATAAGAAAAATATAGCTTTAACTGGCCTCAAGTTGTGTTAGTGAATACCTTTCAACGTTTGGGCAAAATGATTTATGGCAACTGCCTCATTTAACAACCTACACTTTAAAATCTGTCAGATGCTTTTTCATACTGTCATTAGTACAAAATAATGTGCATATTAAAATAGCACATTGAGGATTTAATAGACTTGGGTCAATGGGGGAGAATTGGTTTAACATTATTGTCTGGTGTGAATTATAATGCCAGATAGACCGTATTATGCGAATATGCGAGTAAATATGCAAACTCGTAGGCAGCATTTGCTTGTATTGTTTCTGTGCAGAATTTTGGTGGTTAATTTCAGATTTGGTAACTACTGTTAAACAAACACTATACAAAAATTCCAGAATCTTATGAACCTGATTATAATGAGCTGTGATTGCACTTTAAATTACGATGGCACTATATAAGGAATAACGTACTGTACAATAAGCTGATCCCTATCGCACAATAAAATCCCAGCAGGGTAATTGTGTATCGCACTTGAACGGGTGTGTTTTGTGATAATGACCGGCTGACTGTGCATTGCATTGCCAATTACGCTGCTACGTACCAAATAAATAAATATGGTGGCATAACCATGTTACAGTAATGTCTGTTAAGAAAAATAGTCCATTCAAGTGCAAAACTTTGTTTAAAACAAAAGACTATAAAGTAGAAAAAGTCTGGTTACTTGGATAAGTGATCCGTCGCAATGGACAACAATGATTTTTATAATACTTCACAGCTAAATGTTGTGTTGACTAATCAGAATCAAGTATTCCAGATATGACTTTAAATGTGCTTTGAATGTAGTTGATGGCATCATGATAAGACAAACCGCACCATGTGCTCAATTTCTTCCATGTGATTAAAAACTGTGAAATTTAAAGTGAAATTTCGTCATGCTTTAGTTTCCTAGATTCCCAAATCAATCGGATTAAAAAGAAGCAGAACCAAATGTACGTTTCCTTGACTAGACTTGAATAATAACTCTGGCTATAAAAAACAAATCCGCTGTTTGAGTGACAGCTTTTTAAAATTCAAAATGAATGGCAAAGGACGCAGGGATCTCCTCAGGCTGAACTGTGGCCAATTATAATGATGAACAAGAGCAAAGGGAGGACCACACATCAGTCAACAAGCCGCTAGCTCGTAGGTTGCACCCGACCCATGTCTATGAGCGTTCAAGTGAATCTCCTCATCAATCCGTAATCATATCTGCAACTTGGCTGACACTAAGTAGCAAATCAATCGTGTTTCTGAGAGACACGCATACCCTCCCACCACCTTTAGGGTGAAGCATCAAGAGGTGGCCTGCGACTCCAGCTGGTGCCTCAGTCTTTCATTTACCATTCTGTAGATGTCAGATACCAAAGTTATTTGGTTATGCATGCAGTCTCGAAGGCATCTGTCCCCTCTGCACTACCACCTAATTTGTCTTCCAGCAACAATATGGATTAAATAACTCAGTTCCCTTTGATCGTCCGTCCACACCGAAGCTTCTGGAATCTAATTTGACCCAACTGAACTCTGGCTAGTTGATGCTGTGCTGCGACACTATTTAGATGTGACAAAAACACATTCCCTATTCTAGTTAACTCTATAGATTCACTGTGAAAGCATCTGACTTCACATTATTATTATTTTTTGTAACTGTGCATCTTTGTATTTTATGTTCTTGCTTTACTTCTCTCCTTTGGCACTGGGAATTTATATAAAAGCCCAAACCACAGTTTTATTAAATACTTATGGATATTTTCCCTCCCCCTCCAAACTTTCCAATTCACTATTACTTGGCAATCTCTGCATCAGCTTAGCCTCTCATTTTAGGTGATCAATGTTATGCCTGACAAAACCGATCTTAATAAAAATCGAAAGAAGGACTTTTGGGCAGAATCTAATCAAAAACCAGTCTCCGAAGTTGCTCTGTACATAATCCTTCTAGATTGATCTAAAAATGAGTGCGCTCTGTTTGGAATAACACCTTGGGTTTCAATATCCCCCCACCAAAAAAATCTTTTTAATTTAAGTTTAAATACGCTCGCAGGCCAAATAAAACAGAAAATTCTGTATCAGAAACTCTTGTATTGAACTGCATTGATGTTCTTCTTTAAGTTTTTGTATTACTCAGAGCTTGTTTTTTACCCATTTTCCAGTAGCGAAAGGCCAGCCCAGTCTCCTGAAAATGCGTATAAATAGCACGAAGTGTAAAACTCGTGCAATACATACGCCAAATTCCACTTTGGCGTGCATATGATATGCAAGTCCTTCCCATTCACTTAAACGGGGCTTAAATCTTTTTTTTTGTCGTTTTATTTATTGGTTTCTCAATTTTTTTGCAATTTTTTACCATTTTCGCTTGGGTTTAGGGTTAGAACAACTTTTTGTTATATAAAAATGACATCCTAACCCAAACCCCAACTCTAACCCCAACTCCAAGCGACCATGGCTTAAATATGGACAAAACCATTGAGAAACCTGTATAGTAAATAACCTCATTAAGCAAATCTAAAATCTAATCCTAAACCCAAGCGAAAATGGTTTAAAAAACAGAAAAAAATTGAGAAACCAATAAATAAAACGACAAAAAAAGATGCCCCGTTTAAGTGAATGGGAAGGACTTGCGTATCATATGCACGCCAAAGTGGAATTTGGCGTATGTATTGCACGAGTTTTACACTTCGTGCTATTTATACGCAACCTCAGGAGACTGGGTAGGAAAGGCATGTTATTTCTACCCTGCTTGTAGTGTACTTATCGAAAAGGCTTAAATGGCCAGGCACATATGTTCAAATTGCAGAAAATGATCAAATGTACGCTACATTACTAAGAGTGGGGTCTAGGTGCCAGACACAACTGTAATTCACCATCTACTGCCGTAATAGGCTTTTCATTTTTTCTATTTAATCCAAACATACTGTGGCACAGTAAAGCTCTTCATCATGTGTGCGCGGCCGTCGCCCACCATATCTTCCGCCAACAATGAGCAGCTCTGAAAAATTCAGGCGAGCTTTAAAAAAGAATAACAAAGCCACTTTAAACTCCATTAGGTCTATTGTCTTCACCTACCGAAGCAAACAAAAGCTCCCACTGTCTCAATGACCTCCTTCATCTTGCCAAATTGGAGCATTACACAAAAATGTAAAACTAATCCCGAATTCATGAGATTAAAGAAGTTTGCCGGCGAAGAGTAATCTAGTCCGACATTTCATCTTACTATACCGTGTATGCAGATGAGGGCATTTGCATAATCTCTCTAGAAAATGAAAAATAGATAATCAAATACCATCACATCCTATTTATATTCAATTAGCGGTTATTTATGCAAAGTCATGCCGTCAGAGGAATTTATAATTGCTGAAGAATAACAAGTGGACCGGGTTCTCCAATGAAAAGTGTCCCCTATTCTGTGCAGCTATCATATTCAAAATATTCCCTTTTTATTCTCTCATTATCCATGAATTAAGGATTAAAACAAGCAGTTTTTCTTATGGTACAGTTTTCCAGAGCAGCTTTTCCTGGCAAAAGCTACTAGAGAAGCGAAACATAAATTGGTAGTGTTTTTGGACCATTTATCCCTCTCCCCATGAATGCACCTGTTTAAATTGCCTTTGATTATTTTAGAGCTAAGGTACATATTGGCAGCAGCTCATTTATATGGCTCCCTTATTAATTCCCTGTTACACCAACCTCTTGTGTTAGGTGAATGTGGTGTGGATAGACTCTTGGGTACACATGTCTAAGTCATAGTTTGGGTAAATGTGACAGTTTCTGTGTGAGTATACCCTTTAAATCTTTTGACGGTGCCATCTAGATTGACCTCTTCATACTTTTGCTGTTGGTGCTGTCTTGATAATTTCCTATAATGAGCTTTGGGAGTGAGACAGTAGTGACCTGGTCCAGATGTAGCTCTGACCATGGCTCGGCCAGCCCAGCAGCCTGGTCTGGAGGGTGCATACTAATGTACATCTGTTACAATGCTTCCTCTCCGGAGGGTCTTCATTTAGCATAGCCCGATCATCAAAGAGATTTCCTTTTCTTGTCTACTGCAAGCGAGACAACCCAAAAATAAAATAACACTATCCACAATGAGTACACACTGTACTGTGGGATTTTGTCTAGACTTAAATAATGTACATTCATTGGTTCAAGTGACTTACATGACCCAGCAGAGATACTATATTGATGTGTTTTTAGTTGCGATTATGAATATTTAAAATGCTTTTTTTCAGGCTATATTCAATATTCATGCATCTCATCTGCGTACCTGCGGTATGATTTACTTTGTTTATTGTTCTTGGCACAACCTTATATCTAGGTTAATTAGGGTTTAGAAGTTAGCCGTAAGCCAATGATGATGTTTGAATACATCCTGAGAGCTTTGAGGCCTAAACCTGTGGGACTGTAGCTTACGGTAACATTGTACCTAATATGTGGGAAGTTTTTCTGTTCCTTTTCTCACTCACTTTTCCATCAGTTTCTAAAAAAATCCTCTTAGGTTTAAAAAAATAACATCAACTTCAAACAAACATTTCACTTTTAATCACTGTATTTTTCCTTTGCACAATGCACCACAGCATCATGGGCTATTGAAGCCTCTCTCTCTCTCTCTCTCTCTCTCTCTCTCTCTCTCTCTCTCTCTCTCTCTCTCTCTCTCTCTCTCTCTCTCTCTCTCTCTTTTTTGAGTGTCAGTAGAGAATCACTCCCTAGCGGCCTGTGAGCTTACACCAAAGCTCCTTTTTCAAACTCAGCTTTGAGAAAGAGGTAAAG
Organism: Misgurnus anguillicaudatus; assembly: GCF_027580225.2. Taxonomy (NCBI): domain Eukaryota; kingdom Metazoa; phylum Chordata; class Actinopteri; order Cypriniformes; family Cobitidae; genus Misgurnus; species Misgurnus anguillicaudatus. Next base: position 41,212,080 of record NC_073357.2, read on the forward strand.
GATCCTCTCAAAGGAAAATTGGGTAGAATGAGAATGTTGAAACGGCTCGCTTTAGCGCACACCTGACCAGAATGCAAACGTATGTATTGAAGTTTGTATGCGTGTGTGTGTGTGTCAACCTCAAATATGATTTATAAACTGGGGATGGTCAATCGACAAATTAGTAAATCAGTGTTGTTACACATAAATGACTTGACAGCAAAAACGTCTTATACATAAATTCATATCATCATAAATCTTTTGAAATGCATTAGTTTGATGTAGAGGTCTTCTCGGGTCCAAAGAAATGTAGGCTACCCGACCCGAAATGACCCGAATCACTTACCCGAACCCGACATTAAATTTTTTTTAAAAGAAAGACCCAACCCGAGGCAAACCCGAGAAAATTAGACCCGAGTCCAACCCGAACCAGTGGCAATTTTTTTTAACCCGACTGGACCCGAATGTAAATGGCACCGACGTGTTTGCAGTCTGCAGCCCCGCACGCAGCAGTCAGAGAGAAAAAACCCAGCTGGTCTCGCAACAAATTTTGCCGCTGCTCAATTTGTTTAACTTTGTTATCTGACGACGACACCAAAGTAACATTAACTGCTAAAATGTACATTTAAAATTGACTGACATGTCTGTCTCAATGAAAATTAACCTACCACCAGCCACACAATGTCACAAGCCAAGCGCTCTTGACAAAAAGAGGAGAGGTTGGAAAAGGACACACATGCGAGAGAGTTCGGGTCTTCGGGTCCGTTTGGCAAAAACACATTCATTTTATATCACCCGAAACCTGATGCCGCTATTATTATACCCGACCCATGTCCGAGGCACACGTGAAACTTTTAGACACAAACCCGATCCGGTCTCGGGTCGGACCTCGGGTTTTCGGATCTAAGTGGACCAGTGAAGACTTCTATTTTGATGTAATATGAAAACATATTGTGTGTCAAATTTATACTTATGCCATATACATTTGTGTGCGGTAGGCTACATACTCTTCTTATTCACTAACTACCAACAATCCAGTGTAACCAAGCGCTAAATGCAATGAAATAGCTTTGCTGAGATTATTTAAATTAAGCAAACATCATTCCAAAAAATTCAGCTCTATTAGCGGGTACAGTTCATTTAAAGTGAACTCCTAAGTCTTTTAGAACCCAATAATTCCTTCCCTCCCTAAAAAGCATTTATTAAAATTAATCTCATTGTGCAATGTGAAAGGGCTTTATATGTCTTTATTGTTTATATACTGTAAATGTCTTAAAGGCATAGTGAATAAATAAATAAACAAAAGTCTGTTTAATTGTGAGTCTAAAAAAGGGTAAATAACATTTTTACATTATAAGAGTAACATTAGTGATACTTCATTGTAAAAATAAATAAATAAAAAACCTGTTGTTACATAGTAAGATAATTAGCATCAGTTGATTCCATATAAGTAACTAATTTGAAATTGCAATATTGTATAATCTAAATATTGTATAATGGTTCTTCTTTCACCTTTGGATCTGTATCTAACTAAATCTTTTATTAGTCTTCATCCTTGGATATGGTAACAGATTATAAAGGAAATTAAACAACTTTGTTATTTATTAAAGCCTCTAGTAAACACAAGGGCCAGCCAGAAGGAGGGAGGTGTGCAATTAGTCACCCTCACACCTGTGCAGTCGCACTGGAAAAGAAAAAAGTGGATAATTGATATGTTGATGAGCCTGCAAAGTTTAAATGCAGGAATGAATTCCCAGCCTGAACCCCTTCCCATTAACTCATTGGTCTATTCATTAAAACTGGTATCGCACAGTTTAGTGAGAATATTTTATATACTGTATCGTTTTTTACCTTTTTTATTTTTTACCTTTTTCAAGGGTTTTTACATTAATTTTAATTTACTTAACCTACTTTTGAAGGAAATCAGCTGTTTGAAGACCTTCATGTAAATGAGCTTTGTTATGATTGGCTGACCTCTTTGCAATAGAAATTAGTGGTTGCAGGTTGCGCTAAAAAATATTTGGTTCGTGCAAATTTTTAATCCTTTTTATATAGTGCAAGTCTCATTTAAAAATAAAAGAAAAAAACTGAGTAAACAATAATCTTTAAGACTTGTGAGGGTAAGATTTACTCTAGGGACAAGTCACGGTTTTCGAATTTTCAATTAGTTGATTTAATTACAGAATGTCGAATAGTTTGTGCGATTACTTTTAAAAATAAAAATGAAAACAACAAAAACAATTCCCCTTGTCTTCAGTGCTGATTGCCAATAATGCACCTAAAACTGTCAGTCAACTCTCAGACAACAGAACAACACATTGTCTCTGTTTCATTAACACTATGTATGCTAGGCACACTGTAGACTTGTGTGGTAACGGTTTTGTTAACTTAGCCAATGTCAAATATGATTTCTGTGTGGGGGTGCTTTAATAAAATGAATGAAAAGGAACTGCAGTACAAACTTGAAGCTTGTTTATAAGGCCAACCACTACAATGTCGTTTGATGGCGAAGCATCAATCCTCAGGTCAGCAGCAATCAATGTGGCTTGAGTTAAGACAACGTATTTTCTAAACATTTAATTTAATCTCTTTGGGCCTTATTTTAACAATCTAAGTGCATGGTCTAAAGCGCACAGCACACAGTCTAAAAGGGTGTCTCCGAATCCACTTTTGCAAACTTAATAACCATTAAAAATGGTTTGTGCGCCTAGCGCACAGTCTAAAGGGGTGGTTCCTATTCTCGTAATGAGTAATCAGTGTGTTTCGGGGGTAGCGTGCAATAAACTAATGAGAGTCTCATCTCCAATCCCCTTAAAATTATTTTTTGTATTTAAACCTTTGCGTTCTCTTTTTCTGAAGTAATTTTCTTTCTGTCATGGAAGTAAAATTAGCAGGCTTTTAATTGATCATGTATGATATCCATACATTCACAGCAGTGTAATCTCAAAGAATAATTTACAAATATGAAAGAAAAGGTTTGTACTGTAAAAAGACTTTACTTGTAACAAACAGGAGATACAGAATTTACAAACGTGTGGAGAGCCGAAACTTTGCAACACTCGGACAGCGCCGTGAGTATTTCAAAAAGCATTACTTAAAAAAGTTCTCATCTCACCATATCCACAGGTACAGAGTCATCATATACAATAAATCTGCGGGGTAGAATAAAAAAAAAATTTTTTCAAAATAAATGCAATATTTGCATTAGTTTAAAGCAAAACATTCAGTTACTTACCAGGCTACAATAATATTTTTTTTACATTAAAACCCTTTAATTTTTATATTTAAAAACGTTTGTGTGCTGTCCATGTGTGTAACAAGCAAACACACGTTGTCGTCTTGTTAATAAGCGCAGATTACTAACACGCTCTTTAAATAACAAAATCAAATAAGTTTTAGTTGGTCAATGGCGTAGTCTATTTTAGTTGCCTTAAAACAGCAATGCACCAACAATGAACACACCTTGTTTTCAGACCAGTGCTCACAAATGGGTGAAAATGCATTTGCTATTTAAACAACGTGAAGCTGGATGTGAAAATGGTGTACAGTATGTGTAGCCTACGCATGTCTGTGGAGTGGGGTGTGGTTTTGAAAAATGATTAAATAATTCACAGTAAATATTATTTATTTATTTATTTATTTATTTATTTGTTTAAAATGCCCATCCCTAGCAAGAATCAGATAACAAAAAACGAAAATAGTCTAAGAAAGGCTCAGAGAAAGGGTTAGGATAACATTTGGGCAATAGAGTGTTAGACTAAAATAAAAAAACAAGTAGACATTGCACCAGTCAGAGCAGTCAAGCATTCAACAGCACCAACAGTATTCAAGTGACAAAGATTACATTACAAGAAATAAAATAACTACAGCAATTTAACACAGCTACAGGCAAAAGCATCCTACCAGACAAAAGCATTCTTATTTTAGTGAGAAAGTGAGAAACTAATATCTGTAATGTTATTATGTCATTCCATGTCTGTGTGACTACCTGAACTAATACATTATTAACTTCAAGCTGCTAAAAATGGCAAAGGCCTAATCAATGTACTGTAAAACAGCAAAGGCCTTAGAAAACAAAGTCATTACTTTCTCAGCCAAGACCTTATTCTTGACTAATGCACTTAAACAACATGAACACGCACTATTGTTCACATACTGTACACAACAGTGCAGTTAATAAGGAACTTACCTAATTAGCTACTTACTAGCAAAACATGGGCAGGTTCACCGAAGCGAGAGAGGATAAACAATACAAAAACATGGCTCTTCAAAAATAATTAATATAAGAATGAGAAATGTCAAAAGAAATCCTTTGGACAAAAGCGTCTGCTGAATGCCTAAATGTAAAATGTAAATGCAAGAGTGTTTCATAACTGTCACACATAATATACGTTATCCACACTGCAGTGTGTATTAAAATATGTAGGTCTTCATCTTTTAGACGTTATGATTAAGTTCTGTTGGAATGTGCAAATAAAAATGTCTGTGAAGTACATAAAACAATGAGTGCAGGGATAATGATGGATATTTAACCATGCAAATACAAGTTATAAGGATTATGCAAAAACAGATTAACATTTTGAAATGTAGCGGCCTCTCTCACTCTTTCTTTTTTGCTCTCTTTTCCTTTCTTGGTAAGTCTGCACTTAGGAATTCAATGAACAATAGAAATGTTTAGAAAGATGGATTAAAAAAAGTATTGCCTGAGCAAGCTTGGATAAACCCTTAACCTCAGAGACAGTTTAAATAGTGACCTAACACAAAGGTTGAAATTATGATTTATGGATTGGGAGATATTATTCTTTGTTCTTCTCGGAGCGGCGAGGGCCGATAACGGGAACGTACAATAGCGAGATTAGCAAAGCGATTGGAGTCATTCCTAAGACGCAATTCCTAGGATCTCCCTGTGTCTGCGATGCTGCTCTCTGTTGTAACAACAGGCCCTTGATAATGCCATTGCTCACGGTTCATGACCAGAAAAAGATAAGAGAAAATGAGTTTCTGTAAGTCTGCCACAGGCTTAACCTCTGACACTTATTTCATATCAGGCCCAACAAAACCTTGCCCTCCAGCCTGGCCTGGTTCTTAAAACGCCACCCAAGCACAATCTCCCACATGTATTTAAATGCATCATGCTTGCCACATCTCTGGATATGATGCTGTGTCAGTTTGTGCATTATCTACAATCTTCCTGACCTTAAAAAAAGAAAACAGACCGAGATAAGCAAACCAATAAAAAACATCCCTCTTAGCGGAGGCTTTTCTCAGGTGCTTTGTTAAGTGGATTAAACTCAGCAGCTCAGGGCATTGTCCTTCACATGTCTTGCTAATATTGTTCAAGATAAAACCAACGTAGTCTATCTAGCCGCCTGCTTTTTTAACCAATCCATCCTTTTTGTCATTTCCCCTTGAGGACACATTCTCAGGGATGTAATGGTGTAGAAAATTATTGATATTACAGAATCACATCTCCTGAAAATCCTTGACTCTTATCATTTGATGAAGCTCGATCCCTTAGCCTATTTCACATGCCTTTGGAAGTTAATGGATAAATGCATTATTCAGATTAGTCGAGAGGACTCGGTTGCAATAATTTAGAAACCATCAACTGCGGATCAAACCGAGTGTGTTTTCTTTTTGTATTTTATCACCAGGGCACTCTAATAGCTAACCATAGTTGACATCTGATTAGCAAACAACAGCATGCAGGCTCAATTTTTTTTTCGCCAAACATCATTTCGGGCACATAATTTTCAAAGTAAGCTAGTTGACGTTATATTGAGTAAATATGACCACCCAAATTGAATCTGACAAAGCAACATTATAATCCATCACAGCTTATTAGAAATTTCAAATTTTTGAAATTAAGGACTAATAGGCAGACAATGAAGCTTTCAAAGAGATGGATGAGGCCTCCGAATAAACAGGAAATGGCGGTAATAAAAACAGACCTTCAATGTTCCCATCAGCACACCCAGACACTGAGCAACAAATGTTATTCCACAGGCCAACGTCTATTTTTTAAATTATAATAAAATATGTTGTCATCAAATCATCATGAAAAATATTTTTTTTACGCATTCGCAACTGACACAGTACTGATTAAGTAGCTTCTGATACTTTGCTGCTAAATTAAATGCAGGGTTGCCTTAAAAGAATTGGTGATGACTGAGTGACCAATCAAATGCTGATGGGCTTTATAGTGTATTTTTTTATTAACTACTAACCAAAATTAATTTAATTGTCTTGACTGAACTCTCCCAAGTTAACTCCAAGTTATGAAAGGAATAATTGACGACGGGCCGTTGAATTATTAGAAAAATAATGCACACCCGAGGTGGTGATGCGGCCACGGTGCGAAGCAGATGCACATCGGGTGTGCATTATTTTTCAATAATTTAATGGCCTGGAGTCAATTATTTAGCTTATACTATGATAACCACACCTCAAGACATCGATCACATTATATATTTAAAGGGATTTGTCCGGTTTATGTACTTAAATCGCTATTGTGAGTAGGACTATTTCTTCCGCGTCTCATCCAACGTCTCTTTTGCTTGTTCCAAAATGTCATTTTAAAGCTGACATTCTAGTGCAGTTATTAATGAAGTTATTAGAAAGAGAGCAACAGAGACACAGAGAGAGAAAGAAAGAGATAGAGAGTGAGCGAGCGAGAAAGAGGGTGAGAGAGAGAGAGATGTGTGAACGAGGCTGTCTCTGTGAGTCTCTAAACAGCGCTGTTATTGCCTCGGAAAACCGTCTGTCATGTTGTTTTTGTTAGTCCGTTATTACAGTTAACTATGCGAAGTGATATGGATCTGTAATGCGGTCAAGATAGCTGCCTGGAACTACATTCGCCGTGCCTCAGAACGTTCATCAGCCAATCAGATTCAAGCATTCAATGGATCCGTAGTATAAATATAATATGAACTACTGTGTGTGTTATTATAAAGTATAATGGTTTAGAACTGAGACCAGAGGAAGAAAGGGACTTTTTGTTCATTTTAATGTTTACTATATAAATATAATCTAATATAAACAGAAGGATAGTTTTATCCTATGACCTTGTACTTAGTTTACTGCAATTACTGAAGTCTAGCTACAGTACATTACATTTTCCTTCAGTGTAGTAAAGAAAAAAATGCCATTTAACAGAATTATGGAAATGCAAAAGTAATAAGCCTGACATGTTACTGGCATTAGCCTTTAGGTGGCTATTGGCTGCTATTATACTACGCTACACACTAATTGCTTATTTTGTAGGTCTTTCTAATTCTCATAGTCACCGCAGCACTGAAAAGAGTGAGGTGTGGATTATAAATGGATCATTTTGTCTTAATTTTTTACAGTATATTGTGAACTGGTGGTTTGCAGTGTAATTAAAAAAGTCTTTTGAGTTTTCAGACCTTCACATCTTAATGTTGTAGTACTGAATTGCCATCAGTGGTATATTAGTCCATTACATTAGCAGTACAATGTTTGATTCAGTATTAATAACCATTTTCACATCAGAGTTTGTACGATTGGAAAGTAATATTTTACTCATACAATCAGAATCCATAGACCAAAGTGCTATTTTCTTCCTCTAAGTTCTTTTTTTATTAATTAACTCACAGCCATGTTGTTTGAGGTTTCCCCAGGTTGCAATATCTCTTGTTTTCACAGCACGTACACGTAGTAACAGAGGAGAAGAGAAATGACTCACAAAGGCTTGCAGCGGAGGTCCCTTGGACAACATTACATCTCTGTAAGAAGCATTTGTCAGACCGCAGCCTATTTCTTCTCACCTGCCACAGTCATTGGCTGTGTGTTCCAAAAAGTGATCAATGTAGCCTACATATACCAGCAAGATGAATTTCATAGACTACACGGTCTCCTGATCCCTGTATAACATATCAGGAGACCACATGGCTCATTAAGCATTTTAAATTAATGAAACTACTAAGAAACTCAAATTAGCACATTTCATGCTAATTGTTACAAATTCATTTTTTTTTTCAGTGTCTATGAGAAAGTGTAAAAACAAGATTTTTAGTTACTTCAGTCTCATTAGAGATTCTGTTGTGCATACTTCCCATGCTTTAGAGATTTGGCTTCACTTGAATGGATGGATCAAATGTATTTATCTTTTGTTATGGGTTGATGGTGACGATAATGAGAAATCTCGGGCTGACCGCTAAGCTGGGATGTAGAGCATTATTTATCCTATTGATCCAGTAGAAAAGATAACACCTCAAATCCTCAACTGCTTGATTAAATGAATGATGAAAGTAAGGGCTCTGGGGACATAAAATAGCACACTGTGTTTTTAAATATAGATGACAACAGTGCAACACAAATAGTCTCAATGCCACAGGGATACTATCATCGATAATGCGTTTTAAATCTAAAATGCAATCTGAACAGTAGGTGAGAGTGGGGGAAAGTACAATTTTTCAAAAAAACTTAATTTTAAAAGATAATGTTATAGACAGATATATATTTTGCTGTGGTCAATAACTCACAAGTGTGGCCTATTAATACCAGCTGGAATTTTGTACAAATGTAAAACGACTTCAGTTTAATTTCACTTTAAACGTAGTGAATTGTTACTTTCGACCCCACCTGCAGGGATGAAATTAACAAAACAGTTTGAACACTATGAAAATTAAATTACATCAAATTAGAATAATATACATTTTCAACATATACAACAGTATTAGCAGTGGGACAAAAGTAACAAGTGTTACTTTCGACCCGACAGGGTCTCCTCACATTTAACCCGATTTACTTTTATTTTGAAAAACTCAGAGAGGTCAAACTTCAGGATGTGTTAGAGCACTAAATAACCTGTAGATTGATCAGTACTTTAAAGGCACACCGCAGAACTTTTTGGCCACTAGGGGGCGCTAGACATGTATTTTTCACGCCTAGCGCCCCAAGAGGCCACAAGCGCCGCAGCACTGTCGCAAAGGAAAAGAACTGGCCAACCTTAAAACTTAAAACTAAACTAAAAACTAAACCTTTAAAGCACTAAACGATCAACATTTTGAGGCATCAGAGAGAAACGCAGTCATGTTACAACTTTCTGATGAGGAACTTGTGGCAGAAGCCATTTCTCAATCTGAAGTTTGCAGCCTCCGGATGTCGTATTTCTAAGCTGCATACGTCATCAAGACTGTCTTATTTCAGAATATTAACAATTATAAAGTTGACTGTTATACTTAGTTAATCGTAAATTGTTGCAGTATGCTTATGACTTGCGAATGTAATGCTCAGTTCACCTTAATAAACCAGGCTTGATGACGTATGCAGCCTGCATATTTGACCTCCGGAGGCTGCAGCCTTACAATTGAGAAACGATCAGAAGTATTTCCTTGCCTTTTTCCAAACAAATATTGTTGCATCGTTCCTCTCTCCCTCGCCACCAGGATTTTCCGCAATGGCGCTCGTTTTTCCTCTCTTTTGTGTGAAAATTGTCGCTCCAAATCTAAGTAAACCGATGTGTTTAGGTCTGCTGCTTTGTAATATGTCACGCGAGTGACAGTGGAACGCAGCAAATGAGGAAGAGAGAAGAGAGAAACGCTCGGATCTGATTGGTGAATGAATAGGGTTTGGTTTTACACTGTGTGAGTTTGAGCAAGTTTGACTGACTGCTATAGCATTCCGGATTGTAATGTAAATACCATAGACAGTAAAAGAAAGGTAAATACGTGAACACGTGAATGCAGCATCTGAATACAGGGATCTATATGCAAGATAATCACCGTAATTTATAAAGAAGATCGCATTTATGTATGAATCAAGATCATGAGTTTATATTAAAAATTGCCTTAAAGGGGATTTGAACCTGGGTCACCCGTGTCATAGGTCCATGACACTAACACAGTGCCACAGAATCATATGATAGAAGTTGCTCTCTACACTCGTTTAGTAGCCTCCAGCAAAATTCACGTAAAAAAAATTGTGTTGAGGAAGTGGATGAAGTGAATTTTGTAGTTTTTTTGTGCTCTGGTTACTACCCGAAACCCTAAGTTTTAAAGTACAAGTAAAAACGATACAGACCCCGTCAGGCTATGGTAGACATGTCATTCAACCTTTTTAAAGTCGATGTACTATCACAAGGGTCTTGAAAATGCATTATGAAGGTTGAAAAACTACATGGTGTCGCTTTAACACATGAAACCAGAAACACTACCCGTTATAAGAACAAAATGACTGCTTTAGGAATTTACTTATCATGGTTGAAAACACCTTTCTAGATCTACATGCGTAAAACGGTGAGTAAATAACACAATATTTGTCAGCTCTGTCAGGGGTTGTGTACCTAAGATGATGTCGTAGTTTGGGACGCGAATGTTATCAGGGCTTGGAGAAAATCGCTTTGTTACTTTCATCCCGCGTTACTTTTGCCCTGGTTCTCCCTACTGTAAGAATTATTTGCTTAAGAGTGTGATTAGGAGAAGGACTGCCTTGATGGCTTTGAATTTCAAGATAAATTCATTTTATTCTCCAGCATCTGTTTTAAGATGACAACCAAGTAATTTGTCTTTACGAGTTTGTTTGGACACCCGTTTTTATTTCCACACGCCGCATTTGCTTAAATGCCTGGGTACTCATTTCTTTGTTGCACTGATTCGAAGTAGTAAATAAGTTTTTGTTTGGAACCATCTTGGATGTTTAGGGAATTCTTGTTTATAACAGAACCTGACAATTTATTCTAGACAGCTGCACCTCTGACAGGCTATCATTAGCTCCAAATTCTTGGGAGATGTTTTGTTCCCCAAAGACTGAGACAGATTGCAGAATATCTAGAAATTACATGATATAATTAAGGTTTACCTTTCATTAAAAAGAACGTCTCAGTGAGAGAGATGATCTGTGTCAAGCTTTTTTAAGTCTCCTGTTGATGCCCATCATTGTCAGTATACGAGTCTTCTTTTGATATACAGTTTGCCTTTAACTAATTACAGCATTTCTTGATTTATCTTCATTCCTAATTTCAAATGTGACAAATAAACACGAGTATAGGCAGTACAGTAATTTATGGTTGGAGTAGATGTTGACATTTAAACTCATTGTAATCTTTTACAACGGGCATGCAATCCTTTCAGCACTCCATAAAGCAGCACTACAGTAACTTCCAGCAATATTGACTAGATGATAAATAACTCCTGTGATAGCTTCCAAAACTTTTTGCAGTTGTAATACTTGTCATTGTTGAGTTCCTAATGCATTCTGCAGATGTGCAGGACCTAATGATGAGACTCTTAATGGGGTAATTATCATTCATTGATATCCCAGTCCAATTACGATCTATGAAGAATTTTTTCCCTCCTGATTCTCACAGTCGTTTAAGTAAGAAACTCACTTAAACCGCTGGGGCAGGTGGTAGACCTGACAGTCTTTGAACAAAAGGAGGCTCAATAACAAAAGAGGCAGTGAGAAGGGAAAAACTGCCATTATTATCACGGGTGACGGCTTTGCAGTTTTCCAACTATGTCAGAGTGAGAAGTTACATCCACGAATTATAAAGACAGGTAGATGGGGGAGGGGTTGAAGAAACAGACAGGCATGAAAAGCAGAAAAGAAAGAAGAAAGTTCTTTGTGACCGAATATCAAACAGTCTTCTTTTTTGATTGACAGACTAACTTGGTTTTATATTTTCAGGGTTTTTTTTAGACTCTGTTAGTAATTTTGGTGCCTTTCTTGCCACCACACTGAATATTCAGTGTATTATAATACGCTGTTTATACAGATGTGTACATACAATTTGAGCAAAGTGTAAAAGCAAAAATACTGGTTTGTGATATGAATTTCAGAGGTGTGTATAAGTACTGTAAAATTCAGTTAAACCTAATCATACAATCAAATTAATATCACATGTATACATACTGTCACGACAGGGTTGGAGAGACAGAACGCAAACGCAAGGTTCAAAAATAAATAACGTTTAATAATCAAACACGAGGGATAACATGGTGAATACAGTCAACACAGGAACAACCAAGACAGGGAACAAACGGGGTAGCAATGACAATGACAATAATCCGGCAGTGAGCAAACAGAAGACAGAGGTATATATACACACAGACTAAATGACAAACAGGTGTGATGAAGCAGGTAATTAATCAATGAATGTCCAGGTGATAACAATCGGAACAGAGACAAGACATGACACGGATTAACCGTGACATAACCCTCCCCTCTACGAGTGGCTACCAGACACTCACATAAAACACAACAAAAACAAAGTCTGGTAGCGAGAGTCCAAGGGAGGGGTGGAGGGCTTGGGGACCCTGGCGAAGCCGGCAGCCGCCGGGATGAGACCAACAGGACGGTTGGCCGGACTGCGCCAGGAGAACCGGAGCGATCGCTCCGAGAACCGAGGCAGACAAATTACCCCCCTCCTGGGAATTGTCGACGATCAGATGCCCCCGGAAATCATCTCCCATCCCCTCGCGGAAACGGAGACCCTCGCTCGGTAGCCACCTCGGGGAAATGATCGGGCGTGGTCCGTTCCGGATCCCCCTGCGAGCAGGATGGTGGTCCTCCGAGGGACCGTAGACGACGACTCAACCGTTGGGGGACCGCCTGGGCCGATCCTCCTCCCGCAGGCCCGCAGGAGCGAGCGATCGCTCACGGTGGTCCCCAAGAGACATCGGGGCTGATGGGGAATGAACCCCGATGTCACTACTCCCCCTCAACGAAACTCCTGGGGGAGCCGCCCTCCGTGAACCTGCTGCGTCCAGTTTGGCTGGATTATTCTGTCACGACAGGGTTGGAGAGACAGGACGCAAACGCAAGGTTCAAAAATAAATAACGTTTAATAATCAAACACGAGGGATAACATGGTGAATACAGTCAACACAGGAACAACCAAGACAGGGAACAAATGACAATGACAATAATCCGGCAGTGAGCAAACAGAAGACAGAGGTATATATACACACAGACTAAATGACAAACAGGTGTGATGAAGCAGGTAATTAATCAATGAATGTCCAGGTGATAACAATCGGAACAGAGACAAGACATGACACGGATTAACCGTGACACATACAGTATATATGGTATCACTATACAATACTGCTGTATGAACTCTACATACATTTACTGTATTATTAATCTTAATTATTAATGGTATTTGTTTTATTTAATAATCATGTTAATAACAACATTAGTTTTAGTAGTTTAGAAATTTTCACACTTTACATAGTTGTAATGCACCGTAAACTAACATGAATAGGTGTATGTGCAATAACATTAAAGGCGCTCTAAGCTAATCTGCGTGACGTCACTTTTTGTTGATGTTTAAATTGTTTTCAAACAAACGGAGCGTAGCTAACTCCTCCCCCTCCCTTCCGTGCTTTCATGAACCCGCCCAACCTCCACCCCCATATCCTTCTTGTCGTTGATTGGCTGGAAAACTTTGTTGTCATTTCTGTTTGTAGGTTTGGCCACTTTGTTTCTATTGCAGTTTGTGGAGCCTGGGCTGTCTACAGAGATCGCGTTTTTTACAGTTTGATCAGCGGACAGGAAGCAAGCAGATAGTGAGGAAATGTTTGCTGTATGTAACAAAAAATGTTTTAAGGTCTAAAATGCGTGAATACGTTAGAGCACCTTTAACAAAAATTAATAAATGCTGATTTACTAATGTGCTCATTGTTGGTTTGTGTTAGCTAAAGCCTGGAGTATAGTCTATTTTTTATGTGTACCCAAACATACAAGCATGGTCAAATGATACATAGATAAATAGATATATTTTCCCCTCCTAGGACTTTCCCAAAGGGCTTTTCTCATAGGGGTTTTTCCAACCCCTGGGGAGTCTGCTGACATTGGCTTAACTTAGCATCCTCTTATATACGTTACATTATTACTACGCTCGCTAGTATGGTTAATCTTAACCGCTGTATTTGCTGATTATGTTTTATGATTTTTCTGTGTTTTTCCAGTATCTATAAATGTAAAGCTGCTATGAAACAATTAAACAGTTGTGAAAAGCGCTATATAAATAAAATTGAATTGAAATGGAATAGATAGATAGATAGATATAGATAAATAGATGGATGGATTGATGGATTGATGGATGGATGGATGGATGGATGGATAGATAGTTACTGTTGGTACTTTACTTATCCCTCTGGGGGAAATTGGTTAAATGCACAGCCTTGCAAAGTATAGTTTTTGACTCATACGTGTACACAGACATTTACGCATGCGCATTGCGACAATACTAAATACTACATTCTCCTGTACACTGTAAAACATTTCAAGCTGGTTAAATGTAAAAATGAAAGTTTACCTGCTGCCTAAAATGTAAGTTAAATAAACTTGGAGATGCACTTTGTTTCAACTTGCAAGTAGTTGAGATAATGCGTAACTTTCTGTTGAACTTTTTGGAAACATGAGTTAAATATCTAAAACTTGCCATGATTGTTTGACTTAAATAGAAATAGTAAGTACACAAACCCTAATAAGGCTTTCATGTTTTACAGTGGAGGCGCATAGAAGACCTACTTGTACAATGTATGCAGGGTTTCAAAATTATGATGGAATTTATTTGTTACCGCCAACTGTGTGCTTACCATCATTCATCCAAATTTTTTCTTTATCATTTATCACAATACTTCCAAAAAAAATGTTTTTACTACTATGGAAGTCAGTGGTCACTATCTGCTGTGTGTTTACCATCATTTCTCAAAATGTCTTATTTTGTGTTCATCAGAAAAAGTAATTCATACAGGTTTAGAACAACACGAGGACGAGAAAATGATGACAGATCTTTCATTTTAAAGTGAACTATCCCTATAACAAACACAGACTTATATTGTAAAGTGTTACCATTTACGTTGATGTATTTGGCTAAAGCTTCTATAAACAGCAACTTACTGTGTCTAATGTATACCTTTTGCTGCTGTATGTGTTTCTTTGGGAATCAATTGTATGATCTTGGTTTGGCTGCTGCCATATTCTACCAGTTGACCTACATACAGAAGCTCTACTAGTCTAGTAAGAAAGAAGAGTAGCTAGCCAATTGTTTTGTTTGTAAGTTGGCTAGCTAAAGCAATGTTTGATTTATCAAGAACCCGTTAGAGAGGGTGAGGCAGAAGAAAGCTATTAACTGGATATACAGACAGATAAGAGAACGGAGAACACGCAGAGTCAGACCAGAGCCAGGCTTTCCCCTCTTACCTTTAAATTACATTTGAAAGAATCTCTCACAAGGATCCTGGACTGCACAGTACTTTCGAGTGAAAAGAGACCATTAGCACTGGGACTTGGTGGATGAGAACATATAAGAAAGTCAGGGGATCTTTGGGACCCTTAAAGCATCCTAGTAGTCAGATAATGATAAAGGAGCACCCCTTAAATCTTTTGGTTAAGGTCCCCTAGCATGCTGCAAGGCATTGTTAAAATAACTTTACGCAGATTGCAAGAGATATAATAAATTCATTGGCTTTTAAAGAATGCCTTTGGTGTCTACAAAATGCAGTCTATAAGTAAATACAGTCAATTGTTAGAATACACCACACCATATGCTCTTCCTTGCTTACATTGAAACTAAACTAGTTATTTCAGGTGTGTGATTTTATTACAGGATTTTCAGTGGTGTAGAAACATTTCAGCGTGTATTGGGACACGCCTGGCGAGACAGCCTCAGTAATTGAGAATGACATGTGCAATCATCTTGCACTTCCTGTCAATCCCTAGCAGTGATTTATTCAGTCATGATATGAGAGGCCTCGAAAAGACTGATCTGTTATTTTGCATCAGCAAAATCATGGTGCCATGGAAATGACAAAGTAAGAAATCAGAGAGAGAGAGAGAGAGAGAGAGAGAGAGACCAAGCAAATGATATCAAGATGAAAAACATTCTGTTAATACATACTCGTTAGGCTAGGTGGCCATTCCAGAAACTTTTTTTGCTTAAAACTAAACTGACCCTATGTGCTGTTTAAATGAAGCCTGTCTCTTTGTTCAGACAATAAGGCTTGATGATGTGAGCTGTGTAACCGGGTGGCAGCAGGTTTATTTTTATGAAGGCAACACATTGTGTGACTCTTGAATGCCTTTTGTCACATGCCATTAGTCACTTTGAAAGACACCCAGGTAATGGAGTGCTCCCAATTTTTTCCTTTCCTCCGTTTTTTTCTCCTTGCTACCCAGCTCAGGAGAATTTATCTGTGATTGATGGTGGATCACTCCAAACTGCTTGACAGAACTTTCCATTTAGGCTAAGGAAATTGCTCTTTCCTTCTGCAAGCTCCATCTTAAACTGAATGCTTGGACTGTGTTCAAAATAGTGCTGAGTTCAACAATAAAACGATGATTGATATTGCTTTACATTAGAAGCCAATTACTTCTTTCTTTTGACCCTAATGAAATGGGTTTTACTGAGTGGAATGCTTTTATTTTAACAAAGGCAGATTTTTACAACCGCATGACTGCAGTGACAATATTTGTTTATTTGTCAAACTGTCAGACGTTATAAAGTTTTAAGGCCTAAATATTTAGAGGTGCTGTAAATTGACTTCAGTCCTGGACCATTGGAAAGGCTAAACACACAGAAGGTTATCATTACATTAAATCTTTTAATAATTCGGTCAGTACAGCATCGCATTAGCAATGCGAAAGGTTATGGGTTCGACTTTTAGGGAACGTACATGTAATGCACTTTACATGTAAGGTCAGCCTGATCTCACAGGAATTTCTGTGTATTTTACGAGTTTGCTTATTTGTATTAATTTGTATGAACTTAATCATACAAAAACATCCCATTATTATAAAAAAAAACATAATAAACCCCCTTTCATAACCACGGCTCACTGTCACAGGGGTGAAAGTAAATCATACAACAATGTACAAATGTGGTTATACGAATTAATATGAATTAGCCATAGCCATTTTGTAAAATACATACAAATTTCCATGAGATTGTGTTGGTAAGTTGCATTGGACAAAAAAGCTAATTATAAAAATACAAATGTTAATATTTTAGTACATAAATTACATACAGTTGTAGATTTTTATTTTTAAAGAGCAACTATCGTCCGATTCACGATTTAACATTTTCTTGGTGTGTAAGTGTGTATTAGTGCGTTAACGGTATGCAAAAGAAACAAGTTATCGTTTCCAACTAGGGTTGTGCCGATATACGATAGTATTGTGCATCGACGATCGTCAGACATATCGCAAATAGCAAGGTTTCATGACGATAGGTGGCGATGGTTGTTATTATTATTATCATCATAGTTTGGCAAAAACTTGCTCACTGCATGCTTTTCCTCGCATCAAATGCTTTGTCGGCTTTACTGTGTGCAAGAGAGCTTGTAACGCGAGCGGATTCCTTCTTGCACACACCTGGACTTAATGCCCGCGTCTTGGACCCTTGCTCGCGGCATGGACGACTTCTATGATGTGCATGATTTGGACTCTTTCTCGCACATGAGCTTGTAATACGCACGGCTCTGACATTTCCTAGAGAGGTTGTTAGCGTGCAGAGGGTTAAAACCAGTGAGGGTGTTGTTCCCGCTCCCTGGCACGCAGAAAATTTTAGAGCGCCGTGCTTTTCCTCGCTCTGATTAATGGCATCAGCTTTAAGAAGGTTGCGGTCATGACAGTGTTGGCCTTGTTTTTTTGTCCATCATTCAAGTGACTTCTCATAACAGAGTAAAAAATAAACAAATAATTGAGTAAACTACTGCCCCATCCCTCGATACTATTGTGTATCGGCGACCTCACAGGCTGACGGTAAGATGATCTCAAAATGGAGAATATCGCCCAACACTATTTCTAACATAAATCTTTTTTTTTTTTGACTACAACAAACACACAGATTTTAAGCAGTTTACTTCCTGGGCCTGTTGACGTGGACAAGTCATTTTCATAATTCCTCTATGACTCACAGCCTGTAAATAAACTCCTGTCAGTATTGCATTGTGACCGAATCTTTCAAACATGGTAAGGAGTGTCATATTTCCTGACTGACTTCAGAGGTATTCAGGACAATCACAACATACAGATTAGCTGGCCAATGAGGGACACATCACTCAGATTTATCAGATCGATGAGTTTTGTACAACATCAATGTGTTTGAGGAAGGCAGGATATCTGGAGCAACAAAAATGTACAGTATGTGGAAAATAATGTGTTTTTTAACCATAAACCATGAGAACACATTGTATTATACCAAATACACAAAATAACGTTGTTTTAGCAATGAAATAGGTGCACTTTAATGTGTTTTTGTATGTATTTGTAAAGATTCCTGAAACACTGGTTTATACTATTTTTTATATAGGCTGAAAGTCTTTCACCAGCTGAGCTAAATTGATCAATGAAGCCGTTTCACATCTGCAGAGAATCCAGCGGCTCTAATGCCATTGTTCTGGCTGACTGTTTTCCATTCACTTCTGGGAAGACCCAAACATGCCTCTGTAGATGCATCATAGAACAGAGTATGGGTTATATATGAGCTATATTTCACCAGTCAAAGGAATCGTTCTGGTACAACCCGTCTGGGATCCTCAGCATACCGCTAACTCGTTTTTTCTCTTTCTGAACTTCCCTGAGGCTTTGTGAGCAAACAGAGAAAAACAGAACCCTGATCAGCACCATATAAGTTTAGGATTTACACTGCCAAACAGCAAAGAAAGTATTATTCCTCGAACTTGAAGTTGTTCATGATGACAAATCTGAAAACCAAAGAGTTCAATATCAACTTCAGTGTAATCGCATCTTATATCAGGCCATTAACACCTGTAAAATCAGATAATTAAATGTGTTCTGAGTTTGTCACACCACAATAAATGTTATTAACCACCTAACCAAATTGTAAAGATGAAAAAAACAGCAAG
Source organism: Misgurnus anguillicaudatus (assembly GCF_027580225.2). NCBI lineage: Eukaryota > Metazoa > Chordata > Actinopteri > Cypriniformes > Cobitidae > Misgurnus > Misgurnus anguillicaudatus. The sequence goes on from NC_073357.2 coordinate 41,230,898, forward strand.
AAAATAAAAAAAATTATTAAAATCTTGGAAAATAGGCAGCATTTTCTACTCTTAAGTGGTGGGACGTGGCTGCTGTCAGTGCAGAAACCACGTCCACTGGCAGGAAAGCTGCCATCTCTCTCAACTTTTAAAGACCGCAACAAGCTGAATGTATGCTCGCGATTGTGTTGGGGGGCCATGCGCGGTGGCTCTCCTAAAAAAATCCCAAACTCCGAATTGGTGAAAACAACAATCTAACTCTGCAATTCCGTACTACACAGTTTATAGTCTTTTTGGCGTGTTTCAGCAATCTGCTTGTTAAGCCATGATGTAAGGAATACTGTTTCTGGGTGTTTTGGGTAGTTTTGCATTATATACAAGCCCATATGGTTACACTTTATTTTGACAGTCCACTTTAGACATTCTACTAACTAAAAATAACTTTGCAACTACATGTCAGCTAACTTTCATTAATTTGCACATTTTGAATTTGATCAAAAAAGTTCGTCAATGTTGCCATAAGACAACAGCCTGGGTCCGCCCTCCTACGCGCTTCCGCTTAATTTTCATTTAGCTTCAGTACTACGTCTGGGACTGCTGTGTAGAGTTTCGTTTTCTCCTGCAAAAAGGTCCAATCAGCGAACGGAGGGGGGTGGCTAAGAACGATGACGTTGAGGTCGTGCGTTAGTTTGAGTTGTAGTTCAGTAATGGCAGCGGACAAAGACGTGAGAAAAGCTATTCGGTCCGTTGTTGCAAAACTGCCAAATATACAGAGGTTAAAGCCGGAGCAAGAACAATGTTTGCCAAATTTTGTTGGTCTGATCTTTCGGACGTGTTGTTTCCGGCCGGTTTCGGCGCATGATATACGTCATGACCAAACGTTAGTGATTGGCTATGGCAGATCCTGAGTGACTCTGGGCAGATCCAATAGTTTTAAACTTCAACAGAGGACCCTCCTTAACGGAAGTAACGCTTTGCAATGGAGCGTGGTCAGACTCTCTGTACAAATGAAATTAATGTACGAGAGTCTGGTTGGACCAGGCTAATAAGACAAAACGAGTATTGGCTATTGGTTTTAAGACAACTTTTATGAAGGGTTTTTATCAAATGTTGACTAGTGTATGTGTCTACTAACTGTTATTAGAGTATGAGTAGACTTGAGGGGTTAGAGTTAGTGGAATAAGTTGACATGCACCTGCAAAGGTTCTTATAGTCATTTGAATATCTGGTTGAGGGACCATCACAAAAAAGTTAATAGATATAAACAGACAGTCTACTAATACTGTAAAGATTGGTAGTTAATATGTAGTTGCAAAGTTACTTATAAATAGTAAAATGTCTAAAGTGGACTATCGAAATAAAGTGATACTGTGCATATTAGCGTTTTTTTTTTTTTGTTATTTCACATTTATAATGTGTATAGAAAAAATTTCAAGACTGATTTTATATAAACTTTAAGGACAGTCTACATTACTAGACTTTTTCATTTACTTCAACAGTTTTACTAAGTGTCACCCTTTGATAAAACCAGGTTAAATATTTTATTACTAGAATACAGTACACTGATGGAGCAAAATACTAAAATATACAATACACGAAACTTTAAAGTTAATGCATTGAAAACAATTTAAGAATCAAAGCTACAGTAATTGAAATAAATCATTATTCTGCTGTAAGCTAGTGTCATTTATATGTACCATACTATATATCTGTAGCTTTAAAGCAAATCCATGCTTCAAGGAAATGGGTGTTTTTGGTTAATCAGCAATGTAACCCCCCAAAGACGTCCACCAAATGGCTGACCTTTGCTTTGAATCATAAAAAGTACTTACCTGGAATATCCAATGGGTAGCGACACTTGCCTGCAGCCAGCTTGAGGCTTTTTGAAACATGCATCATTGCAAAAGCTTGAAATTCCTCTGGAGACCAGTGGGAGATGTGACATGGGAAACAAATAGACCAAAGAGACAATGTCCTTGAGGGCCTGTGGACTTTTAACTGTTTTATTTCACTTGCAGTCGTTTCTTTGTCCTTTGCCGTTTGATCCCACACACAACGGTTCGATGGTTGCACAAAATACAGCACTGTATACAGGTACAGGTAATTTACTTTTTACAATACAGCCATGGGCTAACTTTGAGCTGAGATATTGTGATCAATCTTGGTTTGCATTAAATTAAGTTGCACCATATCTGGAAATAGAAGACAATAAGGGCAAATGAAAAAATATTCTAGGTACATTTAATTTGCCACCAAGAGTAAACAATAGCTCTGAGCAGTGTATAAACAACCATTATTTTAAATAGAAGGGCATAGAGGGACACTAATTAAAGGCTATTAATCATTTACCACCAAATGGATCAACCAGGGCATTGCTTGCTACCGGGTACAAACGCTTAACCCCCCTAGAAGAGAATTTTAATCGCTCAGATATACATCTCCTTGAATATCCCTTGCATTGCAAATCATGGTCTGAGTTGATCCAGAGTGTTGTTACTTTAAGCCCGACTCATCTCGCTGCATCGGGTCCTCTACTTACTGCTCGTATTATGCGAATGTTCAATCCCTTATTAGCATCATGCAGTGATAACCTCCATTGTCATGGTTCAAAAGCTATTCCTGCAATTCAGCTGTTTCCCATAATCACTCCCCACTAGCTAATGCAGAACAAGCATTGAGTCTGATAATTATCTCATTTACCCTCCACATCTTCTGTGCCCTAAAAATATGGACCTGATATCCTCTTGAAAAGACCTGCATCACGTTTATTAGAACACATTTGTCCTACAATTTCGCACATGGAGAAAATAAATGTGATAACTGTGAGCAGATTTTTTCAAATACATTATTCATGTCACTTTTTTAACCCATCTATTTTCGGTGGTGCAGCGGTCTTGTCAGAAACATGAGCGAAGCATATTGTCTGGGTTCACTGGAGATGTGCATCACAGTACACTCAGTGGGTCAGTGGGCTCAGGAGGTGGAGGCTGGGATATTTTCAGTTGTTATCACTGAGACTCATTCTGGCTTGTTGCACTTCATTATCCGTGTGCGACTCTGTATCTCTCTTGGTGTGCATTTTTGACTGGTTTACACCTCAATTTGTTGCATCTATACAGCTTTTTCATGCAATGTGAGGAGTACCATGTATACTGTAGTGTATTGGCTCGCATGACATGTTTATGTCGTTTTTTCATTTCGATTAATCCATAGCTCTGAAGAACGATTGCTCAATTAACTGGGGGCGGGGCAATCAAAGGGGCGGGGCGTACACGTCATGGTGAAAATGAAAATATTTTTATTAAAAACACTCAAATAAAACTTAATTTTGAAGAAACTATGAGAGAACAATGAACACATACTAGACTATTAATGAATTAAATGTTTTTAAAAGAAACCCCTTACAGGAATAGCTGCGTGATGAAGTGAAACTAAAGGGTTTTGTTAATAAACACAAACCGAAGCGCTTTCTACATGACGCACTCTACATAATATTAAGCCTTTATACAACATAAATGTACGACGTGCATCTTTCTGCATAAAATGCAAGACTTCAACTAAGTTATGTACAGAAAGTTTAACTCCCTTTGTGGATGTGCATCATAAACAGCGCGCTTTTAAACACGTCCAGTCAAAGCACAAGCTTCATAACATTAATCAGCTTTAAGTCTTTTGCTATCATTTTAGCGATTAGCTGTGTCGTGTCGTCGCCCCTAAGATGTAATGCTCGTATGGCTCTCTGGTATCTCTTGATATTTGATGTTTAAATATGAAATGATAACCCATTCAACTTTTGACGGCGCTGTACATTTTGCACCTGACTAACTGTATTTCCAAAAATCACGGCATCCTTTTAAACCATAGTGCCTCAGTGATGTGAGGTGCGGCCGGCCATTTGTTTTTGAATCACGCATGGTAACGTAACTGATGTCATACGCCGGTCTGCGTAGCTCGACACGACGTCAAACACGCATCTCCAGACCCATTCTTTACTATCAGATGCGCTTGTAATGCTAACCAGCCATCCAAATGCCGCCATATCCATAATAAATAAATAAATAAACCCACATGATCATCGTTTTCATGATCGATCATCAATGCTACGTTCGAGTACTCGAGCAATCGAGTACTCGTGCCCATCCCTACTACCCAAGTGCTTTTTATTTCATATTGTGTTACTTTTATTTAAATTAGTTTAGTTTTATTTAAGGTTTGTCCAGAAAGAACATTAACTTTCATTTAGCAGCACAGCCTGACATCAAAACCTGACAACAATTTATACAACATATTTGAATCTAAATACAACATAGTAACACTATCAACCCAACCAGAAAACTAATACTATACTAAATACTATTAGTCACGAGCGTTATACATCATTGCATAGTTTGATACAATTTATAAGCACAAGAAATAAAAGATTTCCTGTCTTTTTGATATACTCTTGGAAATCACATTTTCCATATGTAGATGTTGGAGCAATGCAGCCTTGAATTAAGGCAGGGTCTAATCCAAAGACATGATGTAAGACTGCATCACTGACATAGACATATAAATAGGGTTCCCACGGGTCCTTGAAATCCTTAAAAGTTTGTGAATCTGGGGGAAAAAAATTCAAGGCCCTTGGAAGTTTTTGAAAATATACATACATAGATACAGGTCATTGAAAGTGATTGAATCTATTTTATGCAAAATCCATATTGTTCCCTGTGTAGTGTAGAATAATATCATACATTTTTTAGCCTTTTAAGCACACATGCTAAACTGTTCACTTTAAATGCTTATATTTTCTGTATGCGAATGTTGATTCATACCAAAATGCTTTTTTGCATAGCTGTGTTTGACACATGAAAACGTCTTGGGTTATGTATGTAACTGTTGTTCCCTGAGAAGTGAACGAGACACTGCATCTACCTTGCCGTACTTTACGCGTCTCCCTGTAACGCCGTCTTTGGCAATATTTTAGATAGCGATATAATTCCTGGCTCCTGCGTCACCCTGTCTTTGTCATTAAGCCTCACCATTGTTGAATTTGATTTACACTTTCAGACGCACTTACCCCTGAAGCGTCCCCAAAGTGTCACCGTAAGTTCCTCGAAAGGGAACTGCAACAATGTATCTTATAACCTTGCTCTCCTTTGAAATGTGTACCCACATTTAGTCCTTGAATTTTAGGGTTTGGACCTGGACAGTCCTTGAAAGGTCCTTCAATTTGAAGTTACTAAGGTGTGGGAACCCTGTATAAAGAAAGCTATTGTTTTTGTTCTGAGAATAATAATTTGTAATGTTATCCACTATTGTTGTCGGAAATGTATATTGTCTTTTCTTTAGCTTCACACTTTGCATTATGAAGTTTCATAAACAGCATAGCCACTTTTATGGAGTTTTTGATAGATTCATGACATCTAGGCATGCTAGTGACACCAAGCATAAAAAATAAAATTTAATCTCAAAATGCTCAAAACTCAACAGAACACCGAAACCTTTCCTGCTTGCATGATGAATCATTTGACAGATGACATGATGCATGAGTTTATTATTGAAACGCTACAGCACTGATTACTTCTCCCCTTCTTTACAGGTAGACATAAATAGCTGTCAGTTTATCTGCTGAATATTCACCAAAAGCTGTAACATATGGAGCATACACAAAACATTGAGACAGTGAGGACACTTTTAAGCCTTCAATTCTGGATTTGTATTTTTTCTCAGTCATGACTACTGATATGGCTTCCATATAAAATGCAAACGTTCCATACATCATTTGTTTCAAGTAAAAAAGGAAAGTTGGGCGTTACAACAACCTTCAACTAGGGCAAGGATTTATTACCTTCAGTGTAATTTGCATAATGATATGCATTGCATGTGGTTTAAGTACACAGTACCTGCACAGATGATCATATTCTATCTATTAAAGATAAGGAAAGGAGATAAAAAAGCAGATAATAAGTTATGTCAGTGCTTTTTTACAAATCAAATTATTAAGGACCTAACATTTTTAATGTGACTTCAAGTGAAGTTCACCAACTCATGCAATTATATTGTGTTGGCAGCATTAGCTATGGATTTAGATAGCCTGATATTTAATCTGTTTATAGATCTCTGATATATTGCATTGAAACATGGTTCTTCATGATGTTAAACATGTTATGTCTCAATATAATTTAGTAAAACCCAGAAAATAACCATGATGCAAATGGTGTTTATTAGTGGTGCAATTACAATTATGGATCCTTTGATTTAAATTATGACCTTCTGTAGCCCTCGTACTCCATGTATGTCCTTTTCTTTTCTCTTCATTGGCTAACCTTAACTTACTATTGCAGAAGAAGCTTGAAAGAAAGGCTGAATTGAGTGTCAGGGGCCAGAAGGGGTGTGGGGATGGAGGACAGCAGACAGGGGAGCAACGCTGGCTCGTTCTGGGTGAAAAGATTTCACAAAGGCTTTCTGCCCTTTTATTTTGCAGGAAATTTTGTAGGTCCACTGCTGTGTCTGTTTTCCTTCTGACTGCTATGGCCTGCAGAGAGCAGAGCGAAATGAGAGGAAGAGGAGAAGCAGCGTGTCGAAGGTCTGCACGGAGAGGGGTGGCAGGTGGAGGTGAGTTTAGAGCAGTGGGGGTGTGAGGGAATGAAAGCGGTGGGGCATATGACCCTAAACAGCTGCTCCATTTGTGTTCGCCGTTTGAGGCACTTGCGTCCCCATGGCCATTGTTTGAAAATGGCTGACTTTATGTGCCTCATGCACGTGAAGCTGGCCTCGCTCTCCTCACGAAATCGTCGGCGTGTCGCATGTGCATTCGGTCCCCCGATGGTAGCGGGTAAATGTTTTGTTCTGACTTTTGCCTTCCGAGCGCTGAAATGACAGAAGGTGAGAAATGTTTGTGTTAAATGATAAGAAAGTCAGCGAGCTTGAGGCTGTGTATCTATTTACCTATCTATCTTGCGCCGTGACAGCAGACAGGATGCTGATGCGCAGGCATACATATGCATACAAACTTACATATGCATTATGGTGATAGCAAATGCCCTACCGCATCTATATTTTCATTAAGTACCATATTGAAACTTGTATTAAATTAAACACTTTGTTTACGAAAAAGAGTTGATTAGACATAAAACCTAATACAGTAGGAAATAGATTTAGTGGTGTGTGAGACTTGGCTTGGCTCGCTGCTGTGTGGATGGATGTGGGTGGGAATCTGATGGTTTCATTTCCTGCTGCTTTTGATTTCAAGCTGCTTCAGTGTAATGGGCAGCCTGGCCCTGGTTCAGCCACACAGCACGTCTTCAAGAGAGGGACTCTGGAGTCCAGAGTGCTTTCATAAAGTATGGCTGAACCTACGTTTGAAGCAGGGACCCTTGGGTTATAGCAATTTCAAACCAACATTAAATTACCAAGCTTTTTTTGTTTTGTACCAGATTAAAGAACATTGAATAATATAAGCATCAATTTGCTGATGTAGATCTTTGTGGACTGCAGTGATTGTGCTTTATTGGAAGAGATGTCTTGGAAAACAGATACACACTGTAAACAAACTTCATAATCAGGTCAGAGGATGAAAAATCTATTTTCCATGTCCAGGACATGGCGCTATTTGCATTTGGACTGTTTTTGTTGTTTATTTTTAATGTTGGACTAATTTCTTGTAAATCTTCACCCACAATTCTCTTCGGACCCTCGTTGGGTCCAAATTCTCTCTCAGCTCAAGGCCCCAGTGGTGTTTTATACCTTTTTCAGTCACCCTAAGGGTCAGGAATTCTTATAGGCCTGTTCCCAAGACTCATCCGCTGGCCTTGCTCCCAGCCAGATGGCTCTCATCTGAGAAAAAAAGAGCTCATCCTTCTTTACTTTAACCAGCACAGCTTCTGGCATTGTTCTTACAGTAGCGAAATGGGAGCACTTTGAAACACAGCGCTCATTTATCTGAAAACAATTTTATATACTAACTTCATTCTAAATGTTTGATGAGGGTTTATGATCTTGCGGTACGTAAATGACCCATTCACACAGTCATACACTTGTGACTTGTGATACTGGTTTAAAGCAAAAGCATTTGAACACGACCGGAAACGCCAGGCAGGCGGCAACTGTAGCTGTGTCCCAATTCGATGGCTGTGACCTTCGAAGGATGTATTCTAAGACCGATTGCATCACAGCAGGGCGACTTGAGGCTGTAGCGTGCCTGTAGCGGCTGAACTGCTGTACGCGGTGGGTGCAAATTATGGATCCTCCGAAGGTTAGACTGTTTCATTTCAGTTCTTTTCATGGACTTCGGAGGCTGCGACCTTCAAAGACTGTAGCTGTTTCTCAATGTCAAGGATACTTCCTTGGCAGGACTTGTCCTTACAAGTCACTTCCTTCAGAGGCTAGGCGAGGTTCCTCTTTAGCATTCGGAGAACACGCAAATGGAACAGGCTAGCAAGTGCACGTCATTGGGTCATTACGTCAGTGAAAAGTTGTGCTTTCAGAGCTGCGCGCATAGGATTGTGGGTGATTTCTAAGTGTGAAGGATACACATATGCATACATTTCTGTATATGGGATATTTCTCGAATGAAGGACTCAGTCCTTGGTTGAAATTCTGAGGATCCTCGACATTGGAACAGTCTTTTGACGATGTTGATGACGTAACATCCTCGAAAAATTCTGGCTTCTGAGGATTCTTCCTTGACATTGAGAAACACCTAGAGTGCTCGCCTTCTGAAGTCACGTCCTTAGAATGTTGCAGCCTTTGAATTGGTACACAGCTTGTGTTTTTCAGCTAAGTGGTTTAGTTGCTATGATACTTTGTTTTATTTATTAGTTGTTGTACGATGTGCCCGTTAGTTGTTGTGATATTTGCCCCACCTCTCCTTCACTGTGATTGAATGGCCGACTGAAAAGTGACATTGATGAGCTGAGCATTTCAGATTTTTCGACTGGGTGTTCCGCACCGAGAATAGATAAAGCTGATTGCCGGAGCTTAGCACAGTCAAAACCCGCCACCTGTTTTCGAAAAGCACGCCGCTTCTTTTGGAAACAATTGAAAACCTACGCTGGCCGCAGGCAAAAATGCCTTGGTGTACACCCCCCCCCAATCTACACAGGCTCATTGGGTTTATGTACCTCTGCCTACATTTTTGCATTGATTTAGATACATAATACAAGTCTATATTTGTAGAAATAAATACATAAATTGCATGTCTGTTGTTAGAGTTTTTTGAAGTCAATAGTAAGCGGTGCCTGCCATCCCTATGTTGACTTGCCGATAACCAAAAATGGGTAAACAGGCAGGATGTAGGTGAAGCTGAGGTGGCTGGTTGCTGAAACTAGCTTGACTGTAGTAACAGCGATGGCAGTTCACCCAACTTTAATGCTGCGTTTACACCAACCGCGGTAGAGGCGGCAAGCGTGGGTGATTTTCAAGTCAATGCAAAGATGCGACTAGGCATCCTGCGGCGTGGTACACGCGGCGCGAGTTGAAAATCGGAACTTTAGATTCCGCGTTAACCAATCTGGACCTAGCTGTAGTAGTGACATGATTATAGGAAGCGAGTGGAGACTTAGCAGAGCCGCAGAAGCCCCTCCCATGACGCAAATTTCCGTGTGAAGGTCTCAAATGACTATAATTTCACACGTGGCTTTTACATGCGAATGAAGCGAGTAAACTCAAATGTTCAAGCGTCCAACTACACGCGAATAGCACGTTTTTGCCGCCTCTACCGTGGCTGGTGTAAACGCAGCATTAGGCGTAATATAATTTAAACAGAAAAAAAATTCACCCCCTCACAGTTGTCATGAAGGGCAAAATGTGCTATATAGACCAAAAAAACTTTACATTAAGGTTGTAATTGTTAACAAAAGTTAATGCATTAGCCAACATGAAGTAGCAATTACCATTAATCTTTGCTCATATAAAATTAATCTTAGTTCATGTTAATTTTAGCACTTACTAATACATTTTAAAATCAAAAGTTGTAACTGTTATTATTAGGTGACAATGAACTTGCATGAATGTATGTTAATGTAATGTTAATGAATACTAATAAAAACTTTTCTGTTCATTGTTTGTTTATGTTATCCGACCCATTTACTTATGTAAACCATTACAACCTTATTGTAAAGTCTTACCATTGCAATAAATGTAATAAAACATGCATTTTAAAATCTAAAATGTAACGAAAGTGCAATGCATGTAGCTGAACTGAGAGAAATAGGAGGGGCATTTTTCATTGTTCAAGTTTTTTTTACCTCAGTAGAGAGGAAAAAACACATTGTCCCCAATCACCAACCCCCTAGAAAAGAAGTGCACTATCTTGCTGATTGCACTGGGTTGTTGTTTATGCAGACCATCCTCTTGGACCTCTAGCCATTAGTGGATGCAGCACTTTCCAAGCCTGCTCCCTGCTCCAGTACATCCCTCAAGCACAGTTGGAGCCTAAAAAGAAGGTCTGTATCCTGCTTAAAAACACTGGCGAGCCATCATTGGCTATAGGGATATTTTTGCCGTCCAGGGTCAAAAATTGGCCTCTCTCACCGAACGTTTTATTGGAAGTGTCTATCAGAAATGCCCTGGGTAGATAAAAGACACATCAAATAAGTGGTACTTTTAAGGAGTGCTTGGCACTGTAGTGAATACTGATATTGCTATTAGCTCCACATACCCTTCAACCCTTTAACCTTTGTAATGATATATGGCATGACAAGTTTAATACCATTCGTCATCAGTATAATACATTGTAAACTTAATCGTTTGTAAACGAAAATGCGTCAGGACTGCTTACAGGCCTGAATCGCTTTAACAGGTTAAGGGCAGATTCAAAGAGAAGCATTAGCACCATCTTTAGCATCTATGAAAAGCTAGTTCAATGATTAACGGTCTCTTCACCTTGATTTTGTTTTGAAGGTATCTGCTGTTATTTTTTTCTATGAAACATACAAAGAGATATTTTATAGAGTAGGCATACAACATCCACATCTTTTAAATTCCAAACCTGAAAAGCAAACTAAATTATAAAGCAACATGAAAGTGGTCTGTATGACCTGTGTGCTGTTTGTACTGTACACTAATTCTTCTTTCTTTTTATAAGCGAAAAGACTTGATGTTCCACTGTTTCTGGAAAACTATTCCTTAAAAGAGCAAATAGTTCTGTTTATTACATTAAACTGCACTGTGTGCCTTTATAAAGGTTAAATGCACACCATGCAATTTAAAGTTTACTGGAAAATCAGCTTTCCTTTTTGAAATGAATACAGTTTTGTGTTCATTTCAAATAGAAATGCATGCCAGAGAGATGCCACATGCTATGATGCTTTCAAAAAATACAATTAAATCCCTCTCTTCTCACTTTGAAAACAGCTTTGAGCTACAGCCACTGTGCAAAACTGAGGGCGTTACTCATATCCTTCAGTAATGTGTGGTGTGAAATGCATAATACAAGCATATCATTTGGTGCTATCAGTTTACAGGTGCCAACTTCAATGTTTGCACTCACAGCATGTGCATGATTGAAAATTAAAATGAAGAGAAAAGTGAAACAACTTCTCTTGGACTTATTCTTCAGCCCATGGCTCGAGAGGGAAAGCCAAGCATGAACATGACTGCCATGTAGCTGTACTGAACATCCTACCTACATATTTACTAGCACAGTAAAACTAACTATGCCAGACCATCTGCTTGGGATTTGTTGGCTCAGTCCGTGTAATAATTAATCAGCATCTGAAATTCGTCTTTTCCACATTTAACTATTTCCGTACTAACATATTTGTCTAAAGTTAAGAAATTATGAACTCTTCTCTTCTCATTCGATGTATTTTATTAAATTTTTTTGTAGCTGTAATGAAAGAATTAGCACTGCATGACCTTTGGTGGGTTGACCAGTAGATATCATGATGGCCTAGGTACATAGTGCAAGATTCAGCCTGTCATATACTTTACAGATATCTACAGATCAGACTGAGAAAATACTATGTATATGTGCCTTATTTCTCAAATTTCTCCCCTATGGGCTTTCAGAGTTTTAGTTTCATTTGTTGCCACTTTTACTGCTTTTCTTCATTAAAAGAGCTACAATGAAGGATTTCTTTTATATCCACCTGTGAATGGGCAGTTAGGAGGATTGAAGTGCAGCCTCTAATGAATTACAGATATCAACAGTGTGCATATAAAAGGAAGTGAGATTATGAATATTTCAGTTCTTTTTGCTCTCCCTCACCTGGTTTTATTGCTTCCATCACTATGAATGTTTCTTATTTTAAAAATTATCTTAGTTATAACTTCAAAGTGTTGCCTATTTTACACTGGAGAGTTGTAATGAACAAAAAGCCTTTAATGAATAAAGCTGTGATTACATGTATCACACAAAGCCTTTAGATAAATCACCTCGAAACGCACATGAAAGGCTAGTTCACCCAAACATGAAAATTCATATAATTTATTAATATCATTCCGCATATCTCGTGAATAGTTTGTCACATACAAGAACCAGTGAGATTCAACATTATTGATAGGTATGTTTCCATTGATATGCTAAGTATCGATCACTAAATAAACTCAAACCATTAATTGTTTTCTCACACACAAATGTTTTGTTTTGCTTAGGAAGGTTAATATGTTAACCCATTGGAGTCATTTGGATTACTTTACTGATGGATCTATTTGCTTTTGGGAGCTTCCCCGTGTTCACTCTCATTTAAGATGATAACATGTCCACATTTTTAATATAAAATAATTTATTCTATATGAAGAGTTAATGTGCCAAAGCCGCTAAAAGTCACCTCCGTCAAAAATTACGTACTATACGACACGTAAGGGTGAGCGGAGCACAAACTAACGCGGGGTTAATTGTATAGCAGCTACTTTACATATTTATACAGGGCTTAGCAATCTGTGCTTTTGGGTCTTTTTCTCTTACTGTCAGAAGATGATCTCCTGTAAATTTTGTGAAAAGTTTTAATGTGTTTTGGTTAAAAGAATGTTTTGGAGGCATAAAAGTAAAATTTTTCATCTTAATTTTTTTTTATTCTGAGTTGGGTGTAAGTCACCAAATCCAATTTTATATTATTTTAATCATGGTCTTGTTACCTAAAACATAAAATAATTTTGAAACATGTCAGTAACTTCTAGTAACATATAGCTGGGATTGAAAACATTTTTACACAGCATGGTTAGTTGTAACACAGCTTTACAATTAAGCCTCCAGTATACAATGATAATGAAATGAAAACAATGTAAATACATGTAATCAAAATGATAAACCTTAAAACAATATCAGTGGAAATAACTCACAATTATGATTTTTTTTTGTCTTAATTGTGCATCCCTTTCAAAAAAATCTATTTATATGTATTGATGCATAATACAAGGATGGTTAGATGAAGGATCATGGATGGATGAATGTGTGGATATCTATCTATCATAGGCAGATATATAAACAATATCCACCTTTAGTATATAGAGACAGGCCCGGAGTGGGTAATCGGGAGAACCGGGAGAATTCCCGGTGGGCCGCTTCACTTTTGGGCCGGTCGAGTTTTTTTTTTTTTTTTCATTTGTCACGTTAGTGAGTCTGTCTTCTCTTAAATGACACTTCACACGTTTCCCATTGACACTGCAGCGCGCAGCCTCTGCATGGGTTGTACCATGTGAAGGAATTTCCCCCTCCCCTCCCATAGAGTTGGTTCGGTCCATAGCACGTCCAAGAAATCTTTTCTCCGGTAGGCTGGGCCGGCCCTACCGTAACAATACGCGTCTGAGAGGAGGAGGGCGAAAAAAAACAGGTTGAAGAAAAAATCCATTAGGATGATGCTGCCAAATGTGACAAACTTACAGATTTATTTTCAAGAGGACAAACAAAAGTGACAACAGGTAACTTAAAGAGAAATACGCCTAGTAATGGTTAGCATTAGCAACGTAATTATTCGGCTAATACCGTTTTCAAACTATTTACAAGCCAACATTTTTTTTGTTAAAATATTAGCCTTTTGTGTATACATGCGATTCATAGACTTTGCAAATATTATGCAAGCAGGTTCTGAGCAGCAGATTAGCCAGTTCCCCGCTAAAAACGAGGAGGCAATGAGTAAACAATATGAATTAAAGTTATTTAACCCTCAGGTTGTGTTCAGAACCATATAACACCTTTTGTGTTCCCAGTCAAAAATGAGCAGCCCAAAAAAAGCTTATAAATCACTTTTTATGCTATATATTTACCCAATATTGGATTTAATATTTTTTGTCAAACTGTTTTCTTTTTTAATTAGGACTGGGTTTTATATTTCTATTTGCACCTGATTAATCATAGGCCTCATAGCATTAGCAATGCTAATAATTTATCAACCTTTCCTTGTGGAATAGACTCTAAACAGGGCTGGGCTACCTTTGACCCACAATGGGCAAACACTGGACAGAACACGCTGCTGGGCCAAAACTGACCCAATGCTGGGCCGTTTTAACTCAACTGTTGGGTTACTATAATCCATGGTTGCATAACAACAACCCAACATTGGGTTATTTTAACCCAGCACTTGCTCCGTCCAACATTCACCCATTATGGGTAAAAAAAATAACCCAGCCTTTTTTAGAGTGTAGAGGAATATTTTGTTAACTTCTCATCTTAAGTGAAATATTATTTAACTTTTACCTTATTTGTTGATAGTATTAATAAAAACTATAGTAAGAGCTGAACTGTTGCTTTATTTTTTATCCAATTTGAAAAAAGTGCTAATTTGGAATAACACTATGGAAAAAGTGGGCCGGTCTTGGGCCTGAAACTCCCGGGCTGAAAAGTGGCCCCACTCCGGCCCTGTATAGACAGCATTTTTTTTTCTAGCACATGTTACAACAAACCCTCTGTTTGTTGCAATGAACCTCACCTATGGGGTAAGTTGTAACGTTTTCACTTTTGGTGTAATTGTACGATAACGGTAGGTCCCACAAACAAACTTTAAGTGTTCATTTGTAGCAGTGTGTTGCTTGTATAAAAAATTATGAATCTAACTTAAATATTTTTTGAATGATAGAGCCAAAGTCAAAAAGCGTTAGGTTGTGCCCACTCTCCCCTACTATACATCGACATACAATACATTCATCAAATACTTTCGCATCAAATCCACTTAATTCGGCCATTCAGAAAGAAGTTTTTTTTAAGCAGAATCAATTAAAAGTCTAATAAAAAATGCTTATTTCTGTAACAAGTAATCATGCAAGACGCACTTAGAGGATTTTGCATCTGAGCTCTTCATATTGCTACATTCTACTATTAGAAACGAGCAAACGAAATACTGTAAAATACAGTTTTAAAGTAATATTACAATTATTTATTTTTTATGCCAGCATATTTTATTATTTCAGATATTGGTATACCTACAACACCTTTATCTTGCAAAGACTGTCATAATTCCTGTATTGGTTCTTGGGACTGCACCCTTATTCTTCTCCGAGGTTATGAAGCTGTGGAAGAATGATGAAGCAGACCTGTTGTGGGACACATATATATATATATATATAACCTCAGGCAGAAAAGAGCACCAAAAGAGTGAGAAAAAACCCATTACCATCTCTACTGAAGGTGGGTGGAAAATTGGATAGTGCGGACACACCTCAGGAGAAAGAGGTTGGCCTGAACATTAATGACCGCATTTAGATCCTTCGAGACCGGCAGCTGATCGTTGAGCTGCTAAAGACTTGATCAGTCATTATAAAGTGTTCCTGTGCTCTGTCTTGCGCTTCCTTTTTACGCCCTTGAGTGTTAAAGTTTCATCATTTTCCTTTCATTTCTGATAGCCTCTGGGAAACGTGCGTTTGGATCGGCGAGTCTCTGTGAAGTGGTTTCCCATCAGCTCTGCGATTACACAGCATCTCCTCGTGACAGGCAACCGTGACCAAATCTGTAATTAAAGAGGCCCTTCCACATAAAACAGTTTTTACTTGTATTTTTTGATATGTGTTAGGTCCATGTGTGTTTGTATTGTGTCGTGAATGTGAAAATTAACTTCCGCCTCCTCTGTCAGCTCTAGCCACTGAAAAGAAATAAGCGGAGAAATCAGGTCAGTTTGAAACTCTTATCAGTGTGACGTGGAACTGATCGAGGTCATTAATATTCATGAGCTCTTCAACTTGAGCCCGCGCCCACATATTACGTGTAGTTGAGTTAGTTTTCATAACAAGTTACAGCAAGGATGGCTAAACGTCAACCGTACCGTAATCGGGCCATTGTTTTTCGTCGAGAGACATCATTCCTATTAAACGAGGGAATCATAACAGTTGCTACATATTTGGATGTTCAGAAGAACGCTGGATTTGAAGAGAGACTGCGATTAAAAAGCGGATCCGGACAGAATGGCGCAGCTTATGTGAGTAAAGCACTTTAGTACTATGTGTCACTGTAGTGGCCGGTGTTTTCTCTTCCGAGGGACGCGAATTCATGCTGCACACACGTTGAAAGGGTTTATGATAAAAGACACGTACGCGTGTGTGCGAGTAAAACACTTTAGTACTTTGTGTCACTATGAGTTCTCTTTAGAGGGACGCGATTCACGCGAATTCATGATGCACACGCATCGAATGTGATAAAAGACGTGTGTGTTTGTGCGTTCGTTACACGTGTGTCGAAAGGGTTTGTGTAAAAGACGTGTGTGTGTGTGTGCGTGCGTGCGCGCGTGCGCTGCTACACGCGCAACGAAAGGGTTTACGATAAAAGACACGTGTGAGAGTGTGTGTGTGTGTGTGTGTGTGTGTGTGTGTGTGTGTGTTTTTGTGTGTGTTTTTGTGCGTGGGTTTACGATAAAAGACACGCGTGTGTGTGTCAAAAGGGTTTATGATAAAATATGCGTGTGTAAAGACACTGTGTCTTAAGACACTCACTTAACATTAAACTGATTACACATGAGATTAAATTGAAAGTTAGTTTGAACGAAAAAGTGTTATCCAATAATAGCAGTGGGTGTTTACTTCCAAGTCGTCAATGCAGCCCGCCCATTAAAACGGATCACTTCTCTAACCAGCCTCAAAACCAGGGTACAAAATAGCCTATTACTTATTGCTTTTGATGTTTTTGGATGTAAAAATCATGCAAACATCATTAGTAGACCTCAGACAACAGTCTAAAACAATAAAAACGCCAGAGGAAGGGCACCTTTAAATATTCAATCACTGTAGAGCAGGTGTGGGTGTGTAGCAACAATAAAAATATGTACTGTTGTACTGTTGTAAACTAGATTTACGTTATAGCATTAATAGTGACCAGTGGTCTGAAGAGCTGCACAATATCTGCAAATTTCAATGATGGATCAGTATGCTAAGCGTGTCGCAAACCAGCGCTCTGTGTTTAGGGGTAAATAACACACGGAATGTCTTTATGAAGCTCTGAATATAATCCAAGGAAGCCATGGTGTGTAAAATTGGATTGTGGAGAAAAGCATATGTCAATATGCATGTATGGATAAACTCTGGATCCCAAAATCTCTGCACAGGGCTGTCTAAACATGTATGAGATAAAGCCGGTACGGAAGATGAATGTTAAAAATGTCAGATATCCAAGTTCACTGTGGCATCGTCTTTGTTTCTATCTCTCAAGCCTCCACCAACAGTTTGTTCGGCCCTGATATCTATTCCCAAAAGTAGTTCCCGAACCTCCAAGAAAGACGAATGCATCACCTTAGATGATCACATACACACACTCTTTCCTCCGTCTCAGAGACTTCTCTGGTCGCTGACACAAGTCAATATCCTGCACCTTACTATTCTAGGTGAACGAAAACATGTCCTATGAGCCCTTTTGATAACAGCGCTTATTGATATGTGTTGGGTTTGCAGTACGGATATGCAAGAACCAAATGTAGCTATTGATTGTTTTGTTATACCTTTGTAAAAGTAATAAAAAAAAAACATTTCGCCATTTTTATATACATGCTTTCAGCAGACACTTTATTCCAAAGTGTTATATGGTGGGGGTATATATTAATATCAAGACATGCGTTCCCTGGGAATCAAACCTGTGACCTTTGGTGATGCCAGCACTATTATTAAGGGCATACTGTGGCCATATTTGACCACTTTTGTATTTTTTTTATATGGCGATCTGTCCTCCCTGAAAGTAGATGTCACCGTCAAGAAAAGGTACATATGAGAATAGTAGCTTGCTGTTTATGAAGGCTGTATCTATGACACCAAGCATATCTGAAGGTTTGACGTCCTCCTTCATAAATCAGAAATGAAAAATCCTATTGATGTCAATGGAACCATAAAGGTCAGGAAAATTACTGGCAAGTGTAAAGCACCATGGAGATGCACAATAGCAGTGCATTGCATGAAAGGAAAATGCAGGCAACTGACCACATGTTGTGCAAACAAAATATGATATGCATTAATGTATAACATCTAGATTGTATTCATGTTTAAATGCACTAGACAAATCTTTTTCTCAAACATTATTACAGAAACATCTTTATTTGCTATTGTTGACTAACTCCAAATTAGCTTCTTATGGGATCTGCGCACAAACACAATGAGTTTATGTCTGCGTTCCATACAATGTGATCACTAAAGCTTTGTGTAGCATTGAGGTCAAACAGTCTCCACCACAACAACATATTATATTAGTCACTATGTCGGATTGTGTGGACACTGATTATAAAACTCTTTAGTTTCTGCATCATTCATTAAAAATGTGTTAAAATATAAAAACAAGCAAAGATCTCAACTATTTCTTTTATATGCACAATTATTGTGAGTCTCATCAGCTGAATAATTTCTCTCAGCCAGCTATTTTTTCAGTTACTTTCTAATCACAGCACTGCGATAGTGCTCATGACGATACTTAATGATGTTCACACAGTGACCCAGACAAAATATCAGTGTTGATTGTAGATCTTAAGACTGCTTTGACATTGCTGACCACAATATATTCTTAGACGGACGGAAAAATCGAGCAGTACTGTGAGTCATCGGAGCTCAGCTTCGGAGCTCAGAAGATAATTAGAAAGCAAGGGTTATTATGTGAACATCAATGAATCTGATTGGACCTCCATGACGTCCAGAGTCCCCCGGAGCTCAAACCTTACACCTCTCCCGTTCATAAGATGAAGATCAAAAGGCAATTTGATCAGAACAAAAACAAACTGACCACACTTGCCTCTAACTTAACATTGGCTTCTGTTTACAGATTAGAATTAATTTGTAAAAAGTGCTTTTACTTACCTCATTGATCTTTTGGATTATTAAGTCCAATTTATAGTTGTGCGTAAGGTTTACACCATAGCTACGCTGTGGGTTATCCGTAGCCTCTGTGTAGCCTGACGTGCACCTCGACAAATTTTTAACAGCACGTCAGTTCTACGCGGACCGCATGCTCTGTGATTGGTCCACTAGAACCCCTCCCGTTAGGTTAAAAACTGCGTCTTCCGTTTGCGATGGTAAGAACAAAGATGGACCAAGTTGAGGAGTGATTTAAAGTAAACTGCAACATTAGTCGCTGTTTATTTACCTTCATCACTGCTGGTCATCTAAAAAAATCTTCTTCGTTTGTGGATTAAACTTGCCAAGCTGCTTCTTCATTGATGGTCACATTGCTAAGTTACAGTGGTCACATGCGTGGATACTGCCTACCAGCGGTCTGCATGTGTGTTTGCACGTCAACGCGGATGACGACGCAAAAGTATAAATGAAAACTGACGCGTTATCTACGCCGTAGGACCTACGCACATCTATAATGAGCCCTTTAGTCTTAAAGGAATAGTCTACTCATTTTCAATATTAAAATATGTTATTACCTTAACTAAGAATTGTTGAAACATCCCTCTATCATCTGTGTGTGTGCACATAAGCGCTGGAGCGCGCTGCGACGCTTCGATAGCATTTAGCTTAGCCCCATTCATTCAATGGTACCATTTAGAGATAAAGTTAGAAGTGACCAAACACATCAACGTTTTTCCTATTTAAGATGAGTAGTTATACGAGCAAGTTTGGTGATGCTTTTAAGAAACGCACCCCTGGACTGGACACATTCAACCGCACGTTGGTTTGTGCGTAAAGTAAACTGCTCACTTTAGCTCCTTTTTGTGGTTGTTTGAAATCACTTGAATGTTAACATTTGCAAACCTTTATAACATGCTAAAACTTTCCCTATTTAAATGTGCGTATTAATCCACGAATCACATGCAAGCTGAACCGTGGGTCGTGATCTGTACGGATCAAGGACCAACTGCAATTCGTTGCAGCACTAGTCAATGGCGTACTCTATAGTTGGCTCAAAATAGCAATGTTCCAACAATGCCTTCGTTTTCAGACCAGCACCCCCATGGGCGCACCAATGGGCGCAAATGCATTTGCTATTTAAACAACATGATGTTGGATGTAAAAATTATAACTGTGCCAGGCTCAAACTAGCAAAAAACACTTTGTGCTGCATTGCGCCGGGTGTATGATCCTGTAGGGCCCTGTGTGTTGTTTTAGGCAGGTACAAATATATCTGTAATAGCCCAATCATCTTTTCAATAAGCCTTCCTTTGAAGCATGTTTTCTTTTGTTTTGAAATATACAATTCAAAGGAGCTGCGCTTAAAATCAATCAAAATATCATCACTGTCCAAACAGTCATCAAATTGTCATTCCAGATATAACAGAGAGGGGTTGTTCAGGTAAGGTTTTGAAATCGACGTCTGTAAGCGTGTCGATTGTAAATTCACTTAAAACGATCTGAACAGCGTGTGTTGTCACTAGATGTGTACAGATCATTCTTAATAGAGCGTTATATATAATATAAATATATCCAAATTATTGTTTGTTTCTCCATGCTCTCACTGTCACTGACTGTGCTGTCTACATTTCAATCCATTACTCAGATGAAAGGAGTTAAATGACAGCAATGACGCCTAATAGATCACATTCTCATTTTCTCAGTTTCACAACTGGGTCACAGTGTAACAATTGGTTTAAATTTATGCATTGGACAGATGCTTTTATCCAAAGAGACTTACAGTGCATTCAAGCTATACATTTCTTTTGTCAGTATGTGTGTTCCCACGAATCAAACCTTTCCAGACAGCAGTCAACTCGGGGCTGGAGTCGACTACAGGAACAGAAACAATCTAGTTGGTCTTTTTATAAGCCGACTTTCAGAAATCAGCTTGCTATTGAATAAACTTTCTAAGATTGAAATTCAAGAAGGAATTATGTCTTATATTGTTTATTTTTTTTTTAATAGAAAATTGGGGGTTTTGGATGTTTTTTAATAACAGGATTTTGCCAAATCTGATTCCATTTTATGTACTGTAGGGGAGAGCAGGGGCTAAAGTACAATTTTTCAAAAAAACTTAATTTTAAAAAATAATGTTAGACAGTGATATATTTTTGCGGTGGTCAATAACTCACAAGTGTGGTCTATCAACACCAGGTGCAATTTTCTAAAAATGCAAAATTACTTCAGTATAATTTCACTTTAAGTAGTGAATTGTTACTTTTGACCCCACCTGCAGGGACGAAAGTTACACACAGATGGGTCAAAAGTAACACAACAAACCAAGATAGTTTTTTTTTTGTTACACTTTTTTTATTAAATATACATGACTATGACCTTGTTAATATGTAACGGCACACATATTTTGTAATTTATATTTTGTAATGAAATTACATTTTGATTTTAAATTTCAGTTTTATCAAATGTTTCAAAAGCAACCACAGTACAAACTGAAATTGTTGAGAATTAACAATTTTTTCAACAGTTTTAACACTATAAAAATGAAATTAAATCAAATTAGAATAATATCAAATTTCAACAGCAGTATTAGCAGCGGGAAAAAAGTAACAAGTGTTACTTTCGTCCCAACAGGATCTTCTCACATTTACTTTTATTTTGAAAAACTCAAAGAAGTGAAACTTTAGGACACGTTAGAGCAGTGGTTTTCAAACTGGGGGCCGCGAGATGGTGCCAGGGGGCCCCAGTTTTATGACATTTTATGAAAAACATTAATTTATCATGAATTTTGTGTAATTAAACCTAAAAAAATAAGGCTACTAACCAAAGCCCTACTTTTTTGTAAAATTTAATGTTTTTTATTAAAATGTTGAGTTTTAGAACAGTTTTTTTGTCACAAATTTTTTTTGGGGGGGGCCGCGAAGGTATGCACCGTACACAAGGGGGGCCGCATGCTGAAAAAGTTTGGGAACCACTGCGTTAGAGCACTAAATCACCTGTAGATTTATCAGTATTTTACACATGAAATGAAAAACACCGCTTTAAGAATTTACCTACCATGGTTGACTATGCTATCATAGTTTGGGATGCAAATCTTATCATGGCTCGGAGAAAATCGCTTTGTTACTTTCGTCCCATGTTACTTTTGGCCCAGTTCTCTCCTACTATTATGTTCTCCAATTGCAGGACTGTTGACTGTTTCTCAAGTTGTGTTTGTGTGTTAAGATAAGCCATTAACTAAAAGCTATTACAACAAATCACTTGCCTTTGTGCTATTTTTATTATGAAGGCTTTCAGGTATATGTTAAATCCCCAAACTTGTAATATCATAGTATTCATTCTATAAGTCTTTCTTCCTGCTAGTACATCTGTGTTTTTTAAACCGCTCCCTTGTTCTCCGGCCGAGAGTGAGAGTTTAATTGGTGTGGAGACATAAATAGCTGAAGAGGTGGAGTACGAAAATATAATGGGAATAAAAAATCTCCTTGCAATAAATCATTATTAGAGTGACACTATGATTTGCCCAATGCAATTCCATTTGAGCGCAGAGCCCCTCTGCTTTAATACATTTGATTGGTCCTCTTCATACAGTTCCTATAAAGCCCTGGGTATATGAGCAGAGCGTGGAACAGCATCATTCTTTAGCACACACTGTTCTCTCATCAAGAAAAATGTCTCCGGCTCTAATTACCATCAGTCTATTTACTGAAGGGTTTCCCCCAGCGTGTCAGGAGGATCTGCACTCTCTTTGCGGTTTGCTGTTCAAAAGAAGACAGACACAGGTGATAAAACCAATGCAAATTATGCAGATTTTTTCTTTTTGAAGTAGAACACTGTGAACTGTAGAAAAAGTAATGAGTCATCAATCTTCTGATGGTGCTTTAAATATAAATGAGGCGACTAACACTCTTAAAAATAAAGGTTCCTAAAATGTATTTTGTCAGGCTGTATGGTTCTACGAGGAATCTGTTGCACAGATTGGTATTTTTTGGTAAAAAAAGTTTTTTTTTCAGACAATAAAATGTTAAGAAATAAATAAGAATCTTTTACTGAAAGGTTCTTTAGTGGACCATAAATAGCTATTTTATGCCATCACTGCAACACATATTTTTCTATAGTAAAGGATGTGAATAAATTGTTAGGGTATAGATGAGTGCCTCGTGGATGCTTGGATGTGCTATTGTGAGTCAAGTTCAGACTTTTTTAAAAGCTTTTATCCATTTCTATTAAACAATTAAACATTTTATCTGTGATTCACTACATGTGTCATGGCATAAACACTGAACCAGCATATGAAGTGGCATTAGCCTACAGTATTAACAGTACAATTTAGAAACAACGTAGATAAGGTAGATGGACATGCCATGTCATATTTAACTGAGCCAAAACTGTCTAGACTGCAATAAAATTTGCATTTGGTTCGGAATGAGAATGACCTTATGCTTGTTTTTGATCAGCAATCATCTGTCATGGCCTGAAAATGTCACCCTGTACAGATGAATCCATGTCACAGTTGTTACAAAATGTCAGGATAACTTTATTTACTTCCTTCCTTGTGACTGGGGATGTAACCCCAACGTGATGGTACATAATAATAAAATAATAATAATGTGAATAAAGAGAAAGATATTCTCCTATGGAACACACGATGGGTAAAGATTAGGGATGCCACAATTCTTAATATAATATTGAACAGTTCGGTACGACCTCCATGGTCCAGTACACGCATATGAATTGCAGTTTTTCGGTTTATGCATCCAAATCCGTCCGTTTTGTTATTCCCTGTGCATCTGTTAGTGTGTCTGCAAATCCACATACCTCCCCGTGAGTGAGTCATTATGAGCTACATGAGGCTAACTATGCTTGTGATGCTGGTGTCAGATTACACACACACTCTAACACGGTGAGCGAAGAAGAGGGACACCGATGCTGCTCTGCCGTCTTTTAAATCTGTAGTTTGGATTAATTATTTGTACGATATATTAGGCTACATACAAAGTCAATGCAAAGATGCAACTAGACGCAAACCGCGTGGGCCGATGCAAATGATGCACACGCTATAACATAACAGCATTAAACACTTTCAACAGAGAAAATAAACGTGCAAATTTACCACTTTGCATGAAATAAGACTTTATTTCAAAAGTAAATAATAATATGGCTGGCTTTTTGGTTGATTAGGTTCACTGTCTGTCTTGATTTTCTCTGCTGGTGCGGAATCTCCATTTTTTTTCTTTCTTTAACACAAAGTGTATCTGTATCACTTATCCAATGTTAACTTTTATACTCGCTACGACCTATACCGCCTCTCCACATTACCCTCGAAACCGAGTGAAGGGGTAAGACAGATTGTTCGCCAAAAAAAAACACCACTCGATTAAAACTGCTTGAACATTTTATTAAAACACAAGTGTCATAATATAATCTCAATTAAACTGCAGAAAATAACGCTACTTTCATTTGTGCGACTCCTTGACAGTTCGACGTTCAGCCATAAAACATCTTGATACCGGCTCTCTTGAGAAATTACTACGTTGACGTTACCCCTCTCTTTTAAGTGTGGTCCTTATCACACTTCGTTTCAAGGGCTATGTATCCCTACACCTTAGCCCTAGCCCTTGATCAAACTGAGAATTGAGACACCACTTCGCCTCACACGAACACGCAAAACCGAGGGGAAGGGGTAAGGGGAAGGGGTAAGACAAAGACATTAGACAAAGACATTAGACGCACCCTTTGTATTTTATAAATGTAGCACTGCACCGCCACAAAACAGACAATCAGGTAACTAATGTGAATTTATATTTCAGTACATGATAATGGCTGGATAAGCATCATTAAATTTCACTTGGTATCTGTTATTCTGTTTGACCTTATTTGTAATAGATGATGCAACAAATGAGTAGCTGTCATGGAGTATTCTGTCATCACGTGCCCCTATCCCATCAGTCAGTGGGCTAATCATTGCATAATCTGCCTTCACTGAGCCAGTGCACAGGGTCAAACACATTAGTGGCCTTTTGAAGAAGGCACGTGTTCTCACTGAAAACACTTGACCCCTCTGCACGTCTGTCATACTGCATAATCATCTTTCATTCATCCCTACCAAAGCTGATCATTTAGGTCACATATATCAGCATATCATTCCAGTATCCGCCATTTCTTTCCCCTGCTCTCTCTCTCTCTGCTCAAACCCTCATGTTTCAGTGTGAAGTGGATGGTTCACATCACGTATGAATGTAGGATTTTGGCAGTCTCGTGGCATTCCTAAAGGTTGCAGAAGACCCGGTGAGCACGCCTGTTTATTGGTTTTTGAGGCAGCGTTGTATGGGAGTTATTGGCTGACCAATATAAATGCAGCGGAGAGCTGTTTGGATTTCTCTTCCAGCCATTTGTGGGCTCCTCTCCCATTATTAAGGACACCAAGTTATTGGATTCATCTCTCTGCAAGATAACATTTGGCTAAAGGGCAACCCAATAACAAACATGATGGGTCCACTGGCATACCTGGGTTGTCAGTTGGATTGACCTCCTTTCCTTAAACCATGTCACATACCCTTTCTGAATGGAAAGTTTGGAAAGTGTACGCCAAAAGATTTATTTTATGTGACGGCCCAATGCGGGTCAAATAATTACCTGAAATGCTCTGTATTGTCCTTGAATCTTTTTGTGCTTTTTAAAGGTCAAGTCTAGAACACGTAACAAGGTTTTCATAGATTTCCCGGCTCAGCTTCATCAAAACCAAACCTAAAAGTGAGGCTACCTAGACAATGATCTCCATATTTCTAAGCCTTTTGATATTTTGTTGTTCAAGGCATTGCTCTAGAAATAAAAAGAGAAAGCAGTATTAATGCATTATCTTAAGCTTGTTGTGCTTAGTTGTTTAACCTGGCATGGATTCAACTTACAACATGAAGGGGATATTTATCTTGGCAAGCCACTGCCCTGGGCTACAAACAGCAGGGCAATTAATAAGAACAAGTGACACTTTTTCTAAATGATTCAACAATCTTCAAAAACGGCCAGTCCCCAATAGCTAGTGTCAGTGCCGAGAGTGACTTATGGCATTATGTCACTGTGCCCTCGAAGGGCTGTAAAACGGCTTTGCATAAATTAGACTTCTAAAAATAGACTCCGAGAACTTCCTGGAAAAACAAGAAGTGTTCCGCTTCCAACAAATGCTCACTTTTAAAGCACTTATCATGTTTTTCCCTAATGGTAAAGGACACCAAATGCACTGCTACACATGGAGAGTAAAATCACTTTGATACTGAAGGACATGGTGAACGATATGAGAATGAATGTAAACCACATCCTTTACCTCACTGCTAATGTGCTCTCTTAAAATGAGATGCTTTGTGGAACCTGATACATCTATACGATTTGACACAATAGCCAAGCAGCAAGTCATAGAAGTTTGTTCTTTTGTGGTAGCTTTGAATCATAATGACTTATAGATTTTATTCTTCTTTAAAATAATGTTACAAAAGGCCGCTTAAGTTAATGGATAATTATGCGTCTATTATGTTCTGTGTTATTAACATAAATTAGCAATTAAGTTATACAGATGAACAAAGGCAAACAAAAAAGATTGACTGAACTGGTCTTTATTAATTAATTTTCTCTTCATGCATTTTTATGGACTCTGATATTACGTTGGTCTATTAAAGCTCATGTAACACACGCTGTTTCTGCATTTCTGATGTTGATCTGGAGTACCTATAGAGTAGTATTACATCCTTTATATTTCCGAAGAGTCTTTACTTTAATCAGATTAATAAAAGAAATATTAGCTTTAACGAATCTTTCCAATAATGTACGAAACAATGAAGAAGGGGAGTTACTTCCGCGGGAGGGGCGAGTATGAGTCATGCGACACTATACAACACCGTATAACTTATGATTCACTACATGTTCATGTCATTTATGTAATATGCACGCGCCTATTTCCAACATAGGACAGAAGTCTTACTTACCGCATGCAACTCATGACCCGGTTGGGTAAATCCAGCGCATCAAATACACAAACAAAACTCCGCTGCTACCCCGGATAATAAACTATATCCATTGTTTCCATAAAGCTGGCTTTCTACTCCTTACATCCAAAAACACACTTCTTCTTTCGTGCCATTGTTGAGTTTTGAAATTAAACAAAACTGTCGCGTGATAAGATGTTTGCAAGTTCTAGCGTCTCCCGCTGATTGACGGGTGGGCGGGGTTTTCCAAGGGAAGTGCCCATATAAAGAAGTGATACGCATAAAACAACCCTGAAACGTCAGCTGGACCTGTAATCGAAAATACTTTTCCCAAACTTGTACGAACCTTGGCGAAGTGCATTCGGCACAGAAATACTCTGTAACACGCACAACTGCGTTTTTGACACTTTGCCTATGTTTAGCATGAAGAAACAACTCTATAACTGTGTTAGTAAGTCAGAATGCTTGAAAACCCTTGAACCCCCCTTTAATGTTAATCCGGGAGAAAAAAATGTTAAAGGAAAAGACAACCTGTTAACATATTTCAATTACTTTCAAGTCTATTTCTATTTTTCTATTTTCTATTTTTTTTTTGTTAATTATTTGCAATTTTGCATATTTCAAAGCAGCTTTACAGTAAATCAAGGCTTTAAATCGGTTAACGGAACAAAAAACAGAAACTTTTGATGTTTTCCAAGGAACAGAAACAAAACCAGAAACTTAAAAAAAAAATATGTTCTGGAACAAAATCGTTTTTTTTTTTTAAGAATGGTAACCGGTTAATATTGTTCTTTTTTTCGTTCTTCAACAGGATTTCTGTGCAATACTTGGTGAGGTTCACTTTCGGTCGTCGTTGACTCATCAGAGAAATGAGAAGCTTGTCACCAGCAAGTAGCCTACTCAAGCCCAAGTCTAATGCTTAATCATAAGAGGTAAATATTGTAGGCTACCAAGTATCTCAAGATGTTTGTTTTTTTAATACTAATTAGTGGCGTAACGGATCACAGTTGTAGTCCATTAAAATACATTTGGCGAATAAAGCACTAAAAAAACAACGTCATTTTCACTTTAGGTGGAGCAACTGTTTATGCTGCATTTTCTTCCTGAAGCGCCATTTTGAATACGTCCTGCGTCTGTGTGTGTGTGTGTGCGTGTTTAAGTGCACTCAACAAATGTAGAATTACAGTTATGCCGCTTACATAATGTTTTTTTTTTTAATGTTTGATGACAAGATAGAGACTTAAGGAAATTATGTAGACTAATCATTTAAGTTGAATGTCCTAATGATCAGCCTACTCATTTGTATGTCCCACAGCTGACATGAAACGTTATTAACCGGTTCGGAAACTTTATTTGTGACCTGATCCAACAAAATGGGTCACAGTGACCCAAATTTCAAAATTAAGATTTTCGTATCAATGGAAAGAGGAGATCATAAGCTTTCAAATGATTAGATGATGAATGATTTTAAAGATATATTAATTTTAATTATGGTTGTCTGCCCTCTTTTTCCAACTGAAAACCTGAGAAAATCGCTTTTAAAGTTTTTTTGCCTGTTTTTTTTTAGATATCTTTCAAAATTAATTGTATTTTTTTTAAGGGATGAACTATTTATTTTACAGCTTAATTTGACCAGACATTAATATATATAAATGCTATTACAGTAAACCAGGCTGAAGCTCAAATTATTGTAAAGTATTTATTTGAATAAATGAAGAGTTTGGTTCCAAATAAATCCATTTTGACTAATTTCGGGCAAGAAAGTGACAAGATGAAAACCACTATTTTCTGTTACAAACTTTCAAATAGCATCTTTAGGTTAAAAAACATTAAAATCCATAACTTGACTTTCAAAGATTTATTATAATTATTATTTTTTTCACAAAATGCAATAAATACATGACAACTTTTTTTTCAAAATGCTATAAATCTATTGAATCAATGTATAAATGTGCATTCATCTTTGCCATGTTATATTCATTTAGTTGAATAGTGGTATACACTGATTAAAAAAATAAACATTAATGGCATTAATCAAAACACTTACTTTGTAATATTAAAGGCGGAGTCCATGATGTTTGAAAGCCAATGTTGATATTTGAAATCACCTAAACAAACACGCCCCTACCCCAATAGAATCTGGACCTTCTGTTGATAGACCCGCCCCACACATACGCAACCCGGCATTTGATTTGATTTTATTGGCTATAAGTGTGTTTTGGTAGTCGGCCCGTCTCCTTTTCCAACGCGTTTTTCAAACATCGTGGACTCCGCCTTCAAGAACACTGTCATTGCTGCGGTTATACTTGACGTCGTCGCTTAACATTTTTCACAGCGATCAGCTGTAAAATGTTTTGCTCCTGCTTGATTTTCATTGACTTTGAGTAAAATAAGGGTAGTTTTTCATAAGATCCAATGGGGTCAATGTGTTAGCATCACAGAAACTTGATGCTGTCGGGAGAACAAGCACCCGTCTCCCGAGTGCCTCTCGCGTAAATGATTAGATGTTGATGGCTTACATTTCTTTCACATCACAGAAAACCATCACAGGTTTATCAATGCTATTAAAGTATTAATTTGCTTTTCTTTGTTTGTTTGTTGATCACGAAGTACAAAGTAGATGAGGAAAACTAGGATTCCGTGTACTCAACGCGCCACCATTGTTTGTTTACATTGCGTGGAATGGTGCGCTGTGGTTTGTGGAACGGATTTATTGTAATCTGTAGAAAAGGAGGAGTGGCGTTTATCGCGTTTTGAAAAAAAAAAGGGAAGAAAATATGACACAATAACACAGCGTTTTGCATAAAATTAAGAATTTATTTTTAAATACTGACCTGATATAATACTTATTTTATTTTTTTTCAAAAATGGTGTTTATCACGTTTGGGAGCAAACTCTTCAAATGTTCAAATATAAGGCACTTTTACAAATATTTACTAAAATCAGAAAGATTGAACAGAAGTGCTACATTTTTGCTAGAGAGAGAAAGTGTGTGCGCCTGTGTGCTCGAGAAATGGAGAGAGGCAGCCTCCTTGGTAGGGTGCCCGATTCCCATACCAGACCGAGTTCTGCGTGGGTGTCAGTAAGATCGGTAACATATGTATACATTTGGTACCAATATGTACCTTTAATGAATTGAGAACTTTTTGAAAAGGTACTGCCCTTCACTCTAAAAATGCCTGGGTTATTTTTGACCCATAATTGGCAAATACTGGACAGAACACACCGCTGGGTTAAAATTGACCCAATGCTGGTTTATTTTAACCCAACTGTTGGCTTATTATAATCCATGGTTGCATAACAACAACTCAACATTGGGTTATTTTTAACCCAGCATGTCTTCTGTCCAATATTTACCCATTATGGGTCAAAAATAACCTAGACATTTTTAGAGTGTAGTGACAGCTGGGGTACATTTTGATAGTTTGTTTCTGACAGTGTAAAGATGAAGGAAAACTACAGTATGAAAAGGTAGAAAACATGCCATTTTGTGACAATGCCTGTACATTAAAAGATTCACATTAGACGCTTCATGTGGAATACACAACATTCTCATTTACAGTTCATCTCTGATTCACACAAACACAGCTCCTTGAGACTAAAAAAAAATGAAAGCAGCAAATGTACTTTAATCAGTTGACCACTGTGCGGAAGAGGTCCAGTCCCTTCTTCACCTCATGCACCTTCACCAAATGCAAAGGGGGTTTCTATTTGTACAGATGCTGTGTGGATAACATCCTCTGCTTCATCACTAAGTGTTGCAAAAATGCCAGGCCTAATGACTTAATTATAGGAAACACTTATCTGTGGATTGTTAGAACACTCACTGATTTAATTGAAACAACATTTATTAATGAACTCACCTCCACCTTTTGTGCCATTTAGAATATAATACCTTGCCTGGAGAAATGGGTACTTTTGCATAAAAATGTGTTTTATGAGAATTCACTTTTTGTGATATCGGTTCAAAAGAAAGCAAAAAACACCAGAGCAATCAGAATTACATTGGCTTACAAAAACATTTCTCAGACTCTTATACAAATTGGTAATGTACTAGATGACAGTATGTCAATAAACATGAATAAAATGTCTTGCTAACCCTGTAGCAGTAGTAAATATTATTGATATCTGATGACACAGTCTTGCATTAAATGCCTGCACTGAAATCCACAGAAAAATTTCCACCTGGGCTCTAAAGAGCTTGTGCGTCGATAACCCACCATGATCGCTCCTTTGCTTGGCAATAGACCTCTGTCTTGTTTGTCAGAACTCAGTTCCCTGCTTAGCTTTTTGGAGGTAATCTTGACCATGGAAATATACAGTAGCACACTTAGCACAATGAGTCCTCCGATTTAATGGCTGCAGTCTGGGTTCGAACGGAAAAACCACTGATGTGATAGTCAAGCAATTTTCGTACAAGAGACACTTGTGCCTTATTACAGAGAGGAAATAATGCCCAATTGTTAGGCTGAATTCTATTGAAGATGTCCTTTGTAAAGCTACTGTAAACAATCGAATGCAATCGCATTCTTCCTTTGATGGGTTATTTTAACAATGGCCATAATGTTGTGTTAACCATGCTGAGAACCAAGTAAAAAATCTTTATTTTACTCATGTCTCTTTATTCTCTCTCTCTCACTATCTCTCTTTTTCGCTCTCTCTCTACTGTAATCATTGATTGTGGGTTTTACACCTCAGTGGTGACTTGTCTTTGATTGGCATGCTCACATGAGGTGTGAGCGTGGAGACCTTTGGCCGCTGTATTTTGGCTCCTTGGATGAAAAACATGAGCTTGCAGACGGCACCTACAGTATGGAGCATCATTAGAAGAACAAGAGCCTTTTGTCTACATGACTTGATGTCTACAAATGCATTCACACCAACTTTTTCTTTTTCACACACACCCTCTTAATGTGAAATTCATCAGAACTGTTCGTAAAACCTGTCGGAAAGATAAAAGAGCTGAATTATGCTGCCTCTCTACTTAAAACAACCCTATGACTCTGAATAAGAAATGTGAATCGCTAAAAACACACTGTATCTTCGAAATGACACACGGTGAGAGTTGAATAATTTAGTGCTGCTTGCAATCCTTGCAGAACTTTCACGTTTCTTGTGAATTTACTCTGCACGAGCCGAACCACTGCGGTCATGATGACTGGTCAGTTTTATTTCTTTTTCCCCCTTTTTTATTTGACTATCCACAGAAGAGGACGAGCTGTGATCTGGTATCCTTCTATTGCTTTGTTCGAAGTGCCGTACTGTACCTTTGTTCCTGCTGCATTTCTTCACAGCGGCTGTCTAGGGATCTCAGTCAGCTGCCTGTCGGAGACAAAAGCTTTGCCACTAGGTGTAGCTCAAGTACTCAGGTACCAGCTGTTTCAGAGATTCTCCAAGAACAAAAGTGTGAAGACAATGAAATGGGTTGCACCATATATTTTATGGCCATTGAAATGGACAGAAAAGCAGACCGAGGTGTGTGAACATCATTTCAGGCGACCGTTTGACACGACTGTGAAGATGCGCACAATTGTCCTTGTCTTGGTTCATCGATTTGCTTGGTTTGTTAAAAAGCAGCTTTAGTGAATGTCTCATTGAGACATTTGAACTTGCTGTTTTTTAATACTAATTATCTACATCTTTCAGAATATTTTTGGTTAAAAATACAATAGTTTTAAAGTTGATGTACTTCCATTTTGCTGACCCAAGTCGACATTATCATTTGCCCTGTGGTGTTCTGCTGTGGATGTATAATCTCAGTGTCACCATTCCAGCGACGGAAAAGGTAGTGTGTTTGCATCTGTGTGCATTTGCAACCATTATGGTAATATCAGCAGCCAACCCCTCGATCATTTGGCTTTCTCTGTTTCTGACAGTTATGAGTAGAGGGGACGACACTCAGCGCTTGACCTGATTTCTCATAGATCAGTGACCGTTCGTCCGGCTCCCCGATTCTTGCGGTGCACGTAACTTAAAGTGACATTTGCCTGAAGCTGCCTTGGAGCGCTAAGCCCTGTTCGTTCTCCAAAACAGTATATGACAAGCAGGGCAGAGCATGCTGGGTAGCGTCTGGTATTTTAGAGAGAAAAAATGGTAGCTTTCTGTTGCAACAGTTTTTTGAGAGCATAACAATTGTGTGGACGAGAGCAAGGCCTCATGGGATTCGGGGCGAGAGAAGATTGTGTTCTGTCTGCTTGTGTGACTGCGCCACCAGCTCAAAGGTGAAATTACCCATGGCTGGATAGTTGGCGAGAGGTGTGAAAACTAGCCTGCCTCTGGTTCCTACATCACCGATGCCCTTTTCTTACACAATGAACGAGTGGAGACGACCAACAAATTATGACAAGACTATCAGGTCCTGCGCACTGGACTTGGCCTGTCATGGTTGCTGTGCAGTCAAGGGTGAAAGGGCAAAAAATATGCCAGAAATATTTTATAAATAATATATTTCTATTATTATAGTTTACATACAAGTATATAGGAAAGACGAATAGAGAGTTTAACCTCACAATGAGAGATTTACATGTAAGTCAAGCAATCATAGTGTTAAAGCAGAGCGCATACTTATTCTTTAATCTTTAATAAACGGGCGGCATTGAGCTGGCTTTGAAATAGTTTTCATTAAGTAGGAAGTAGGGCTCATTGACAGTGTTGGATTGGCTTAATATATCCACTTTGGTGAAATGGACAAGCCAGGTGATAAGAGATTTCTGAATGCCTTGCTGTCACATTACGTGGAAGGACTTTTGATGTTTCCTTGCTCACCTATTATACATTTTGACAGCAGATTCTATGAATTTTAAAGCATTTTCACATAAAAAAGATTCATCTTGCATCATCCTAGTCTCTCTTTATCACTTCAGCATGTCTAATAAATGATCTACCTATCAATTTAAATCATATCACGGTAACTAAAGTCATCAAATGCATATTTCGTCAGCAGGTCTTCACAGTCTTTTCTTCTAAATTAAATAGAACCATGAAAGTATTTCAGGTTCAAACAAAAGTGAGAATGGCTGTAATTAGGATATTTAATGCAAAAGCTTTATTCTTAAGAGCCTTATAGGCAACTAATAAGAATTCGCTCATTTCCTGGGTTAAGCTATAGTTCTGAGCGGAAAAGTTTTGAAAAAAGATTTTTTCAGTGATTAGCTTTGAAATCTCAGTCCAATAAGCTTTTATGAAAATCTGTTTCTTGAGGTAATGAATTTTCTTTGTATTACCTGCTTGATTTGAGTTAGCAAAAACTCTAAAGCAGTTTTTTAGTATTATTAGAAAATATTGTCATTTTATTTATATACAGTGATGTGAAAGTGTTGGCCCCCTCCCTATTTTTTTATTATTTTGCATGTTTGTCACACTTTAATGTTTCAAATTATGAAACCAATTTGCGATAACTTGCAGTGATTGTTATAATTGCATCACCATTGTAGGGTATTTGAGCATGAATCGCTTTTTAAGGTCATGCCGCAGGTCAGGATTTTGACTAGGCCACTCTAAAGTCTTAATTTAGTTTTTCTTCAGCCATTCAGATGTGGACTTGCTGTTGTGTTTTGGATCATTGTCCTGCTGCAGAACCCAAGTTCGTTTCGGCTTGAGGGATGGACATTGTCCTTCAGGATTTTGGGTAGACAACAGAATATGGTTTTCATTTATCACAGCAAGTCTTCCAGGTCCTGAAGCAGCAAAACAGCCCCAGACCATCACACTACCACCCCTATATTTGTTTACTGTTGGCAAATGCTGTGTTACTTTTACGCCAGACGTAATGGGACACACACCTTCCAAAAAGTTATACTTTTGTCTTGTCAGTCCACAGAGTATTTTCCCAAAAGTATTGGGGATCATCAAGATGTCTTGTCTGTTTCGCCCCGAAGCCTTTATGTTAACTCAACAGCGTTTTTTGTCTTGGAACTCTGCCATGTAGGCAATTTTTGCCCAGTCTCTTTCTTAAGGTAGAGTCATGAACACTGACCTTAACTGAGGCAAGTGAGGCCTGCAGTTCTTTCGATGTTGTTGTGGGGTCTTTTGTGACCTCTTGGATGAGTCGTCGCATCGCTCTTGAGATATTTTTGGTCGGCCAGCCACTCTTGGGAAGGTTCACCACTGTTTCACGTTTTCACCATTTGTGGATGTGCGTGTTATCTTTGGCTAATATTTAAATTAGTTTCATGAAGTGTTACAAACATGCAAAAAAATGAATAAATAAATCAGGAAGGGCCCAACACCTACACCACTGTATGCATGTGTGTATATATAATATGGATATATTAAGGTATCCATGTATAATGTAAACCAATAAATAGAAGTGCCCCATTAAAAGTTTTTGAGGCAGAAATGCCTTTAAATGACCTTATATTTGATTCTCAAAGCTGGCAAGTTTCTCCCTAACAATCAACAGCTGGAAAGATTTTCAGCTACATTAATCGTGCAGTAATACGCTGATTTGTTCACATCCACAGGGTATTTTCTCACTGAAACATCTCTGCTTCACAAATGCTGACAGATAAATCTGTCAAATGACTGAGATTTATGCATTAAAGAATTTTACTCCCACCCACAGTTATGGTGGAAAGTATCTTGTTTAGAGGCAGCAGTGCTCTCTTCATACTGGAATACGGTTTGGAAATAAATATCAGTGTCAATATGGCTTTTTTGGATATGCAAATTGGATCTGGGTATCCAATTTCTCACACAAATTAACTAAAGCACCACATTGATTTTAAAGCTAATGAAACATAATTTGTCTCTGAGAAATTTCTTCCTGTCAAAGATACTTGCTGTCAAAGGTTATTCTAGTCATCTAACAAATGATTCATAATCTATCATAGATTCCCCAAACTTCAGTGGAATCAGTAAAAAGCTATCAGTATTTAATGCAACAAAGTTAGTTGTTAATTTAAAAAATGAGTAAATGGCTTTGAAGACCCAATACATAAAAGGCAATCTAAAACTCACCACCTTTCTGTCTGTCTCTGTGATGGCTTAAAATATTATTTTAAAAATCTATTAAATGGATTGAGTGCTGGTGTAACAGATCAATCAAGCAGCAGATAATAACACTAGATGAGGAGAGATTACCTTGGGCACAGCTGAGAGAGGAAAAGGGAGCTATGATCACTAGGGTTCTCTTGCATAATGGAAAAAATGGATGTCTAAGAACACAGTGAGCCGTGCTCTAACTTCTACTGTACCGTATGTGTTACGTGTGCATGTTGTTTTAACGGTTTGTTCAGTCTTCAGTAGAATATGGACTTACTGTACTTATACTACACTGCATATTATGTCTGGTTTAATAGAAAGTAACTCTTTAAGCCATGCATTGCTTTTTAACATTTCTAGGCATACATTGCTTATCTAAACATGTTTTGCTTCTACTAAAACATTAGCATGTGGTTGACTAGTACAAGACAATAAATAAATGAAGTTAAATAAAAAGTCATTGTTTAAAAATCCCCAGACATTTATTTTGAAGCCACAGTAGCACCTAATAGAATAAATGTTGTAGAATACATTATTTAATATTTATTTAATTGGATGTAGAGGACAAACAAAAGATTGAGTAAAATATTATTGGATTATTGTGTTAATTATTTGAAGATCATCTTAAACCTGCTAAATGATCTTGGTTGATAATGCTCAGAATGATGACAAGCATTTACTCATTCAAGTGTTTAGAGACTGGCTCAACGTTTGTGACCCGTGCTGGCAAAATGAGTCGGAATGCGGACCATCTAATTTTGAGCTACAGTAGAAGCAAAAGAAAGTCTAAATGTCGATTTTGGTCGAAATTGATGTTTTTATAAAAATAAGTACATTAAGCCCTTGTCTAGCAATCTCAATGCTGTAAATTGTCATTAAACATCTAAAATGTATATGTAAATGTGCCTGACCGTCTGGTTTAATTTTTAAAACATTCAGGAATTAGAAAATAAAGTGCAGGACTTGCTTGATGTTAAAATAGTTATTAAGAGAGATAAAGTTCGGGACCCAATTGATGTTAAAAGCGTTATAAAGAGCACCTACTGTATGGTCCAATTCACGTTTTTACATTTCCTTTGGTGTGTATGTGTGTATTACTACATACTAACGATATGCAAATGTACATACCCCAAAGTAAATGATGACACGAGTTATTGTCTCTGTAACGTAAATCTCTTTTCCTGGACTACAACAAACACACAGATTGTATCATCCCGCTTTGACTCATAGCCTGTAAGTTAACTCCTGTTAGTGTAATGCCTCTGAAAAGAGGGAGAAGAAAACTCATAAAGATGCTGAAGTTTCCCCACTGCGAACTTTATGTGTAATGAAGAAACCCCGCGAGTTCTCTCCCAGTGAAGTGAATCAGGCAAAAGCAATCGATCGCCCCCTGCGATCGAGCAGGCAAAAGTAATCGATCGAACCCTTATTGTACCCAACACATAAATCTAATAGGACATAGATTAACTAAAATAACAAACAAATAACATCGTTACATTTTATAAACAGTTATAAACTTAAACAGTTACGCTTCACAGAATAAAGACTTAATAATTTCAAGGTAACACATTTCAATAGGTAACAGTATATGAGTTATAAACATATTCACACCATATGTAAAGTAATGTATTTTCACTGTTTCACAGATTAATTAAACTTTAGATGAATTAATATTTTTATGTAAATACAGATTTCAATTCTTTTATATTTTCTCTGTAAATACATATGATTTATAACCATTTCTTTGTAAATACATATTTCAATCTACCACACACTCCCCGACAGAATAAATGTCGTCTCGACATTATATTTCTCTTTTTCAACCAGAGTCTTTTACTCACGAACGGTTTTCAAGAGTTCTTTTAACGGTTTTCCGTTTTAACAGTCCATAGATTGTCCCAAACTTGTTCACTTTCTGAAGCAAGTAAATAGTGCCTAAATATTTTAAAGTGCAAAACTTGAAAGAGGTAAAGAACAACAGTCCATAGTTTCTTTGAGTTTCAATGTTCAACAGTCTCTCAAGACTGGTTCATAAGGCACACAGTCCATTGTTTTCTCAAAATTTCAAAGTCACAAAACTGTTAAAGGCAATTGTCCTTAGACAAAACAGTCCATACTTTTCAAACTTTAAAAGTTCAAAGAATGTTCAAGGCAATATTTCCAAAACAGAACAGTCCATCAGTTTAAAATGCCAGACTGTAACAGTCTATAATGCAAATAGCAAATTTAACAGTTCATGGTTCCCATTTAGTGCACTCAATACACAAAAGGCATCTGGAAACAGTATTGCTGAACAGGTGGCAACCATGTCGACAGTCCATAAGCAGACACATACGGTAAGTTTGGTTGTGGTGTTTGCAAGATCCCATTTAGTTGCCTGACATTATAAGTTGGTGTACCCAGTTCATCATAGGTAAGTAATCTTGGTGGGTATCTTTGCCTTGTAGGTAGCTGGTTAGTTTCCTCTCTTTGACTCTCTTGGTCACTTTCAGGGGATGACATGGGAGCAGAGACTTGTTCATCAACAGGTAAGTTTAACTCTTGTTCTGTCTCTTGGTCTGTCCCTGCAGGTGGTTCTTGATCCTCTTGGTCGCTCTCCTCAGACGACATCGAATCAGGAACTTGTTCCAGGACCCAATGTTGCTGCTCATCAGGCTCTATGGTATCAGACGACATCGAATCAGGGACTTGTTCCAGGACCCAATTTTGCTGCTCATTAGGCTCTATGGTAGGTAGTGATTTGAGACTTTCAGGTTCAACTACACAGTTTGGTTGAGGTACTTGTGGTTGTACATAATGAAAATTGAATTCATCGTCACTCTCATCATCAGATTCCACATGGCTGATTTGAGGCTTTTCCAATGCACATTTGGGTCTGACTTTTGCAAGTGGAGCATTTTCAAGAGGTAGGTGATCACAAGGCATTAGTAAGTTACGATGGAGGACTCTGGATCGTCCCTTTCCCTTTTCTGGCTTTACTTCATAAACTGGGAGCTCACCACCCATCTGTCTCACAACTACATGAATGTTATCTTCCCAGAAATTTCGAAGTTTTCCAGGGCCCCCTCGTGGTGTTAAGTTCTTTACCAGAACACGATCACCTGGCTGCAGTGTGGTACTTCTTACCTTACCATCAAAATTCTTTTTGCTCCTGTCAGCAGATTTTTTAGCACACTCTCTGGCAATTTCATATGCCTCTTCCATTCCGCGTTTCCATTTCTCCACATATTCTTTCTGATTACAGGTAGACATTTCTGAATTCAAGCCAAACAACATGTCGACCGGCAGTCTTGGAGACCTTCCATATAACAGGTAGAAAGGAGAAAATCCTGTTACTTCTGAGCGGGTACAATTATAAGCATACAGTAGCTTATTCAAGGAGTCTTTCCAGTTCGACTTTTGACTTTCTGTGAGCGTTCTTAGCATTTGTAACAATGTCCTGTTAAAACGCTCGGCTTGGCCATTGCCTTGCGGATGGTAGGGGGTCGTTCTGGAGCCGATGATGCCACAGTACTTTTGAAGCTGTTCAAACAACTGATTCTCAAACTCTCCACCTTGATCATGATGGATGCGAGAAGGGAAACCAAATTTTAAGGCAAAGTCATTAAAAATCCGATCTGCAGCTGTTTTCCCTGACTTGGAAGTAGTGGCGTATGCTTGGGCGAATCGGGTGAAATGATCTACGACCACAAGTATATACTCAAAACCTCCTTTGCAGCGGTCTAAGTGGAGAAAGTCAATTGAGATCAGTTCAAAGGGCTGGGTCGTAACAATACTTGTTAATGGGGCTCTTGTCTCATGACAGGGCTTTTTCTGCTTCAGGCATCTGCATGTTTTGGTGACATAATGCTCAATGTCTGCTTGCATATATGGCCAGAAGAAACGTTCACGGATGAGTGAAAGAGTGCGATCTGTCCCTTGGTGGCCCATTTCATCATGCAGCTCTCGCAAGACTGTTCCTTTAAATTTTTCAGGGAGGACCACTTGTGTGCGTGTGGAAGTGATTCGGCAGAGGATTCCATCCTTGTTAATAGTAAGCTTTCCCCATTCCCGAAACAGGCATTTTGTTTTTAGGCTGTATGATTTGAGATGTTTCACTTGCGGTTTGGTGTTGGATAGTTTGCAATCATACACAGGACTAATACTCTGGTCATTAGTTTGCGCCTCTTTGATCTCATTCACAGACAATGGAGTAATTGTTGGGACTGCTGGACGAGCTTCAAGAGATGAACAGTTGGTTGACACTGACCAAGGGATGCTGGGAACTTCTTGAGCTTCTACAGCTTGAATCGTTGCACCTATTACATCAGACGACAATTCCTCAGAACACTCTTTCATCATTGTGCCAATGTCAAGGGGAAATCGGGACAATGTATCAGCATCAATATTTTCACGGCCGGGCCGATATTTGATTGTAAAGTGGAAATCTGCCAATTCAGCGACCCACCTGCAACCTGTGGCATTCAATTTGGCAGTTGACAGGACATATGTAAGGGGGTTGTTATCACTATATACGGTGAAAGTTGGGGCATAATACAAATAATCACGGAATTTTTCGGTGACTGACCACTTTAAAGCGAGGAATTCTAGCTTGCCTGAGTGCAAGTGGTAGTTTTTCTCAGCAGCTGATAAAGTCCGGGATCCATAGGCAATCACACGAAGTTTCTCACTTTGTTTCTGGTATAATACTGCACCTAGACCTTGAGCTGATGCGTCGGTATGCAGTATAAAAGGCTGTGAAAAGTCTGGGAAAGCTAATACAGGAGGCTGAAGCAAACAGTCAATCAGTTGGTCAAGAGTGTTTTGATGTTGTTCAGTCCAAGTAATGGGCTTACTCGAGGGAACAGCAGTTTTCATGCACTTTGTCTTTAATCGTTTCTTGCTTTCTTTCAGGTGAGCAGTATTTTCTGGAGTACCCTTTAACAGGTCATATAAAGGACTAGCAATGCGAGAGAAATCTTTAATGTACTGTCTGTAGTAGCTAAGTAGACCAAGCATTCTTCTCAGCTCACCAACATTCTTTGGTTGTTTGTCTTTCAGGGATCGGACAGCTTCTGTGTCAGCAGGATCAACTTTACTTCCCTCTGCTGAGACTATTCTACCCAGGTAACGTACTTCAGGTTTGAAAAGCTCACACTTACTTGGCTTACGTTTGATGCCATGTTGCCTAAGTCGTTGCAGTACTTTTCTTACATCCTGGACATGGTTCTCAAAGGTCTTACTAAACACCAAGGTGTCATCCAGGTAGGGGATGCATATCTCATCTCGCAAGCCTTCTAAACACTCTTCCATACATCGCTGGAAGGCTGCGGGCCCATTCATCAGACCAAAAGGGACGCGGACCCATTCATATAGGCCCCATGGTGTCACAAACGCTGTTAGATGTTTACTCTCCTTGGACATGAACCCCTGGTGGTAGGCCTTCCCCTGGTCTAATGACGAAAACCAAGAATTACCACCAAGGCTGTCCATAATATCCTGTACCCTCGGAATTGGCTGCCTATCTGGGTGAGTCTTTCGGTTCAGGTCCCGATAATCGATACATAACCGGAGGCTGCCATCTTTCTTTCTCACACACACGATTGGAGAAGAGTAGGAAGAGTTAGATTTTTCAATCCAGCCTTGGGCTATGAGGTCATGTAAATACTCTTTCATCTCACGATAAAGAGGCTTTGGTACTGACATGTAAGTACGACTGACTGGTTCATCATCTTTAAGGGAGATACTCAGTTGCAAGTTCCGGATGCACCCAATGTCATTGTCTGACTTAGAGAATGAATGGCACTCGTCCTTCAACATTTGCTGTACTACCTGTCTCTGGTGTTTACTCAGGTGGCTGACATCGACGGGTGGGACCCATTCATCGGGACTGATGTTATCGGGACAAGTATCTGCAGTCTGGACATTACATACCCCAACAGAGGTAGGGTTGGTGGGCACATCAAACATACTAGCAGGGAATACATTCTTGACGAGCTGTACTGTACCCATCGGGGTCTGTCCCATGAGAGTTACATCGTGATCTGTGTCATTGTACACCTCAATCACGATATTTGTTGGAGCTCCTTTTCTCAGCCTCACTAAACTGTCTGTGAATTCAAGCCCCTCTGGCCACTGGGGGTTTACATCAGGTTCAAAAATGAGTGTGCTATCCTCTTTAACTGGCTGCATGTACACTCGACATGAGACCTGCACAGTACTATGTTTGGGAATGTTAACATGCACTTTTGTAGTTTTCACTATGTATTCACATGAATTCTCTGCACTCACCAGTTGGATGAATGTCTGAACTTTGCTCCTTTTTAAGCTGGGGAATGCAGCTTTCACAGTTTTCTCCAACCTTTTGTTGACAGTGTTTGGTTGTTTTTGCTCAATGGAGTCCACAATTTGCTCTTTCACATTGAATCCTATTATAGGGTGTGAGAGGTTCTGACCCCTAGCTACAAGCATAGGAATGACAAGTTCAGTTTGGTGCGATGTCTGTGATGATAATCTGAATTTCACTTCAACATACCCGATATAGGGCAGCTCGATGCCATTAGCAGCCACAAGGTTCAATGTATTTGGAGCCTCCAAGATATTGGAAACATCTCTCAACGGGACTTCTGGTAAGTATTTCTCTTTCCACAGTTCATCAATGACACATACCTGAGAGCCTGTGTCCCATAGTGCTCGAGCTGGTTGGCCGTGCAGGTAACACTCAATGAGACATTGCCTTCCAACTAATGATGTCACAGGGGAATACTGATTCACTTGGGTTTTGCAGGGAGCGTGAACACTCATGGTAATGCAGGAATTTGACACTGAACTCTGTAAGTTGATACAAGTTCGCTTGTGTTCAGTCCAATGGTGAGTTTGGCAGTTTTTACAACAATAAAGTACCTTTTTACATCG
Organism: Misgurnus anguillicaudatus; assembly: GCF_027580225.2. Taxonomy (NCBI): domain Eukaryota; kingdom Metazoa; phylum Chordata; class Actinopteri; order Cypriniformes; family Cobitidae; genus Misgurnus; species Misgurnus anguillicaudatus. Next base: position 41,273,899 of record NC_073357.2, read on the forward strand.
TGAACACTGTTTCATTTGGTTCTCCGTTTTTCCACAGGCTGCACATATTTGGGACGGGTCAGTGGGTCTGGCTACTCCCTGTCCCGCGGAAGTAACCTCTCTCCATTTAAAGAAGTCTCTCTTGAAGGCTTGATACCACGAATCCTGCATCCTGCTTGGAAGTGCTCACTACTGCCACATCTAAAGCAATGCATGCAACGGTCCTCTGTTCTTTGCTGCTGACAACTGAAGCACTTTCTTGCTTGGGGACGACTATTCGGTGCATAATATTGTCGAGGCATATACTGGGGTTGGAATTGAGTGCTCAGATTTGTTGGGTTGGCACCCGGTGATGCCCAATATGGTTGCACTGGACATTGAACCATTTCTCGGTCAAAGGCTCTCTGTGTAGGAGCGGCGCATTGTGGTGAGGCAAAGGCTGGTTGCTGCAATGATTCTCGAATGTGAGCTATTTCAGCACTGAGTGTTTTTAGTGATGCTACATCAGTTCTCAGTTCTTTAAGTTCTGACAACACACTGGAGGATGGTTTTGGTGCACTTGAAGTCACACTGCATTTCTTATCAGTATTTTCATCACTGGATGTAACTGAATGAACAACAGTGTTTGTGTGCTGTACATTGGTTTTCTTTTTCTTTTGCCTTTCTGACTCATTAGCACAAGCAATGTTTAATCTCTCCAACAGAGCCTCATCGGTGGTTTTCGTGTCAAGAAGAAGAGGCTGCAGATCTACCTTAATGCCGTCACTTTGGAGACCGGTGAGTACAGTATGTAAGAACATGCTCTGAACTAATGCTGGGTCATATTTAAGGCCTGATTCTGACTCTTGAGACGCAAACAATATTTTCTGACGCAGGTCTAGAGCTCGCATTAGAAAATTCTGAGGCGTTTCTTTGTTTCCTTGGCATTCAGAGGTAAGCTGCTTGTAAAGTTCGGTTGCACTTCTTTCTTGGAAGTGCGAACGCAGAATTCGTCTGAGCGTAGGTAGAGTTAGGTTTGGCTTTCCTTCTAAATAGCTTCGCAACTGTAAACCAGGAGAAATGGCACGAATGACTGCATCACAAATCTCACATTCTGGGTAGCCTCTGCTCAGACCGTTCTCAATCTGGTGTGCCAAACTTGAAAAGGTCAATTTCTCTTTTTGACCTGGCTCGCCGATTTGTCCAGAAATTTTAAAATCTTTGCGCCATGGTGAGCTTAAATGTTGAGCATTTACAAAAGGCGTAGCAATTTGTGGTTGAGGCTGGACAACGCTTGATTTTGTGCCAAATTCGTCCAATTGTTGAATTTCAGTCAATTTTTGTTTCATTGCGAACTTCAGTTCGTCTAACTCCTTTTGCAATTTATCTTTTTCTGTGAGTTTGCCTTGTTCTGCTGACTCATTTTCAGTGACTGTATTCAATTCTATTATTTTATCTCTCAAGCTTAACAGTACAGACATGCCATCATCTTCTAGCTCTGCTATGCCCTCTTCAAGATGTTGCAGTATGTAAGAGATCAGAGACATGCGTGATTTAGATGGGACATTCTCTTGATCTGATATTTTCAGGAACTCACAAACACTGAGAAGTTTGTCTTTGGATAGGGGATTTAACATGCCGATGACCTCAACTTGCATTTCCTCTAGCACGGTTGTCTCCATTTTTACACTAGAGTGGACCTTTTCACTGAGTAGTGGCTTAATTGAGACTGAATGAACTTATCTGTTTCACCTGATGATCTCTTTGGCCTCAGGTTTACGGTTCTTTCTCTCTTTCTTGCCTTTACTTCAGGAACTTTTCCACCCCACTGCTGATCTGGGTTGTTTTAGGGGATGTACTGCATCAGAAGTTGTCTGCCAGGTAAGCGACGACCACCCTCTGAAGAGTAAATCCCAGCGGTGCCTCCAAATGTAATGCCTCTGAAAAGAGGGAGAAGAAAACTCATAAAGATGCTGAAGTTTCCCCACTGCGAACTTTATGTGTAATGAAGAAACCCCGCGAGTTCTCTCCCAGTGAAGTGAATCAGGCAAAAGCAATCGATCGCCCCCTGCGATCGAGCAGGCAAAAGTAATCGATCGAACCCTTATTGTACCCAACACATAAATCTAATAGGACATAGATTAACTAAAATAACAAACAAATAACATCGTTACATTTTATAAACAGTTATAAACTTAAACAGTTACGCTTCACAGAATAAAGACTTAATAATTTCAAGGTAACACATTTCAATAGGTAACAGTATATGAGTTATAAACATATTCACACCATATGTAAAGTAATGTATTTTCACTGTTTCACAGATTAATTAAACTTTAGATGAATTAATATTTTTATGTAAATACAGATTTCAATTATTTAATATTTCTCTGTAAATACATATGATTTATAACCATTTCTTTGTAAATACATATTTCAATCTACCACATTAGCATTGCATTGTGAGTGAATCTTTCGAACATGGTTAGGCGCATCACATTTCCGGTTGACGTCAGAGGTATTCAGGCCAATCACAACCTACAGATTAGCTTGCCAAGCAGTATATCTGGAGCTACAAAAATGTACGGTATTTAGAAAATGATGTTTTTTTAACCGTAAACCACACCAACACATTGTATTTTACTATACCAAATACACAAAATAACTATGTTATTTAGCAATGAAATAGGTGCACTTTAAGAGCAATAAGACATGAAAACAAACTTCCTCACGCTGACTGACAAATCTAAAGCATGCACAGACGCGTAAGCGCACAACCCCAAAATATATACATATGCACAGAATTACACTTTTACAAAAAAAATGAATATTTTGAAAAAGGTTTATGCAGATAGGACCTATAATCTTTTATGTCTTAAATGAATGCTTGGTTAACTGTTGGGGAAAATATCTGATGTGTAACATTACATTAGATCATTGAATTACAGTGATTTTAAAGCTGTCTGTCATAATGTCAATCAAACAATAAAAGAAAGAAAAAAGTTGAACATATATTTTTCCTACAGTATTGTTTTTGACCGTGTGCATGCTAATTTTAAGGTATGGATGCTGTGATTTTGCTTTTGAACCCTCAAAAAAAAAAACTAGATTTTTCAAACTTCAAACAGTTGTAGATCTGTCATTTTTGTCAGATTCCAAACCATATTTTTATAGAGAATGTCAAAATATAAATAACAAATTTGAGAAAATTTGCTTATTCCGACTAATTTTGCCACATTTAATTCATCACAGTGCTTTATTTTCTATGTCTATTGATTGTCTACAGGTTTCAGGAACTCAATGACAGTCACTGTGAATCTCTCTGATCTGAAATGTCCATTATCTTTTATGAACAGGTTGTTTTAGAAACAGGACACCTGCAAATGTCAGCAGTAAATGTTATAAGAGATAAAGGTTTGGGTGTCTTTAATGTGCTGCAATAACAGAACAGAAAAATCTAAGGCAAGAGTAAATTGGAATGGCAGACACCCAAAATCAAAATGAGGTTACCCAATAAAATCAAAGGCCTGTCTCTTACAAACTGAATGTAGACCTTTTTGTCGAACTTGACATTTTAGATCACTGTCCTATTGGGCGTCTTTGATCTTGGATTTTTTCAATTCAGCTTTTTTCAGCTCTCTGTTCTTGATGTAAAATTGAGTATTTAAAGTTAATACCAATAGTCAGGACAAAGCAATGCAGGGTTTTACTTTTGCAAAAAATTTAATTTAATAAAGTTATACATCCTTTCATTACAGGCTCTTTGAATATGCCTAGACATAGAAACTCTGGAAAGGTGTGCACCTGCATACAGCCCTTCAATCTTCAGAGACCTGTTTGGAGTTTTCGGCTGTTGAAGCATTAATCCTGGTAAATTAAGGGCCAGTGTTGCTTGGCTGTCAGGTACAACGGGCCACATCAGAAACGCTCTAAAACAGTGACGGGTTTGTGGGCCGCTCGGCGATAATTAGAATGCCATGTGTTCATCCCTACAAGCTAAAACAGCACTTGTTAAATGAGGAGCTGTCGCACTTTAATTGTCTCCACCGAGACACAATGAGGAGGAAGGGGGAGGAGGGTAATCCTGCAAACATAGGCCAAATCATGAGGAAGCAAGGGCTGAAAAATTACCACATCCTTAGAGATGCATCAGCATATCATTTCCTAGTTGTAGACATTATGGCTCATGGCAGTTTGGATTAAATGGAGTGCTGACAGTTTGTAAGTCATTCCGCTCGTGTCACTCTGGGACGCTGTTGGGAAAAATCAATTTCTATTTACCCAAGTTTAATTTAGTTACGTCAATTTTAGGCCAGTTCGCTTTAATAAGGACATTAGGTCAGTGTGATTCTCCCGATATGATATTGTAATGAAGACGCACGCTAACTTATATTGTGACCTTGAAAGGTAGTGGTATTGATGTTTTTAATAATTTTCCCAGTATTCTCCATTTTTTTAAACTGAGGTGTCTAAATCATGCTGATTAATGTATTCCTGCATTGCTTACTGAAAAGATCGTCAGGTAGTCAAGTCAGTTCCTATCAGCTTTTAAAGCAGGCTGAAGCTGTTTGGCTCAACAATGTGACATGAGGAATAGCACACAGTAGCAATGTCCTCACCTTGTAAAAGTAAAATTAAATGGGGCGTTTGCTTGCCACCTGGGTCTGCTTACTGTCCGAACTAAAGTAATTTCCTGTTTAAATCACAATGGGGAAGCCTTAGGGAAGATTATCGTTACATTAATCAAAGATTCATCAAAAGCTAACAAATCTTTCATGCAATCATTTTTCGTCCAGAAAAGAAAACTGTGTAGACGACCAAGTACAGTAGATCCATAATAATGACTTTGATGATAATCTATGAGAGTGTATTGCTGAAAACTTTCAAGAGCAAAGATATAAATATGCAAATTCTTTTGTTATGCATGATTTAAGAGTTGATTTTGAAGATATTTTTTGCCAAGAATGAATTGCAAATGAAATGATTGCACTATTGCTGTAATGAAGGTTAACCAGGGTTCACCATATAATAGACTCGTGCTCCTCTTAACTCCTTACTTGAAAAATCAAGCCATTCTATTATGACCTTGATTAATGTTAGTAAGTGAAAGGTTGAACATTTCCAATGCAGAGTGCTTAGATTTAGCATATATATCATCCTCTTGATGTCTATAAGGTCATCTTGAGCCTCGTGATTAACAATTTGAATGTAGTTTCAGTTAGTCCTAATGATTTGTCTGCGAGCTCCTTCTTTTCTTACCGCATTAGACGAATTTCAAGTTTAAGCATGAAGGGTTGCGTCAAGCTGTTTTTATTCAATAGCACCATGTTGCGGCGAGATTGAAATGACTCTGGAAAAGACCATCTCATACTGAGTACAATATTTCTATTGTTATTACTTTGACTGCATGACACCAGGTGAGCTGTTCCTTCATATCGTCTCTTCTTGAATGAATGAGACTAAATTTGTGAAGGAAAGGGACTTTTTATTCAAATCAGTATTGTGTTTATATGCAACCTATTAATTTTCACTTTCGTCCGCTGAGGTGCTCATGTCATCTCTAAACAAGATCATCCCAGCATTTTCCATAACTGCAGCAGGAGGGGGAATCAGAAGGCAGATGGCCTTGAAAGAAAACAATCATAATTGAGCCTTTATTACCTCAGCGGTTGAGCTCCATGGTTGAATTCATTCCAGTTTGAGGTCTGTGTGTAATGTGGGTGACATTGCGCCCAAGCTGTGTTGTCTGAGTGTGGTCCTTTCACGTTTGTAGAGGGAATAGCGTTTCAAGTCAAATAAAGAAGTTCAGTAACTTCCCTTTGGGAAAAAGACGGGAGGCTTTTTACCCCAGAAAAGCTACTGATCCTCAAGTGATTGTGACAAACGGAGAAAGTGTTGCATGCTTAGCAATATTTAACTCCTGTGGGCTTTATTATAATGTGATGGGTCTGTCTCTAGAAAAATAAAGCGAAAAACTCATTTTCCCAGAGACCATTTGACTAACTGCATGTTGCTTTCCGAGTCGCGGTGCTCAGAGTGAAGTATAGGCTTTCTGTTCCCTCTTGCAGAGAAGATTTGTAGTAATCATCGCGGAAGACACTTGCAGCATGGACATACTACAACCTTATCAAAATACATCCCAATGTTTCCTGTCTGTACATCTTATCTGCATTGCTCAGGGAGGTAGGCTGCTATCATAAATCAAGGTACAAAAAACCCACACATCAAAATGTCGAAGCCATTCAGTGTTTCCTTTGGTAGTGTTTTTGTTATCATGTTTTTCAACAGAGCTAGAGAGGATTTACATCTATATTTGGATCTTCAGGATGCTTTTATAAATAGCTGGGACAGCACAAAGCACGATTTTGCACTAGACCGTCACCTATATGATAGAGAGGTGTCCAGAATAATGTGTGACTTTAGTGAGATCTTTGTCAATGTGAATACTCAAAAGCCATTAGGCTCTGTGAGTGCAAGTCCTCTCTTTAGCATTTGTGCTGATTTATGCATTAAATTCCTCATGCATTACAGCCCATTATGCTTTTGATAAAAATCCACTTAATCTACACAAAAACAACACAGACTGTGTAAGGGCACATGTGGATAAACATATTTATGGTATTACGTATAGTCAATTATAATGACTGAAGTACCTTTTTACATTTAGGATTTTTTAAACTCTTTCTCTGCTAGTGACACGTTATCTCGTGTTTTTGCCAATGACGAGTTTTTATGGCAATCCATATTTCCGCTATTATTCACTAGGTGGCGCTCTTACCCAACTTATAAAACACTGAAGCTTCCACTGATCCAAAAACAGTAAAAACTCAGTGTATGTTTTTAATCATCACTTTGAATTAGTGCTAGCCGATAATTCGATAACCGTAAGTTTTACCGATATAAATTTTACAGATAAAACTATAATGACAATTCGATAAGTGATCGATTATGTTTACGCACTGTGCGTAATGCTGCGCAAGCACTTTCGAATGCGGCATGCGGTCTTGGTTTACAATCACAGTGTCAATTAGACTTGAAGGAGTGGAGTAAGATGAGGCAAGTTCATTTATTAGTAGATGATTTTCGCGATGCGGATAACGCAAATGGAATCATTGATCCAAATATGTTCGTTTTGTGTAATGTTGGACACGCAAACAGGGTTCGTCAAAGCCCGGAACACTGCAGACAAAATATATACAGTATACTGTACTTTCTTTCAGCATCTCCCTTGTGTGCGCGCACAAGTCCGCACAGCTTAAAGTATATTTACAGGACATTCACAAATTCAGAAAACTGAGGAAAAACAGCGGATCCATCACTGCAGTGAATATACTGTATTAGTGTTTGCTTCCACAGCAACGTGACGCTCTTGGCATCTATTTATCAGCGTGTATAGCTCATATATGTATAACACACGCGTGATCACTGAACTAAGTTTTCTTTCTTTTTTAAGTGAACATAAACAGCTAGATATTACTCAGTATATTAAAACTTAAAGCAGTCTGTCTTGGGTCTTAAAGTGACAGTAGCCTGCTGCTTTCTGTGTCTGCAATATGTTGATTTCATAACAAATATATTTACATTTAATACAGATGCCTGAACATTAAAACAAGATTTTAGTATTTGTATTTGTCATGTTCTGAATAAAAAGCAATTTAAAAACCACTATTAACTGTCTGGTTTTTAAAATTTTCATTTAGGAGCAAAAATCTGCCTTTAAATTTGACAGGAATAAAGATTTGTTATTTATCATGATAATTATTGATATCGACTGACATGGAAAACATTTTCTTGATTTTTTTTGGCCATATCGCCCAGCCCTACTTTGAAGCTAACAAAAGATTCTAACAAAAGTCCAAAAATGCAATTATCTCAGCTTTTTGTTGTATTAATTTGATGTATTGTATGTTTATTTATTTAAATAAGACAATTTACTAGAAGATAATAAACTTTGTGAAAATCATAAAAAATGCAAAAACTGGCTGGCAACTTTAAAAAAAAATACTGTACGTTTATCAAATACTTTCGCTTCAAATCCACTTAATCCCAGCCTCAAGTCCTTCAGAAAATGGGCATTTGTGGCATTTTGTTGGCAGAATCTATTAAGAGTCTGATTATAAAACTTATTTACAAGAAAACATGTCAGACACACTTAGAGGGTTTGGCATCTAAACTCATCAAATGTTTCTATACATTCTGAAAATAAAAGGATAAAAATTTTCACAAACAGTATTTTCCAAATAATAATAATAATAATAAATAATGACAAATAGTAATAGAAAACAACAAGTAGGCTTTTGCGGTACAGTGATTATTTTCATGTAATTTATACTCTTCAAGTCATGGAGAGACAGAAATTGAGCCCATGACAACGTAATGTACAGGATTTGAATGGCATCATAGCTTCTTTAATAATAATGGAAATTTTGTCTTTGTATACTTGGTGTTTTTATAAGAATATGATTCTGTTAATTTTACTACAGAACGCTTACAAAACATAAACCTGGTATCGTGTTAAGTGCTACAAATAAGTAATGAAATAGCATACTGAATAAAAGTTATGTTGATGATTTATTCAACAATCTCTTGAGGGTCAGTAAGATTCTTAAATTTGGAAAGCCCTACTGTAGATTTTTTTTTTCATTTTCAATCCTGTGTGAGTTAGTGTGGATTTTTCATACTAGAGTTCCCAGATAAACTCTTGCTAGTGGCTAACAATTTAAGGGGCCACGAGTGGCCACATAGACCAAGCGACTTTCTCTCCCTGTGGCTCTTATTTCTAAAAAGACACTTTCAAAGTCTTGCTTCAGGGACCTTATTCCCTGTCTCTGTCTCTGTTGCTCAAGTTCAGCGTGGTTAGATCATTTGGGACTGGAGATGTGTATTTACATGGTGAATTATCTCAGTATGAGGAGTCTGAAGAGAAGCTTGCTGTGCTATTCTGCTTTAGAGGTTGAGAACGGGTTAATATATCTCATTCTAAAGTCTTGTGTCAGATACAAATTTGCTCGAAGAATTCAACCCCGCAAATAGTATTGAAGCCATGCAGTTATTGACTGATTCACTGTTAATTTTTTTGCTTTCCTAACTCACTTTCAAAGTCGCAGTTTTAGATAGCTTAAACTACATTAGACTTTATTCTCATGAACTGAAAAACCTCCAGGGAGTGTCGAACACTGTTAGGATCTTGCTGTGTCAGTCGATTCAAAAATTAAATTTACCATGACCCAAAATAAATATCGAAAATAACATTTTATCAAATAATTCAATGCTGCACCACAGAGGACAAATTTTGTGTAATTTTACAAGAGTTAAAAGGCAGAGGAAAACATAATGTGTGTCAATACAAAATCCTGCTGCTCAATGAAAAGCAATTTTACATCCCTGGCCCCAAACAACAACATTAATCTTCCACCTATTTCAGATAGGTTTTCCCCAATGATACCATATCACTCTCCTGAGTGAGAATTTATATCTTCATTATAGCTGCAAATAAATGGGCACTCTGTGTGAAAACGATCAAGTATTTTTTGCATTTATTAAGGACAAGAGATGCAATTTTCTTTGTGTTGCTCTCCGTTTTGTGTTACAGCTGTAAAGCGTTTCTTTTGAGAGATAATTTTAACAAGCTATGGGCAGGAATAGTTTATTATTGCATGCTGATATAATGATATGCAAATCATAGCATTCCAACTGTAATTTTTGTCTTGCTAGTTTGAGATCCATCTTTTTGTTTTTTGCTAAGCTTTTGCCCATGCATTGTTGTTAGCCCTTAGCAAACAGTATTGAGCTGTGGGTTTTCTTTGTTAAATTCACTGTTGGTCAGGATGGAGACAGAACCTTCAGAATAATTTATACATTTTCTTTGTAAAATGTTCCGAAATGTTGAAATTGTTGCTTGCATGCATCCCATTCATATGGAAAAGAGTTTGTTTGTAATTATCTTTACTATTATGTTTCTCTTTGAATTATAAAACTTGCTTTAGATCCTTCTTCAACATCATATTATTCAGTTGACATCGCACTGGCATATAGAAGCCATTCTGCTTCTTTGCATGTGGAATTATCCTCCACAGCAACATTGATATGAAGGGCGCATTGGGGATTGTGCATCGCAATGCAATGGCAGGCAGGAAAAATAGCGCGACCGTTTTCATCTCCCACGTGACCGCATTAATTTGCAGCCCGGACTGCTTCTTTCTTCCTCTGCCGGTGGCCCCTGGGTTTAGCAGAACTGGAGCCTCATCCCAGTCGCTGTGCACCTGATTCCTCTTCCTCTCCCCAAAGACCCCAGCACCGTCCCCCATTTGTCATTGGTAAGCATGCCGACAAGCCGGGCTTCACGCGACGGGGGTAGGGGACCTGAAGCGAGCAAAACAAAGGGACAACAAAATCAGCATAATTCCTCTCAAAATGAAAACACATTCTTCACGAAGGGGGGGTAAAATAATGCAATTATCCTTGCAAAGACTGTCAGTGGCAGGATGATGAATACTGGAACGTTGACATGGAATGTGACACTGCTCCTAGAAAAAATGTTTTTACTCAAAAGATAAAGAGATAAAGCATTTTGGAACCCAGGGCTTCCACCGCCTCCTTGAATACAGTTAAAATGCTGAATTTGAAAACACTGCACCGGTTTTAGATAATTGCTGTACTTTGCATTTTGCCGAAAACCCTGCGAGGAGACATTTGCGGAAATCATGAGAAAGAGAGCAAGAGAAGGCGAGATTGCTGAGCGTGCAATCAAACTTCAGTGACGAATGATTACTCGCTGTCATTACAAATCCTTTGACTGATCCAGTGCACTACCCCCTTGTGGAGAGCAGTCGATGCACTTTCAAAAGTGTTTTTTAAAACCTACACTTAATACCCTTGATGATGAATGGGCGGACTTACATATGGTGGAGGCGGGGTGAAGGGAAGCCTGATGAAATTACAATGCGAGCTGATTGATCTGCGCGGAGCTGGCGTGCAGCCGGAGAGCAGGTTAAACTGATGAATGGTGATTTGCGTCGGAGGTGTGGCTAAAGGCCAATGTGAAGATTGTCAGAAGACCTGACCTTCGCAACCATTTCAGAACCCCGGCTCGCTCTCAGGTTCACGGCACCTAACCAAAACCCGTCCATCATTTCTTGCATCAAAGCAGGATTGAGAGACGGCACAGATCAAGCCCACTTGCAAGAATATGTGCTTATTAGCATAGCGGTAATGATTTACAGCTCTGTTGAGGTGTGGATGTGTGATCATTTCGACTTTCACAGAGGACTGAACTGCATAATGTTGTTGAGCTTCTAGTTGTCATGACAATATGTAGTTGGCGTTTAAAATGTCTATTTGATAAGTCCTTAGTCGAAGGAATGGAGAAGTCTGATAAATTTCACCCTTAATGTGGTCACGTATATCCTATGAAGGCCATATTGTTTGGCATTTTTCATTTAGGACAAAGTACAGGCCATCCACAGTCGGTGGAGTAAATCAGAAGCTTTTTGCCAAGGGGTTGTATTGTTAGATACATGTACAGTAAACACAGACACACACATAGCAATCTGTCACAAGCTCTCAATAATCATCTCATATTATTTTTACTAAATTAAATAGAAAAAGCAGCATTGTTCTCATTATGCATAAACATTTGAACCATTAAATGCTGTCAAGTCTAACCGCCTGATTCCCAAGGCACAACTGCTTTAGAGGTTGAGAAAACTCCACATCCTCTTAAGCTGGGGACACACTTAACGATTTTTGTACCGATTATAAATGTAATTTGGTCTTAACCACTGATCGTGCCCAGTCTTTTCCAGTTGTGCCCAGTCTGTGTGGTGTCTAAAGGTTCTAGTCTTAGAATTTAAGAGCCAGTTGTTGACAGTCTATCTCACAACTATTTTATTAAACTTGCGACGGGAACCTGTGATTGATGACATTGATGAGAGGGCACACAGACAGAAACAAAAGTAGAGAAATGGGCAAACGTTTTGATGCATATGTACATAAAGAAGCAGTTTCCCGGACTTGGTTTAGATTAATCCAGGACTAGGCCTTAGTTATAATATGATATTTGTACAAACATACCTTACCTTGTGTGGATCTTGAAAGAAAACAATGGCACTGATATATGTTAAGATATGTCAGTGCAAGATGTTTTTAAATTAAAGCAGCTTAAACAGGCATTTATGGGCCAGCGCAAACCATCATTTTGGCATTAAATAACGACTGTCGGGATTTACTAAAGATGACTTTTTTGCGTATTGATTTCTAGATGTTTACCTTTCAGATGCTAAATTTTTGGGAGGAGAATATTTAAATGATTCACACAACGTGATTTACTAATGTATGTGTGTGTGTTATGACTGGTATTTGCACCATTATTTAACGCAGCACTTGATGTCTTGATGTATGATGTCACAGCAGTAGGCAGCGCAAAAATAACGGCACGCCTATAATCCCTCCCACTCCGAAGTGTTACTAAACTGGATGGAAAAGCTAACCAAGCCAAAGTGAGGTGAGCTGACCTGACCTAAATCAAACAGTGGGGTACGGAAAAGTGGCATTATAGTCTGGAAAATACAGTACTCTCAAAAATTGCATAGGCAGCTAGTTAATGTATATTACAGCTTAGTAGACTGAGATAGCAAGTGGTTTCCAGTTTTGAATAAGATTTGAATTTTTCATGGAAAGACGGCCCTGCATTTATTATTCATCTCTGTAGAATGTCAAACTAGTCTTTTAAATGGTCAATTTCATTTACTTCTCCTAAGTACTTTAAAGTTGTACTGACCTGAAACTAAACTGCTCTGGGTTGAATTATTGCAGAAAGGCGGCCTTTGTCCAAAAGTAAAGTAAAAATAAAAAGTGGCATTTCAAAAAGAAAAGCATACAATCTAAGAAATATATTCCAACCATGGGCTTGACATTAACTTTTTACTTATCAGCCCATGTGGTTAATGATTTTCCAAGGTTACTAGCCATTTATCATTTTCACTAGCCACAATTTTGTTGCATGCAAAAATTTACTTGGGCTTGAATTTACTTGAGCCTTTCAAGGCCGTGCAAAGTCATTTGAGAGAATTGTCGCTGAAACGTTGCAAAGACTGTGATCTAGTTACACTGTTACGGGCCATTCACATGTCGCGCCTAAAACACGTTGAAAATACTAGGCCCGTAGGTTCTTCAGTTGACCTGCGTTGTGCTTGTGGCATTCTGAAAAGTTGAAATGTTTTTAACTCGATGGGGTCGCACTATGGCGTATTTGCGCTTTCATTATAACAAACTTGAGTGTGCAGAAGACGCAATATGTGAATCACCCCTTAAACTGTTTTTCAACACTTTTGTGTTCAGGATTATTTGAGAGGTGCTAAAAAGGTGTCATGAGCCACCGCCCATGGAGACATCCCAACACAATCTGAGGCATCCATTCAGGTTACAGCTTTATTTGAAGGTTTAGAGATACCGGCAGCTTTCCGTGAGTGGGTGTGGTTTAGGCGAGAGCAGAGAATCTTGCCTGTTTTTCCAAGATTTTGATCACTTATTTTATTTGTTTTCTGGTTTATTTAATTTTTTTACATTTGGCTAGGTGGTTAAAATCAGATTTTTCTTTGGTGTGACAAACTGAGAACACATTTAATATTGGACTTTACACAGACTTTAAAATGTAAATGGCCACTGTACACACCCAATCAAGACTACAACATTACAGGTCATTATTAAATATTTAACTCTGATAAGGTTATGTGTAAAGCTTCTTTTTATGAAAACTTGTAATTTATTTAGACATATAAAAAATAAATAAAGTGATACAATGTGCAAAAATGAAAACGTTGTTCAAACTAGTTCAAAGAGGAACTAAAAGTGGGCAGTAGATTATATAAAAACATATGGGAATCAAAATAGCCTTATTTTAGTGCATTTGGATCTTTACTTTCAGATAAAAAATGACAGATGAAATGAATGCTGTTTCGTCACTTGTGTATTGTTAACTCTCCAGGCTTTGTTATGCTACAAAGCTCCTCTCATTCACTTCTGCACAGGGACTTGTTGGTTACGGTGTTGTATGACGTCTGTCTCTAGTGTAAGCATATAAAACAATGAACAAACAAAAGATTTGTATGACTTCATGCGGTGCTGCATAGATCGATTGCTGTATGACATCAAAGTACAGCATGATCGATTCAAAAGCATTTGGAACAGTCAGTTCTTGAGTTGTACTTGGTGTACTTTGATGTCATACAGTGCTTCATGAGGTTTAACACACCAAATATATAAATATAAAATTTCATTCACCAAGTGGCTAGTGGAAGTAAATTTGTGCTACAGCTAAAATCCACCCACATTTAGTGGGTTGGTAGGTGTTTTTGTCAAGCCTTAATCCCAACCCATGTTGTTTTTCTTTTGACAGGACGTGCTTAGTCAGGGACATCTTGTATGTAACTTAATACTTAACAAATGTACCTGCTATTTGTTTGGACATGCAGTTTGAACCCTTTTGAGTTGAATGAAGGCTTTGACTAGGTCTCAATTGCCACATGCTCTTCTCCTCACCACTGTTGTTTTGTATGAGGAGGTTTATTATGATGCCCAGTGGAGAAATGGCTTTCCTCTAAGTGCCACTTTTATCTGGTGGCTGTGAGTTATTCATTTTCATTCAGAGTAAAGCACTTTATCTGACCTGTGTTCAAGGAGAAATCTTGAAAAACCTTGCTTTTGAAGCCTTCGCTATTGGCAGGTGCAAAAAGATGTAAATTAAATTGGTTATAGTGAAAGTGTTTTGAACTAAACACAGCTCTTTAAATGACAGTAGCTTATAAAAGGACCATCTGAAATGGCAAATTGCTAGTGAAGGTCATCTGAAGATCTTATGTAGAGGTGATGAGCCTGTAGTTACACTGAAAGAGATTGGTTTGAAAGCAGCAATAATTTGCGTTTTATGATTACGGTTCATTCTTCATTTCACAATTATTGGAGTTTATATTTATAGTTTCTGAAAATGTGTTGAAGATTGTCGTAGATTGAAAAAGCGATCCTAGAAGTTTTTTTTAAATGAAACCATGCAGAGCAATTTTTTAGCAAATTTATTAAGCAAATAAGAGTAACTCGTACCAAGGGCTCAGTGCAATGGCAAGGTCAGAAATCTTAAACTGAGTGGACCTCCATAAAATAGGGTGCACCTCAATTTTATCATATTTTGAGATAATTTTGCGTATATGTTTCCTGTCAAGCGCAGAAATCCCCTTTATCTCTCATCCCCTTTAAAAGCCAGTTGCGCTGGTGCTGTGCGTAATCCCTATTTAGATGAAGGACCTTGTAAACTGAAAAACTAAGCGGAGAAAGAAGACCACCAGTTTGAGAATAATGTTAAAAATGTGTTGTTTTCATTGTTATTGAAATTTAATTTTTTAAAATTAAAACCTTTAAAAGCCTTTTTCTTTCAGTCATACAAATTTAGCAGGCTTTGAATTGCTGTAAATGTATTGATATCCTACATAATCAATGTAATCTCATAAAATAATTTGCAAGAAAAAGAATTTACAAACATGCAGGTACCCGATCAGCGTTTCAGCACTAGAACAGCGCCATGGGATTTTTTACAAAGCATTACATAAAATGTTTCTCGTCTTACCATATCCACAGGTACAGTGTCATCATGTACAATAAATCTGTAAGATAGCATTTAAAAACATTTAAAAAATAGATGCATTTCTTTAAAGCAAAGCATTTATTTACTTACCAGGCTACAGGGAAGCAGCTCTTTACGCCTTCTAACATCTCATAATCGGTCCTCATTTATGTCCAAGAGACTCAATAATAATCTTTTACATTCAATCCTTTAATCTTTCATATTTAAAAGCGTTTTTGTTCTGCTGTGCATTCATGTATGTGATAAGCAAACCCGCGTTGTCTTCCCGTTTATAGGCGCATATTACTAATGCGCTCATTAAATAACAAGAACAATATTGCTCCATTGACCTTAGACCAGGTTGTAGTTGGTCAATGGCATAGTCTATTTTAGTTGCCTCAAAATAGCAACGCGCCAACAATGCACCTGAACACACCTCGTTTTTAGACCAGAACGCCCATGGGCGCAAAAGGGGGCGTAAATGCATACGCTATTTAAACCCCGTGGCGCTAAACGTGAAAATGTAAATTGCGCAGGGTGGAAACTAGCAAAAGACACTTGTGTCGCGCATTGCGCCAGCTGTATGATAGAGCCCTCTATGTTTTTGTGCTTTTAGTGAAACGCGCATCTCTGTGTGTGCACTTATAGTGTCTGTCCATTTGAGTATGTGTGTGCATCTGTGCACACAGAAAACACTTTAACATCTTCTTGCGCTCAAATAGTTTAAAATGGCTTGAATGTTAAGATTTGCAAGGTTTAGAAACACATGCAAATCATAAACTTTCTATATAAATAGCAATTTAATTCTGAATTCTGAATTTTTATCACTGAGATTATTATAATTTATATGTGATTTCTTCTGCTTTTCCACAAAAAAAAATGTGTATCTCTTCTGACTTGTTGGGCCAGCCGTCACTCTGGCCCTTATGTAGCCTCGTCATTGGCCCAGAAATGTGTCCTTTTTTGCAATCACGTTACTCGGTCTTTGGAACCCATCTCAACCCATCTGATCTTTTTTATTTACTGTTTTTTTTTTTTACATAAAATCTCATTCTATGATAGCAATAATATTCTTAGAAATTCTCTATAAATTCGTTTGATATTTTGATATTGACTAGGTCATGTCAAAGATTAAAATCAATGTAAAATCCATAACTCATATATCAAACTTTGGGGTTAGTAACCCTAACCCATAATTATATTATGAGACTTTAGCCTGAATTTCATGGACAGGGTCACATATGGGTCACTAATGGAGTGCAGTGTAACTAATAATCTCTCTGTGGTTTAAGCATTAATGGTCACGCCTGGAGTGGAAAGATGCTGCCAAAGACCAGTTTGCTTCAGATAGTGTGAATAATTTTGAAAATGTGAGATTGTCACTGGATAGCGATTTAGTTTTATTAATTACAAATGATATACTTTCGCCTCTTGAGTTCTGACAAAAACAGAGCTCTAGAATTTGAAAAGCGTAACCTTGTTAAAACTGCACTTTTTTAAAGCTTTTCTCCAGCTCTTTGTTTAATTTAATTTGAGAATGAGCATCCAGAAACTGACTTCAAGTTGTGGTTAAATAGCATGATAATATGCAGGCATGAGGCATTTCTTTAAACACTGGAAGCACCTGGAATATATTACAAACTAAATCACTATTCAGTGACAATCTCACATTATCAAAACTATTCACACTACCATGCTCTACCATTAAGTGTAGTAAGGCAAATATACAAAACCTGACAAAAAACAGTTGCATATTCTGAAATAAATAACACAAATACTGTCAAATAAAAAAAAAACTTTTAAAAGTCCTTGAAAAAACTTCTCTGGGCTTTTGTATTTGTTATCTGTTATCTATAACTGCCTGTGGCTGTAATGGACATATCCACACGCTTCCTCTGAAATAAGTCGAAGGAAAATAAGCCTGCTATTGGACAGATATTGGGCGGGAATATATCACCGTGAACAAGATCAACACATACTGCTGCAATGTAAAAGTCTGTAAAGTAAATTGAATCATAGCGTTTCATATAATGACATGCCCGAGGCTCTGAAGTAATTTCTGCTTAGAGAAGCAGTTATACTGACAGCGTGAAGGGCTGATTAAACTCCATTAAAGGAGTTTTTAAGATTATCTTAATAGTAAACTACTCATATGACATTGATTTCATCGAGAGCTTCGCCCATTAAGACTTCAAATAGGGTCTGTAAAATGGCATCTCTTTATTTCTTGTGTGTGACAGCAGTGCAGAGTGTCTAGTTTGACTTTAATCTGTTAAGAAGAGGTGCTCTGATTTCATAATGATTAAACCTGTGCCAGTCGACCCCGCTTCTCTGTTCTGTGACCAGTGTTGCTTTAAAGCTGTTGCTTTGCGCATAAATCCTCCAAAGACGTTTCTCTGGGGACTTCCAACCACTCCCGTAGTAATTTTTTTCTCATTTGGGTTAACATTTCATTAAAGTAACGGCACAGTCACCTCAGAGTGTATGTGTTTAGCCGTTTAATTATCTAGTTTTCCTATACACTAAATATAAATGAATGTTGAATAAACCAAGGCCACCAGTTTTCACTCTCATTCTTCCAGTTCCTCATTCGCTGTCGCAATACTGTTACCTAATGATAGTCTGTTTAATTATACCACTACACAGGTAAAGTGTCTGGTTAAATGCCCATTAAATCTATTCAGATTTTGAACAAGGTCTTTCAAACATTTCGCACAATATGACTCAACTTCTAGAACTACATTGCTATATGTGAAGGCTTTGATAGATGAGGCAATCTGAGCGAGTTGTGTTGAGAGATTCATCAGGAAACAGACAGGCCCATATAAAGGATGCAAAATTTGGGCCCTTGCTGTCACCCAACCATAGTCCTCTGAATCTATGGCGGGTCCCAAGGGGCAGTAAGTCGCATAGATATGCAATGAGCCCAAAACAGTTTTCCTTCCCCGAAGTCACTCACTGAATCTCATGACTCATGACAGTGCCCTCTTTTATGCCTCTTGGCTCCTTCACATGCCATCTTCAATGGCAGGTAAATGTTTGACATTATATTTTGAGCACCTACGTTAATCAGCAAAAATCTTTATTTTTGTCATGTAATCTTCTTGAGGTAGAAATTCACTGAGGCAAGCCAGAATAGCAACCCCATTTGGAGAGTCGAGCGATGTTTTTAAAGGGGATGTACCACCAGAGGTGTTTATAATGTGCCATTGTAATAATGATGTGGATGCATCCTACTGTCTTTAATTACTTTAATATCATACAGCTCCCAATATAGCATTCTGAAAACTGTTTTGAAAACGCATGACTTTGTCACACCTGCTGTCTCTAGGTTCCTCCTGTAATGTTTCTTCTAGACTTATACGCACCTTTTGTTTTTATGTGATGGGAAGCTATTGACTTTAAATTCATAAACTGTGATTGATCTGTGGTCTTATAAATGCTCTCCCGTACTCATTTGTTTACCTTTGGGACCACCTTTGGGATTTTGTTTTCATGTTAAGCTAAGCAAAATAATAAATGTTTTCTTTTAAACAGCAGAACTCTCAGCTTTAATATTACTCAATAGCATCTTAAACATGACCCAATGAATATCCCTCAAAGACTCAGTGTTGCTCTGTATTGATTGGTGAACGCGTAGGATCTTTTTGACTGACACAGACTGACAAGAGAGAAAGCTTATACAGAGAAACTGCATTTTTCTTCGACGTTTGGAGTCTAGACGTGGGCGAGCCAAAGACCTTTTACTGTGATTACAAACAGCAGAAGTGAGGTGCAGCCATCAAATGCGTTTATGATATTCATAAGTCACTCCATTATAGTAAGTAGACCAAAGATGTGCTTGGGTTTTGAGTAGTCTATTTAGTTGGGGTCAATAAACCATTGGCGAAGCAATTACAAAAAGAAGCTTTTGAACTTTACTTTGCACTAAAAGTTGTGTTGCTTTATGCAGCATTACTGTAGTTCTGTTCTGACAAGTACACTTACAGTACAGTACACTACATGTGCTGTCGGAGGAGCCAGTAGTTTACATTTTATGTTTATTCATTTGGCAATCACGTTTATTTAAAGGGATAGCTCACCCAAAAATGAAAATAATGTCATTAATTACTGACCCTCATGTCGTTCCAAACTTGTAAGACCTCCGTACATCTTCGCAACACAGTTTAAGATGTCTTAGATTTAGTTTGATAGCTTGTTGGCCCTTCATGGAAAATCTACGTACGGTATACTGTCCATGTCCAGAAAGGTAATAAAAACATCATCAAAGTAGTCAATGTGACATCAGTGGGTCAGTTAGAATGTGTTGAAGCATCGAAATTACATTTTGGTCCCAAAATAAAAAAATTAAGACTATTTAGCATTGTCTTCTCTTCTGCGTCTGTTGTGAAGAGTATGCGCGAAACTAAAGTTACGTGACTGCAGTGACGCGGCTGACGTGTTATGTGGTGCGCCCCAGCTGTTTTTTTTTTGTGAGACCGCACTGAGGGAGACGCACGCTGTAAGTAAAAAAAAAAAAAACTTTGCAAACATGTCTGAGGATAGCACGTCATCCACGGCACTGCAGTCACCTGACTTTAGTCTCGCACATGCACTTCACAACAGATGCGGAAGAGAAGACAATGCTGAATAAAGTCATAATTTTTGTTATTTTGTAATTTTTGTATTTTCAATGCTCCAACACATTCTAACTGACCCATTGATGTCACATGGACTACTTTGATGATGTTTTTATTACCTTTCTGGACATAAACAGTATACCGTACATATATTTGCAATGAAGGGTCAACAAGCTCTCGGACTAAATATAAAACACCTTAAACTGTGTTTCAAAGATGAACGGAGGTCTTACGAGTTTGATATGCCATGAGGGTGAGTCATTAATGACATTATTTTTATTTTTGGGTGAACTATCCCTTTAAAGCAACTTTCGATGTGTATATGAAAATCAATACTCAAAAAGTAATAATAGTATGTATTGTTATGTGTGAATAATAACAACAATAATAATACAAATAAGTTACATAAACTTTGTAAGCACACACTGTATATGGGTCAAAGACGAAAAGGGAGTTTAAAGCATAAAAAAAATAAAATTGTAAAAGAGCTTTAAATTTAGTCTTTTTCACATACATTAGAATATGTCCTGTTTAACTTTATGTTTTTCTGAGCAAAAAATAATTACTACCATACATTTTTACTGGGATTTTACAGAAGACACCAACTAAAATGTCATTCAGTGTAACAATATTTTTATGCAAAAAAATATAATCAGACATTTTTAGAAAAACTATTATTTGATGACACATTACAAGACTCTATTTATAGATCACAGTGCAGACACCAAATACTAACTATTTGTCATATTAAAGCATTTTACATCGCCAATATCCTTTAAACCATTAGGTTTTACCCATTTGTCAGCAAGAAGTTTTTGTAAGGAAGTGAAAATCAATTCAAATCAAATAAAATTTTTGTAGGATCACACATTATTTTACATATTTTAATAAGTACAGCTCAGAATAAGTATATTGTTTCATTTCTACATAAATATATCTGTTACACCGAATGACCATGGTTTGTTACACTGAATGACATTTTGACAAAAGTGTCATTGTTTCCATTATTGCAATGTTTTGAGTATTATTCTTTATCATTTTATTCCTAAACAAATCACAGAAGTAGTTGCTGAAATTAATAATCATTTTATTCCACAATACATATCATATTCGTAAAAATTAACTGAACAGGTGGTAATACTGTATAATAAGATCCAGAACTGCCCTTATACGTTTAGCTTCTGCCCTGAGTTTACTTTGATTTTCCCGCCATTGCTTTTGCCTCTTCTCAGCTGCAGCATCTGATAAATTCCTGATTGACGGGTGATCAGGATTTGCAGCCAAGGCAGCTTGCTTTCTTCTCTGGTTGCTGAAATACAGATTCCATGTAATTATTGACATAAAATGATTGACATAGATCTATATAAAACGTGTTATTAATTAAAAATACTTTCTGTTTGGCAACATAAATGACATGTTATCAGGATTTTGTATTATGGGCGGAGAATCCCCTCAGTGGCCTCTCTTAAGGGGATGGTTCGCCCAAAGATGAAGGTTCTGTCATCGATTACTCACTTTCGTGTTGTTTCAAACCCGCATAAATGGAAGGAAGATATTTTGAGAAATGTTTGTAACCAAACCTTTTGTGGACCCCATACTATGATACTAAAAATAATACTATGGAAGTAAATGGGGTCCACGAACGGTTTGGTTACAAACATTACTCAAAATATCTTCCTTTGTGTTTATCAGAACAAAAAAATTCATACAGGTTTTTACCAACATGAGAGTGAGTGAATAATGACCAAATTTTCATTTTGGGTGAACTATCTCTTTAACTTGTGGTATAGGTAGGGTGGAGTCTCTATCTAAAAACAGCAGTAAACTATTATTCTGTAGGGCTAGCTTGGACACAAATTTCACGATTTGATTCAATTTCAAATCAATTTGATATTGATTAACATCATCTGAAAACAGCATAGACTGAAAGATCGATTATTGTGATTTACAAATCACTATAGTTTCTTCAAAATTAGAATTGATTAAAATCGAGAAATCTATCTTTTTAAACCCAGCCCTATTATTTTTACATTGCACTCCTCAATACCTTTCTCGTCTCCTTGCTAAATGCATTGCCCTAGCTACTGGGTCTGCATTAACTTTCTGCCAGTGCCTAGAAACTTTTTGTTTGTGGGCATCTAAAAGAAATCAGTACCAAAACGATAAAAATGCATTAAAACATTAATATTGATAAAGTTTGATATTTTTTTTGTGCTAAACATCCCTCATTCATCTGAAATAGAAATAAAATGCTAAAAATGTTATCTAAACAGTGACACTCTCATTCAGTGTAATGGATGACACTGTGGTGTAACATACAATTTGCATTACACCGAATGACAAAACATTACCCTGAATGACGAAACTTTTACTTAAGCTAATATTAGTAGTTAACAACTAGATACCTATATCAAACAGTGAACTTGACCAGAAAGGTTTATCATCATTATTCACAACATCTACTTTTTTTCAAAAAATCTAACAATAAAAGTGTTTTTTTGCATTTCACTGAATGACAGTCGGTTTTGTAACTCAAGATACCACACTATGAAAAGGTGAAATTATCAAATAATTAAGGGCAATAAACTTACCTTGCTGAATCACCACATGGTCTTCAGAGGGTCTTTTGATGATGTCACAGACTGCTTGATGAGTATTGTTTGTGTATTTAATTTCAAAATGGTTTCCTGATCCCGTTACACTGAATGACCTCTGACAAACTGCATATTCGGGACAAAAGTCCCCTAGTTGTTTCAATATTTAACGAAAAAAATAACACATAGTCCTATTAATATAAAACAGCCAACACTTATGTGAACATGCCAAGGAAGCAAATTTTTTTTAACATGGTATTTTATACGTTTATTTAAAAATGTATTAGTAAAATCATAGTCCGGACCATTACGCTGAATGACGATTTTACACTTTGGAGCATTATTAAACTCATATTTGGTCATTGTATTTTCACAAAAGTTATTTGAAACATAAAAGTAGACATTTTACTTGCATTTTATATGTTTTTTTTGTATGTAAAATCACTTTTGTAAATTATATTTGATGCGGACACCAAAATGGTGACGTCTCGTCTTTGACCCATATACAAAAATTTATATTAAATGTTTTCTATTATTGCTTTTTGTGTTCACATTCCCTAATATTGAACATTTCCTTAAACCCACACTCATGACCGAGGAGAACAGAGTAGGAGATGTGGGGAAAGTTTGCCCCCAGACCAGTAAAGCATGAGAGGCCTCCAATACGCACAGCTTCTCTGTAAATTCCCCACAGAAGCTTGCAGATCCCTGGAGAGAATGAGTCAGGATCCTGCCTGACTCCAAAACCTGGCAACAGCTGGGCTTGCCATCTGCCTCCTCTTCATGTTGGATACCTGCAAGTCGATTGTTGCCTCTTTCTATTTATGAGGAGGTGAGAGAAAAAGCTTGGTACTTACTTGACTGCAGAACTCAGAAAGACCTTGACAGATCTCTAAACAGCCCAGAGAAATACTGTACTCTACGGTACAGGTGCACTATACGAAAAAACGAAGACAAAGAGACTGTAAACAAAGGTGTTAAGAAAACCTAATGTATTTTTGACAAGGATCTTGGTGTCGTAGAGGCAGAATTTGTCATGATGGAGATTTTTATGTCATTCTCTTTTCTTACACTCCAAAGTGAATCCAAACAGCTTTGGTTAGGATTTTAGATGCTGGTGCTCTTTCTGAAGATCACTGTGTAGAAAAGCATTAGGGTTAATCAGTAATCAATATTAATTTTTGTTTTGGTATCTTAAATCTGTTAAAGGGCAGGTGGGACAACTGTCTGTAAAAATTAGCAGTTTAAGGCAACTTAAATTTAAGGTCACGTTCTTCCTGGCCCCATTTTTTAAACCCTAGTTAGTGTGTAATGTTACTTTAATAGCATAAATAATACCTGTAAAATGATACAGCTCAAAGTTCACTGCCAGACTATTTATTTTCTTTAACAGAATTCCCCTTTCAAAGCCTACAGCGAACGGCCGGTTTGAACTACAGCAGTCTACTTCCTGCTTTAATGACGTCAACAGTTTTTTGACTAAACTCCACTCACAGGAATACGTCAGTCACCAGCTAAGCTAACGGCAAGCTAAGCTGCCATCCAATCACAACACACTAAACAAACTCCACAATCAGAACTCGTTACGTATTTCTGAAAGAGGGACTTCATAGAACAAGGAAGACATCAGCCCGTTTTGAGGACAATGAAAACAGCGCTATAAGTCAATTGTGTGAAAAATACAGCGTTTTTTCACACGTAAAACATGAACACATGTTATATTGCCCACTGTAAACATAATTAAAGCTTTAAAAGCACAGAAAGAACAGGAGCTTTAAATTGTGTTTAAATTAAATTATTTAAAAAATACTTTGGCATTATTTTATGTCCGAAACCTTTCCTATAAACAAATCTCATTAATATCAGTAGTTGTTGGCAAAATTGAAAAACTTATGTCTAACAGTTTGGATGTTCCCAAATGTCAAGGTAATACAACTGCAATCAGGCAGTACAATGTAGTACAACCATGTTATAATAACACAGTGAGTCTTTGGTTCTGGTTTGAGTCTCATTTATTTTATTAAACTGCACTGTAACCTAACTCCTGCAATTTCATACCTCTATTTGAGCAGAACATACTGTACAGCATTGATTGATTTTACTTGAATTTCAATATTTGACATGACTATAAGCAGTCAATATTAAATATATTAAGGTTATATTTTTACAGAACGTTCTTTACATTCTGTACTAGAAAACAGTAAATCATAAAAAAAATTACTTTAGCTCTGACTTTCACAGGCAGGGTCATATTTTACCCACACATGCTGCCCAGATCATGACTTGATTCAGACTCAATGCTAATGAAGCCTATAACTGATGCTTCATTGGAGAACCGGTGCATAATTTAATGTTGTACAGTAAGAGCATTGTGATAAGGAACTGGGTCAAAACTGAACCATATTGTGAAAGATTGTGAACTGCTTAATGTTTGTAAGCCTTAGATGACTATAGTTGGATTGCTCCACACATGTTTTATATGTTCCAAGATGAAAAGTTTTGAAAGCTTTGTAATACGCAATACTGATTAAAAATTTAGACCACTTAGTACTTTGGATTTATTTTTTTAAATATATGATTTCAGAAAAACTCATCGAAATTGTGCAATTATGCAAATGGAAAATCAGAATTGTGATACATTTTCAACATAAATCTAAAATAAATCCAAACTTTGTTGAATCTTCAAAGTAGCCACCCTCTGCTTAGATTTTGTAAAAATGTATTCTTGCCATTTTATCAACCAGCATCTTGAGGCATTGCCCTGGGATGTTTTAAAACAGCATTGGATGATCTGCTCTACACTCTCGTTGGCTGCTTTTCATCCATTTTATTGAAAAATAGTTTTGTAATAAAGGAAAACAAACATGTTGGCACAGCTAAACTTTTGTCTACAAAACAAATGTCAAATATTGTATCTTACATCATCAGTCTTATAGGTTTTTAAGATCACTTTAAGAGACACGTTTCAGTCAGTTGATCTTAAACTTTCGATCGATGGTGTATAGTAAACAATTCAAGAGTAAAAATCAGAATGTAAGTCTCATATAACTTTCAAAACATGTAAATACATTCCAAAACGTGTTTGACTCCTCGGGTGCATATCAGATAATGAAACCAGATAGCAATTACCAGTCTTCACTTGCTGAGGCACTGGCAAATGATTTCTGCATTTTGATGACCGACTCTTTACTAAATATATAAATAATCAACACCTGTTCTATTGAAATGATTCACCAAATGGGTAATCGCCATTCATCAAAAGTCGCTGTGTCATTACTTATCCAAATGAGATGGTGTTAATTACAATAAATTACAGATGTGTTTGATGCATTAGTGCAGCTTGAATGAACACAGGTTGAGTGCCAGGTTGCTGCCTAATGGCTACTGGTCAATGGAATGTATGCGTGTGTGTGTTTGTGTCTGACTGTTGTCTTGTGTGTGAGCATGCACGCACGTGTGAGAGAGAGAGAGAGAGAGAGAGAGAGAGAGAGAGAGAGAGAGAGAGAGAGAGAAGACACCTGTGCAACAAGAGTTTTTTTTTCCAGGACAAAAAAAAACTTGGACCCCTGTGTCCCCACTGCCTAGGAATCTGAAATACAAAACGAGTGCCATTTCTCACCAAGGCCTTTGGGGTGAAATGAGTTGATCATCGCATTCAGAATGACTGAACTATTTGAAATGCTCAGGCGTCTGGCATGAGAAAAGAAGGTTAAAAGCTCTTCAGCATATAAAGTACGAATTGCAAAGACTTCAGAGAAGAGGGTGCAGACCGAGTCCACGGTGGCCCTCTAAGGCGCCCTGACTTTTAACGCCACCGTATGAGCGAGCGCTGGAGGATGGTACCCGTCTTTGAAGTAGTCTCCTGATCTCACTCTGCCACTGAGAGGAAATTGAAGTCAAAGGTTCACAGCACCTAACGCTGCAAAAAATGATCTCGCAGGGCTGAAGAGGAGAAGGGTAGATAGGGGAATTAACCTGGACACTTTCTTGTAAAATAAAGGCGATGATGAAAACAGCACTCGGAGATGCTGTGAAACTGTGGTTTAACAGCTCATAAACAAGTGGTACAGAGAGGCTTTGTCCTGAAATCACTAGAATTGATTTGCAGTTCCTTTAGCATCTTCGTTCAATCTAGGACACGCTATAATAATGAGAACTCATATTCCTCGCACAGATTTTAAGTAAATTTTCATCAAGGTGCGACGTTTCGGTCAAATTCGTACACATCGTGTGCCACGGGGAGTCTGTTTCAATATCACTTCGCTCATGTTCGTATTAGGCCTACGAAGCCTGACAGCGAGCCCAGGTAATGTGCTTAAATATTTAGCCTTTATTGTTAGAGACAGACATAGATGAAAAGTGACTAGACTTGCCTGTCTTCAGTGATCAGACTGCCTTAATGAGACAGACACGGGCACCTCCGGAGTCAAATATTCTAATTCCCCCTGCTGAGGAAGTGCCTAACAGGGCTGACAACTGCCTTAGAGCAAGCCCAGACCAATCTCATTTTGTCTCTTAAGTATGCCAAAGCTCTTCAAAAATGCCCTTTGAACCTGGCAATGTGCCAGCAGCAGCCTTTAAACCTTGATCTCAGGGGATGTGAACATTACCAAACAGCTAATGCAGCAGACTTCATGACCAGGAGATGATGTCAGCAAAAGCAACTTTATGGGATTTGTGTCATTTAACCGCATGCCTAGACATACAGTACAATGTATTCACTGCAAAAAAATGACTCTCTTACTTAGTATTTTCATCTTGTTTTTAGTACAAATATCTACAAATTATTTAACAAGATTCACTTTAAATTCTACTGGTGTGTATTTTCATGATGAGCAAAATTACCTAAGAACATAAGTCTAGTTTTTAGACAAAAATATCAAATTTAACTGCATTTGTGCTTTTAAAAATGTTTTAAAAAATCTACCATGGGGTAAGACATTTTTTTCTTGAATTTTTCTTTTAAGAATTAAGTGTGAAGAAAAAGTTCAAAAATATTTTTTATTTTGCTTGTTTTATGCACAATTTCACTCAAATTTTGTACATTTTGTGTAAAAACTAGACTTATTTTCTCGTCAAGAAAACGCATCTTGATTGAAAAATTTTTAGATATTTGTAGGGCTGTCACTAATGACTTTTTTTATCAACTAATCTATCGACTAATTTATCGATTAATCGATTATTGTAAACGACTACTTAACCACCAAAAATCAAACATTCCTAAATTCTAATGTCACGGGGGGACGTTGTATCTTCAAGACCTTACTAACTTTTTATTTTCTCTCAAACAGGTATTTTTTTAGAAATAGTGAAAACTTGTTTCTTGTTATAAGCACCTTTTGTACTACTGCCTCCCTATGACACATCGCTTTTATTGTTTCCTAATCTTTGTAAGTCGCTTTGGACAAAAGCGTCTGCTAAATGCCTAAATGTAATGTTCTTTTAACGTGGCAAACTCTTTTTATATTGTATGTGTATTGTATAAATACTACTTATTAACTGTATATATCAATTTGTATTTACAATGTATTGTTATTCATTATGTGTTTTATGCCATCACACAATGAAATGTTTTTAACTCGGTAGGCAAAAGAGAGAATGATGTCAAACTTAATGTGCCTTCCATAGATGCTGTATAAGAAAACACCCTTGCATTAGCGTTAGTATTTTTTTGTGTGAAAAAGACGCAGAAACAATGCCATAAGGTGCTTTCCGTAGTAAGAACGTGCGTGTTATTGCAACAAGAAGTTATGGTTCAGCTCTTTGACACAGAGGTTTACATGCAGATCAACAGTCACAATGGATGTCTGCAAACTGGACTAAAGCAGAGATCAGGGAGCTCATCACTATCTATGATGAGGCTGAAATCATTCACCAGCATGACAGACAGGCATCACGCGCTCCTTATGATCTTGTCATAAACTATAATGCATGCATGTGGTTTCTCAAGAGAGATAATTGGAAAACTTTGTACGCTGTGAAAAAAAAACTACCAAGTACAGGACTTTAAATACGTTGTGTGTCTTGATGGAATCTTATGGTATGTGTGAATGCATACAGATAATGTAATGCATAGGTAATATGATACAATGTATAGTGTTATAAATCTACATGCATTTAAAAAAGTGAGGATTTACGATGCTGAAGACAGTTGTAATCAAAGTTATATGAAGAGTTACGATAGGTTACATTAAGCCTGAACATAAACCAACGCAACTTATCTGAAGTACTCCCATATTTTAGACCCCTTCGGTCTTTAAAAACTTTTGCAAACTAACTTTGAAATTGCACGCGAGTGTTGGACTTAAAGGGACACTTCACCCATTTGCATTAAGCTTTGTATAGTTAGAACCCCAGTCATGTTTTTGAATGGTCGTGCATCATTTCCTCTGTTGCCACTATAGGAGAAATACAGATTTCAGTGTTGCACTTCCTTCTTTCAATGATGTAAAAATCATAATTTTGCATCATTGAAAGAAGGAAGTCCAATATCTTTGAGGGGGTGAGACTACAAACACCCCTTTTCTCGGTCAAATAAGCACCAAACTCGAAATGTATGTTACATTTCGACTACAAATATGACGCACTTTCAATAAAGATTAATGTTTCTACGGGTGAAATGCTCTTTTAATGAACTGTTGGAGATGGCGATAGACATTTTAGCGTGAGAACAAAATTTAAAAGGTAAACTAATGGAATCAATTAAAAATGTTGATGTCAACTAATTATTGCATTGAGCAATCATGACAGCTCTAGATATTTGTACTTAAAACAAGAAAAAAAATACTACGAAAGCTAAGGTTACATTTTGTACAGGTATACTAAACGTAATACAATGTTGTACCTTTTTGGGTACATTACTGTACCTTAAGGACCTATTGTGTACCTTGAAAGGTACAGTTAACTGTTTTGTACTGTTAAAATTGAACTGGTACAAACTTGTTCCTTAAGGTACACAATAGGTCCTTAGGTAATAATTTTGGACCACAAAAGATACATTTCAATGTGTTGAATACCCATAAAGGCACACGTATTAACTTTTGAGAGTACCACTGGTGACAGAAAATGTACAGTTTTGTATTTATTCTGACAGTGTACATCTCTCTCAACCTAGTAATTGTTCAGATGTTGCTCTTTTATAGATCATGAGATTTGATAAAATTCTCAATTGTGTTTCATCTAAGTATTAACTTAGTCTTGAATGTTTCTCCTAAAGTCTGGTGAGAGCAATAAAAATAGAAAGAAATGAGACAGGTGCTAAAATACATTAGGCGTATGGAGCTGTAAAATTAATGTTCAGTGCATACATGACATATTATGGATTTAAATCAATTTGATGAGAAATGTTTAAGTTCAAGAATATTGACTTTTTGGTAACAGACTTGGCATATCAAGTTCAGTTTGTGACTTTGTTGACACTCTAATAAAGACATTTGTGAGATTTGTCTTTTTCTCAGGAAATACTGTAAAGTGTCTAGGAGAAATATTTAGGACATTTAAGGGATAGTTCACCCAAAAATAAAAATTCAGTCATTATTTACTCAACTTCATGTTGTTCCCTGTATGGGTTTCTTTATTCTGTTGAACACAAAATAAGATATTTGGATAAATTATGGAAGTTGACAGTACCTATTGACTTCCATAGTAGGATAAACAAATACTATAAAAGCTAATGTATCCCGTCAACTTTGAAATTTTGGGGTGAACTATCTCTTTAAAGAGACCTATTCTGTGAATTTTCCTTATTTTGAGAAAGGTCATAGTACCTGCAAAGTAATAATCACAAACACATTTACAAAAATCTTGGTTAAAATGCTTTGTACACCAAAATAAATATATTAAACAGAGAGGATCACTTGATGTCCCTTATGTGTGCTCACAACAGTTGCACATTGGCTTGGTTTAGTAATAGCTGATGTCAGCCGCTAGAATTCCTCACCGCATTTATTGCCTAAGTTTGTGTTTTCCTGAGCTCCAATTTGCCAACAAAAAAGGTAAATAAATAAAAAATCAATTTCAAGCCTTTCCAGGTAAGTAAACTCTCGACTTTCCTCTAGCACTTTGACACTGGCGTGCTATATCAAGACCTGCACTTATTATCCTTGCAGTCAGGTTGAAAAATACATGAATAGGTAAAATACAAAAACTAAACGGAGAGGAAAAACAGGGCTCTTCTAAAACTTTTACAGGAGTTAAACAAAGATCTCCTCAACTTTTGCTGGCAAAGTCATGCTGGTGCTGTGGTAAAACACTCATTACCTCAGAACTGATGGCTGGACTCCTCTCATACACTATTAATAGCAGACAGTCATTTTCAGTGGCTCATAAACTGTGCTTGCTTGCCATCAGGAGAGTATACATGAAGTGTGAATGTGAAAGTACCAGACAGATGCATAAAAAAATGTAGCATTTTGTTTAGCTATTCACCTTTCATTCACCACATCTGTTTGGGCCTCTTCAGTATCCAAGGCAACAGGCCGCTTGCAAACTCTCTGACAGGTGAGTGCTCCTGGACATCAGCAGATCTCCCCTGGGCGCATCTGTCAGGGCGAGAGCGTAGACCAAAGCAGAAACTCTCCCACCCACATAAACCCCCGATTTCAGCTCAACCGCTCAACACAGACCCGTCACGAAAAAGATGTCAACCGGGAGCAGGGATGGAAAAAAACACACTGAAGAAAGGCAATAACAATCCGATTGCTTCACTTCCTCCGTCTATCTCCATTTGCATGTAAAGTGCGGAAAAGACCAGAAGACACGTGCCGAGTAAAACATTCAGCTTACAAAACTCATACTCTAGAAGAGTATTTTTGATAGTTTGTGTCACAGAAGTGGAAGACTGAACATGGGCAGCACTTAGACAGCAGGCAGCCCAATGTGACACTAAGAGGGTTTGTGATATGCCACAAGCAGAGGCAGAATGGAAGTGACCAGGGGCTGTGATTGTTTTTTCCTGCCATTTAATCTCCTCTCAAAGATGGTTCATTAGTCTGGAGGATAGCAAACAGCACAAAGATAAAACCTGATCTGTGAGTCAGGGACACTCCACAAATCCATTTCCATTCAGCTCTGCACCCAGCGGCTATACCATCAAAAGCATCGCTGTGTTTCTTGCTCAAATGAAATGAAAAGAGCAGCTCATACATTTTTTTTGTACACCCCTCCCCCTTCTTCATTTCATTCTCAATTTGAGTGATCATTTTGAATTTTGAGATGATGGAAACTTTTAGATTTTTCCATCTATGAGGCCATTTTATTTCTGAGCTACACTGACACCGTATCCATACAAATACACGCCTTCTAGAGATTGGTAGTCTCGGGCATATGCCTAAAGGACGGCAATCATTTATGACCTTGATATTATGGTTGTTGGTGTCCATCCACGAGATACTTTTAAAGAAAGTAATTATGAAGCATAATGAAATGAACTAATAGCATTGCAATGAGTATTAGTACTGTAATGCATCCACCTTTTTCTCGAACGCAGAAGTTTCCTTTCTGGTGCGAGACTTCAATAGCCAGCCGATAGAAAACAGTGTAGTGGGAGCACGCATAAAACATGATTTAAACAGTTGATATTTACTACACCTGCCATGTCTGAACCAGTGTGAGGATGAGATTAAGAAGTGGCTTGATATATGAAGATATATTCAATGTGAAGACATACCAGTATCTTTACAATGGGAAAGTCAGTGGAGTGTTTGTACATGGAATTTACCAAGACTTTGTGTTTTTAACTTTTCAATGGCTGGTTTAAAATGTCACAACTGTCCCTCTGGTGTGAGGTTTTCTTAAACGGCAGCAGTATCAGGCTCGCGAATTCCGTGGAATCCGTGGACCAATCACGGCTAGGCCAACTCTTTTTCCTTTTTTTTACACGTAGCAGTATATAAGTGATCGTATTAGTGCCCCTGCTGTTGGCTGTTCATATTGCATTATTTGACTTTTCCAGAACGCACAGATTGCCAATTTGTCCCTTTGCGGCACCCACATTTACGTCAAGAAACAGGTGGATATAAGCAAACAAACATTAAATTATTTGCTGCTATAATGCTGCAGGTATATTATATTGCGAACATGCTAAATTATAGTAAAACATGTTCAAAACATTCAAGACATGCCTCTTGGCATCTGTAGCGTATGCTTTTAAGAAAAATCCTTTGAAATTGTCATGAGGGAATGTATGTGTGAGCTTGAACATGATATGACATTCGGTTGTCATTAAAAGGGACATGGCCTGCGGCCAGCGGGTAAAGGGTCCTGTTTTTAGGAGACGTGGGAGAGTGTCGTAGGGAGCAGATTGTGTTCTTGGAGATCCTATTAAAGCTGACAGGGACGAGGTGGAGGAGTCGGATCGTGGCCTGATTACACCCCTCTCCACGGCTCCCCTATTGACTGTGGTTAGGATGTAGCTTTCCATTTCCTGCAGAAATAAATTAAAAGTCAGAAGTAATTTGGCTGACGTGGGATGCAGGTGATTTTTTTCCATCCCCTCTTTGCCTCCAACTTTCTGAATAAAATTCTCCCCTAGTCTGGAAATCAATTGAAGACCCTCTTTGATGAGGGAGGGCTTATTTTCTGCCAGTGACAGTTTTGTGGCAGGGAAAAAGCAGGCATTTGATTAAAGTGGAGATACCGCAAGATTGAGGTCTTGTTCTAGTCACAAAGAAAAATAAAGGCTTCTAAACGTGTCTCCTGTGCCATAAAGAGGAGATTGTGGCATTAGCACGTCACTTATTTGCACCACCTGATAATCGCCCCTAATGATGAAAAATCTATTCACTCTGTTCGGATTTGCTTAATCAGTCAAATATATATATAACAGAACCTTAGATCACACTAACTGTTTCTGACGTTCATTGCTTTTTGAAGACTCTGTAGCCTTGGTTGTTCATTCATATGCGGAAGAAGTGAAATGCATTTTTGACTTTGTTAATTGACATTTAGGTAAAATAACTAAATGAACTAAATACTTTGCATTAGTATATCAAATTCCTGAATTTCAATACGAATTGTTTTGTTTTTTTAAGTTAACCTTTAAAATATTTTGAATGCATATTTGATGAATTTTGTTCATGATATTGAATGGTTATAATCTTTTAAAAGAAAATAGTTTTGAAATAAAGTTCACTTGAAAAGTATATTACGTAAGCATTGAAATTGATCATTCAAATGATGTATATGTGCAAATGTGGTTTCTGCAAGGTTACAAAACTTTTTCTCTTGTTCAACCCAAGGATCAAATAAGCAATACATTTACTTGCATCTGTTTCCTCTCTCTAATTGCTTTTGAGTTCACATTAGTTTCAATTTTGAAGAAATACTTATTATTATGTGTACAATTGTACATAATTTGAAGCTTTTGCTGTATCTTCAAAACAATAATTGCTGTGGGTTATAATAGAGTCTTGATCTCTGGATAAGGTCTACTGTAATCTTTAGAAGACTCACAATAAATTGTTTTGACAAATCTTTGTACGTTATTACAAGCAAACAGAATCGCTGGGTTGAAATCTTTCAGACAGTCAAGCTGTGTGCAATTGTGCATGAGTGTGTCATGTCTGTCTGTACACTGAAAATTATTCATTTAATTTACTTAATTTTTTTAGGGTAAGTGGGTTAAGCTACATTTAAACAAAACAAATTAGAAAAAAATAATATAAAAAACTTTTTTAAATGTAACTTAAAGGGACTGTAAATAGGATTTAAGTGTTTTATTAATCAAAATCAATGTCTTATTTCATAAATATGTCCTCATTGGTGTCAAATGACCTCTGCCAGTGTTCTGACTTTTCTTTGTAAGCTTAGAATTTCTCCTCTTTACTTACATTGAAAGGGTAAGTCCAAGGAGGCTTCCATATCGTTCCGCCGTATTGATAAACTATAATAGCAGAGAGGGAAAAAAGCACTAGCCTACCAACGTGTTTTCATTCAAAACACGTGAACCAGCTTTAACGGACAAGGAGATCAGCGATTACATAACGGCTACCATAGTTGCAACACGCATTTGGAAAGGGGAGGCGCTAGAGAGCACTGTTTGTTTGAATGCAAAATACAATTCCACCATTAGATTGGGGTAAATTCTACTTATTGCCCCTTTAAAGTGATGGTTCAACGCTATTTCATGCATTCTTACTTATTAACACTGTTTAAGAGTTGTTTCCTCATGCTAAACGTAGGCAAAGTGTCAAAAAAGCAGTTGGGCATGATACAGAGTATTTCTGTGCCAAATGCACTTCGCAAGGGTTCTTACAAGTTTTGGAAAAAAAATAGATTACCTTTTCGACGTTTCAGGGGTTTCTATATGTATCACTTCTTTTTATGGGCATTTCCCCCAGAAAACCACGCCCACTCGTCAGCGGGAGACGCTAGAACTTAAAAACATCACATCATGCAACAGTTTTTTTCATTTCAAGACTCAACAATGGCACAACAGAAGTGTGTTTTTGGATGTAATGATAAGAAAGCCAACCTTATGGAAACAATGGATATAGTTTGTTTATCCGGGTTAGCAGCGAAGTTCTGCGTGTGTGTTTGATGTGCTGGATTTCATTGAAAAGTCCCAACTGGGTCATGAGTTGAATGCATTAAGTAAGACTTCTTAGGCGTGTACATTAGGGCTGGGCAAAAAAAAAAAAATTGATTTTTCAATTAATCAATCAATCAATAAATAAATAAATCTATATTCATTAAGTTGAATCAAGAATCAAGTATAAAAACCAAACCGGGAACCGGAATTGAAAATTGAACCGAGAATCGAAATTGAATCGATTTGATAGCTTGTGAATCGAAATCGAAACGATCTGGAACATCTGAATCGATACCCAGCCCTAGCGTACATATTATATAAATGACACAAACATGTAGTGAATCATATGTTAGACAGTGTTGTATAGTGTTGCATAACTCGTACTCGCTCCTCCCACGATAGTAACTCCTCCTTCTTTATTTTTTTGGACGTTATCAGAAAGAATCGGTAAAGCTAATCTTTCTTTTATAAATCTGATTAAACTAAAGACTCTTTGGAGATATAAATGATGTAATACTTATCTTAAGGTACTCCAGATTAACATCAGAAATGCAGAAACAGCGTGTGTTATGTGAGCTTTAAATAAATTGATTGCAACCACTTACCTTAAAAAAAATGAGTAAATTGAATGAATCATGTTTTTCAGCGTATGGTTTGTATCTAAATTTGAGCCAATTTTTTAGTGAAACAATATAAAAATCAATTCCTTCACAATAACAGATATGACAGACTTGACAGATGGAGCAGACCCCTTAAGCTCTGTAATGACAGAAAGACTGTTCATGGAGACAACTTCATTCCTTTTGGATTACACTTGTCTCGTCCCAGAGAGCAAACTTTATTAGAAAAGCCAAAGTCAAAAGATAACTTCTGGGAGAAGCTTTAAACCTTTTCTTTCCTTCTTCTTGATCATTTTTTCGGATGCTCGTTTTTGTCTTTGTGTGGTCGCCCTTGTATATTTTCGCTATTTGAACGCCGTCTTCTGACTGAGCATCTAGCTACCTTCAAACAAACTGACTGGTAGTGTGTTGCTCCCATGTGTGCTGTTGTTCAGAGCAAGGTGAACCCCTCTGACATCAAAAGGCATTTCATGTTTCTTTTATTTTAAATGGCAGTGTTTCTGTACCGCTAGGCTTCGGGTGCCAAGTTAACTACGCCCTCTGCTAGGCTGACAGATCTAGTCGCTGTGGTTCTGTCCCTAGGCAGAAAAGTGTGTCTGTCTACAGGTGATGAGGGAAGAGGCCGAACTGGGTGCTGAGCTCATTGAAGTGAAAATATAAAATTCAAATCAGGTACCAACGGAGGAGGCACAAAGGCAAGCGATAAGGTGTCGGCACCGTTTATATGCCTAAATCTACAGCCTCGGATCCAAGACCTTGCTTATAGAGCTCATGTGGGAGAAGGTGTTTGTGCTTGAAGTGCGCTCCAGACACCAAATTTTCGCAGGTGGTGCTGCCCATAGGCCGTTTCTGATGTTGAGATATGCAACAATGCGTTTCCCTTGATGATCTTTTAGGTTATTGATCTCATAATACAGTGTCTTCCAAAAGGCTTGTTTTACTTCTGTCAAGAGTGTATTTCAAGAAATTTTAGTTTTGTGCTATATTGTTGTTGCACTTGTTACATGTTTAATTGAGCAGTTTAGAGACTGGAGACGATAGGTTTTTTACTAATTAGACAACAAGCCACTGCTGCGCTGCTTTCAGACGCAACAGCTTCAGTTTTTCATTGTGAGGAAAAGAGAAAATATAAAAGCAATAGAATACAAACATAGCAGTAAAGAAGCTTTGGAGTTGTCTTCCCCACAAACCCCTCCTTTCACTAAAGTGGAGTCGTCTTCCTAACAAGCTTTATGGTATTCTTGGCGCATGCCCGGGTGACATTGTCGATTCTCCGGAGTGACACGGGAGATGTGGCACCAATCAGGTCAGCGCCCAGACAGAGCCTCAAACTGTGCCCTGATCATGATGAATGGAAAGCACAAACACAAGAGGCCTGTAGTTCTCGCACTGTGAGGGGAGACATCACCACTTCTGTCGAGTTATATTGTAAGCCATTCATTTTCTATGTCGTAACCCTAATACTGTATATTTATCATGTGTGTATGTGTGTGTGTGTAAGAAGTAAGCTCTTATTCTGTTGGTGATAAAATATATGGTGTGCTAGGAGTGTCCACTATGTCTGCTCTGTACTTACAGTACATTGCTTTTGAAACACTTGCTCTTGCATCCTGTGCAATTCTCTTTGTCTCTCTAATTTTCTATCTCTCTTTCTCTGTAACAGATGCACGCACGTACGCTCTCAGAGAGTCTATCCCTCGCAGCACTCGTAGTGTTTTGAAGACATACAGTCCGTCACACAATTCATGTGAAACACTTCTTTCTGAAAATCATGGCTGTTTTGGCTTTGATCAAAGCCAACAATGTCAATTTCAAAAGATGGTTGAGAAACGTATGATGAAACTGTCAGAAAGTTCTACCGTGGATCTAAAAAAATTATCATTCTGCTGGGGAAGATTTTTTCTTTTTTAGTTCTTTAAGGGATTTAACAGACACCCCTGTGGAGGGAATTGCAGTCATATTTGTTTGCACTTAAAATGGCTCCCACAGTCAAAGGAGGGCTCTCGCAATAAATGATACGGTTAAAATAATATGTGTAATATAATCCTCAAAAAAGCTGACAAGACGTTTGAAATAGCTCAACACAGACAGAACCGGGAGCCAGCATAATTTAACGACACATTGATCTTTACATTATTCTTTTAATTACATATTAAGTAAACTATAGATGTGAAATTAATGATGGGAAGATGATGCCATGGCCTTAACCTCACTTTAGTCAGCAAGTGTGTCAAGATATTTTTCTTTGAGCTTTTTACTTTCCCTCTCTGTAAATGTGTGATTACTTTAACAAGAAGCAGATTCAACATCTGCAAAACATTTTTGGGTGTCCAAATGGTGTCTATCCCTTTACACTTAGGGCCAGATTTACTAACAGCTTGTGCCAGCGCAAAACATCATTTTGTCATTAAACAACGACTGTTGGGATTTACTAAAGACTTGCAGTGGATCATTAGCGCTGAAAAGGTGTGGTCTAGTTATTTTTACCTTATTGCATATGCATTTATTGGGAAGAGATTATTTAAATGATTCACGCAACGCAATTTACTAATGTTTGCGCATGTGTTATGCGCATGCAATATTATTTAACGCAGAAAAAAAGCATGTCTTATAAATAACTTTTTAATTATTGCTAAAAAAGAGGCATCACGGAGAGCACAGAGAACTCATAATACCATGCAGAGGATTTTTTTAACATGTAACAGTTTATTTGAAATGCCAGGGGAGCATATTATTCAAAAATATTGTTTGCCAAGCCAAGTTATTTTTTATTTGCTAAAGTAAATAAAATACGAGTTACTAGGAGAGGTCACACAATACCAGACGTTTAAAAACTGCCTGTAAACCTTCATTTTTTTCAGTGTACTATAGCTTTGTTAGCTGGTTTTACAAACCCTGAATTTTCAGCTGCGATGTCTGTGGTGCTGAACTCAAGATCAGCTATGTTTATTTGTGACCCTGAATTTATTT
This sequence comes from Misgurnus anguillicaudatus, assembly GCF_027580225.2. NCBI lineage: Eukaryota > Metazoa > Chordata > Actinopteri > Cypriniformes > Cobitidae > Misgurnus > Misgurnus anguillicaudatus. The sequence goes on from NC_073357.2 coordinate 41,312,802, forward strand.
GCGCTGCTCTTAGTAGATTGCGTTGGTCATTATGGAAATCAGCTGTTGTGTCTGTGTTATTTAATTTGCATTTTAGTAAATAACCCGCAGATATTACCACTCCCATCTGCACTTTTTTGTAATTTGCCCATTTAGTAAATCTGGCCCTTAATGGACTAAAGTTCTAAGCATGAATTTAGATTTGAAATTCCACAAATGCCCCAATAGGCTTAAACATAATCTGCTCTCATTAGAGAAAAAAAATGTAATAGAAAAACATTGTATCCATAATGGTGCTAAATAGTACTATAAGCTTGTAACCATAGGGGAATCATTTGTAGAGCTATACAGTATAGCACCTATCGTATATAGTACCTCTGCAGAACCATGCGTGGTGCTAAAACATTACTATAGAACCAAGCACAATATGGTTCTACACAGGTGCTACAGAGGTTCTACATAGATACATGATTCATGGTTAAAACCTGTTAACTGGCGTTAATCTATAACGACATATAACTATATATTGTAAAGATCTAAGAATGTAGTTTTCATATTTCAAAACCTTTTAGCAGTAATTATAATGCAGTGACTTTAATTTATTAATTTGTGACAAGAGTATGCATCAAACTTCACAGCTAACCAACACTAACCATTTTTTTTTTTTGATAATTTCATGAATAAAATAATACCATGTTGCACTATTTTTATTTATTACAATAAATTTAAACTGCTATACCTTTTTTTATATATATATTTTCACATCCAGACACCTCCCTAAAAAAACTTAAAAACAAGACCAAAATTAGGCTTCTAGACCAAAAAAAATGCCAGAGTTATATTAAAGGCGGAGTGCACGGTATCTGAAAAACGCTTTGAAAGAGAGAGTCGGGCCGACTACCAAAACACACTTGTAGCCAATCAGCAGTAAGGGGCGTGTCTACTAATCGACATCATTACCTGGGTTACCTATGTGTGGGGTGGGTCTATCAACAGAAGGTCCAGATTCTATTCGTGTGGGGGCGTGTTTGTTTTGGTTATTTCACATATCAACACTGGCTTTCAGAGATCATGGACCCTGCCTTTAATTTGAAGGTGTAAATTACCTTTTCACCCCCTCCTCCACTCAAAAAGGGCTGCGCCAGTTAAACCAGTAATTACTCATGGCCCTCCAGTGTGATGGGTAATGATTAATGTAAGTTCAAATAATTGGAAATACTTATGCATTGAATTGTTTTAGCTGCACACATTTTGTCAGGTCTGCAGTTGGTATCAAATCATGGCCAGTGATTGACTTATCTAATTAATAAGATTAATAATGGATAGATAAATGATTTGAAATACATACTTTTGATTTTGGGGGGAAAACTTTACTATCTGATGGGATAAATTGTATATTTTTTATGCAGTGGTCTGTGGATCAAACCCTTGGAAATCAAAGTTTTGTCCATTTTTATAGATGTTTAATAGACCTTCATCCGTGATTGACAGGTTTAATATATTTTTCATCTACACATCAAACTCTTTTGCTTTTTCTTATTTTTTATTTTGTGTGAGGGGAGTAAAATTGGTTTATGCATGTATGGTGGTATTAGAAATGAAGTTGTGGGGTAGGCTGAAATCAAACGATGTGTGCATGCACGTTTAATGTGATATGCTGTCAAAAACTGAAATAACAAGAAAACATAAGTCCAATTAACTCTAGAGTGATATCTTTTTGCTTTTATTACAATATAGCTTCTTGCTTTTATTACTAAACCCTGTAGATGAACACAAAACATTTAAATTGCGTGACCTTTAAATTTATCCACATGTTTGAAAAATTAAATGATTTTAATAAGGCTATATGCAACTCTTTATGGCTGAAAAACATTTTTGGGTTAATTGGAGGAAACCAACAGTCCAATCATCCAGTAGTGAGACCTTTTCCGAATGAAAGATAGGACATTGGTGTCAAAATATCCTTTCAATAACCCGTGTGGAGTAAATATCCTGCTTGTGCTCAGCACAGTGAGAAGAGAAAGATTTTATTACCATTTTCAGCAGGGGGCACCAATCAAAGAGAAAGAGCTCACATAAAGTCTGCCTCAGACTCCCTGGCGAAGCCGTCGGGCCTAATCGTTTTAACCTTTCTCATCAGGTTCTCTATAAATACATTTCTAATTTATCATTTTCTATATTGCATGGTTCGCTCTCCCCGAATATGGAGAAATCATTTGAAATTCCTCACTTCATGAGCTTCTCTGGAGTAATTACTTTAGCAAAATAAGCAGTGTAGGGGTGCAGCGGTCCACAGCACACCTTTGCGCACAAGGAGAAATGAGGAAAGAGAAAGGGGTAAAAAAGGCCAAGGATGATGTAGGGTTAGAAAGAAAAGTGAGAAAGAGGGATGAAAAAGTATAGAGAACCTCTTTAGGTATTGTTTCTATATGCCCAACCTAATCCCACAGACATTTGAACGTATTTTCCATTAATGGCTAATTAATATGAGTTTGTGTGATTAATAGGAAAAAAAACTAAACCCTGCATGTTTTTCTGCACTGTAAAAAGTGAAAAGTTGGATAAGCTTTAAAAAAATAAATGTTTTCAACTTATATGTTAGTTGAAAGATACTTTGAAAAACATTTGTATTACCAATTGAAGTAATTGATCCAACGTTTCACTTTTTACAGTGTGGGGCAAAAGCAGGTACAAAACATAGAAATTTGATCATACACATTCATATGAATTAGCAAATATGTACAAATTGCCATGACATTGTGTTGCTGTACCTGATAGCAACACCAAGGCCATAGGTCAGTTTTCCAGGGAGCATGGATAACATTTGAGATAATTTAATCTTTCATACCGTGTCTTTAACAATGTAAAGAGGCAAATAAAAATAATAGGCAATTTTGTTGTGGGAGGTATGCTGCTACGGAGCTGCGTAATTGGCCTTTCTTTCTGTTCTCCTGATCTAAAGGTAGCTAATGTTTGAGGGCATGCCCTGTGAAGAGCTGATGTGCTAAGGGAGGAGAGAAGGTGTGACTGAGGACAAGGAGACAGGGAACAGCTCACAGGAATGATTAAAGAGTGTTGTGACACAGTTCACGCAGTGGCTGAAAGTTAATCGTGTCAACATTACAGACAAGGACACATTCATTCAATGTTGTCTGGAGGAGGATGACTGGAATAGTCAGAACACATGTAGCTGTAAAAAGTGAAAAGTGACATCAATTGTTAACACACAAACATTTTAATAAGCATTTTTTCACTAAAAACATATAAGTTAAAAAAAGTAGGGATGTCAATTTATGCAATTCCCCATATTTGATGAACGTTTAAATTAACGATCAATCAACTGGATAATCGTTAACTGTAATGCCATAAATAGATGCTTAGTCAATGACATAAAAGTATGCGTAAATGTCAGTCAAAACGTCACATCACTTTCCGAGTCGTTGATACGTTGTTTGTTGTAATTATATCCAAGGAGCATACGAAGGGCACTTTTTCTGTTGTCACCTCCGGCTTGGACCTGTGGTGCACTTTCAGAAAAGATACTTTAATTATGGAGATAGCAAACCTTCAGTATTATACCATTAGAAAACCCGCAACTTGACTAGCGTGCAGCGCCTCCGCCAGTCAATAATGATCAGTTATATCTGTTGCTGGCATTCAGAGTGTTACGACAGTCAGTTACAGTTTGCATTTTACAAAGTTTGCATTTCTTGACAAAATATTAAATTATATTTTAATCTGTTCCTAAAAAATGGCCTCTGGTCTCCTTCCCTATGTGTAGCAGCATTAGCAGCATTTTAATGCTAAGCTTGCAGGCTTCCCTAGAGAGGGTCTTTGCTTTCAGTAGGCTAACCGTATTTGCATTTTCTGTATTGGACCCTATCAGCTGCGTATGCCATTTCATTGCGTTCACAGCCAGCCTAGTCTCGCATGACGTTAAAAAGCCCAGGTGTGTGCTTGCCATCGAGCATCATTGTGATCATGGCTAGCTTAAAGAGCACCTATTTCATTGTTAAAAAACAATATTTTGTGTTTTTGGTATAATACAATGTGTTTGCATGGTTTATGGTTCAAAAAAACACATTATTTTTTACACACCATACATTTTTGTTGCACCAGATATTCATGCCTTTCTCATACGCTCTGACTTGTTATGAAGCTTGATCTAAAAAAGAGCTGTGTCCCTGATTACCAGGACGTAGTGATTGGTCTGACTACCTCTGACGTCAGCTGGAAATGTGATGCTCCTTACCATGTTTTGAAGATTAGCTCACAATGCAATGCTGACTAGAGTTAATATCGTTTTTACCACCTTATCAATATGAGCCAAATGTGATCCAGAAAATGCAGAGGACCAAGCTGATCGATGAACTTTACCTGTGTTGCTTGATCAGGACGTAACAGATTGGTCATATAAGGATACTTAAAAAATTAAAACCATTTCTGCATTTGTGATTGTAGAAATGACAAACAATAAGCGCTACTTTGCACTGCTCAAAACTTGCGTTGGTTTAGTCAGTAGTGAATTCTTTAAATATGAAAACATAGACTACTAACAGGCTGTATTTCAAAAGCCGTGTCCACGTTAACCATCCCAGGAAAAAAAAGGTTGCCTTCCATCCGTGTGTTCGTTGTAGTCCAAGAAAAGAGATTTATAATGTCATGGTTTACTGTAGGATTTGTACCTTTTGCAACTAACGTACTAATACACACAGTTGCTAAAACATCTGTTATTATAAAATGCCTGAGAAATACTGTATTTGGTGTCCAGACTGAAATGTAATGTAAATTTACAGTTTGCTTATAAGGAAGGGAAAGAGACTGTTGCAAATGCTGTCACACATTTACCGTCTTCAACATTTAGAAACATCAATTATGCACGACTACTTTTTGTAGATTTTAGCTCAGCTTTTTACTCGCTTCAGTCACAGTTACCCATAACCAAGCTTGTATATAGTAGTAATGTTAATCATTTTATTGTCAAGTGGCTTTTTTCTTTTTTAACAAATCATACTCAATATGTAAAAGTCAATAATACACTTGATAAATCTATTAGTATTGGTGCACCTCAAGGTTGTGTTTGCCCTCCCATTTTGTTTCCTTTATATACAAATGATTGCTCTAGTAGAAATAAGAATAATTATATTATTACATACTCGGATGACACTGTAATTTTAACTTTGTTAGGAAAAGATCGGGGTATATTAGATTATCAGTCTGAAATAGAGAATTTTGTGCAGTGGTAAATCATGTTAATATAAATGCTTCAAAAATGAAGGAAATTATAGCGGACCCTAAAAAATTAGGTGATTACAGTCCAGTAATAATTCATGACAATATCATCGAAGGTGGATACCTATAAGTATCTAGGCGTGATCGTTGAATCTTGATTTACTTGGAAAGCCCACATTAACTATCTCTGCTCTAAGTTATAGCAACGACAATTTTTTAAGAAGACTTAGGTTGTTTGGTGTTAATCAGAGTTATGCAACTATTTTATAAAGCAGTCTTAGGTAGTCTATTAAATTATGGGATGCAGGCGTAGTATGGCAATATTTCAGTCCAATTAAAATCGCAGCTTGCACGTCTTGTTAAAACTGCAATGAAAGTTATAGTTGTAAGAGAGTACACATCACTTCAATTACTTTATGAATCATTGGTTCTTAAGAATGCACGAGTGATCCTAACCATGTTTTATTCCCAATGTATCAACTTCTGCCATCAGGGAAACATTATAGAGTCCCACTCTGTAAGAGCAACTGTTAGAAAAAATTTTTTTACCTGTGTTTATTGAAATTTTAAATAGCAATATGTAGTTCTTTTTGTTTTCTTTTTTTCCTTTTTATATTGTTTATTGTGTGTTTATGATTGTGTATTATTGCAGCTTTGAGTCCAAAACAAATTTCCCATGAAAGACAATAAAGTATATTCTAACCTACACATCACAGGAAATTTAAAACCGTCAATCGGAGCATTTAACTTCTGCACGCTTGCTTAATTTTTTCTCATGCTGTATGTGTTTTGCACAGATGCCGCACACACATGTGTGACCTTGCTTTTCGGCCATTGTTAAGTTGAATCAATTTAATGATTATCGACAATTAATCGAAGATTGATTCATTGTTAAATGGGGCATACCATGAAAATCTGACTTTTTCTATGTTTAAGTGCTATAATTGGGTCCCCAGTGCTTCTATCAACCCAGAAAAAGTGAATAAGATCAACGCAGTAACTTCTCCACAAGCATGTGAAAAAATATGTCAGAAGGAAAAAATACAATTTATCTGTTCAACCACGCCACTGCTATTTAGTACAGAGATTAACTCTTTGCATGATAAATGACACACAACTGCACATTTCTGCACACACCTACAAAGTGATAAATACTTGCTATAATAAATTGTCTACATGATATTTTGAACTAAAACTTCATATGTACTCTGGGGACACACAAGATTTATTTGACATCTTAAAAAAAGTCTTGTGAAATGTCCCTTTTAACATCCCTAAATTATAACCGTGGCAAATATTTAGAAAATACTCTATAAGAATTTAAACCTAAATGACTGAATAGCCATTCTATTCCACAACTGCTGCATTGTTGTCTTAAATAAAACATAAACAATGAAAACACACTGTAAAGGCCTTGGATAATGTTTTAAAAGAGAAAGTTTGAACAATGGTTTCAGATCCACCAGGTGCTGTCAAAATGCCTACAGCTTTGTGAGTTTCTTTTCCCAAGGTATTCGGATGTGTCTAAACCAATTCTGCTTTTGAGAAACACTGGAAAGACATCAATGGATTTAAAAGTTGACCTTAAAATCTTGTTTTTAGAATAAGGATCTTAGTTTATATTGCTTATGTAAAATGGCTTATTCATGCAAGTACATTATTAAGCAATGATTCATACTTTCTAAAACCTTTTATACCAACCATCTAAAATGCCTAATAAATTCATTTCATCCGGATTATTGTACCACCCGCTGCTGTAATTTATCTATTGAAAGATTTATGATGGATTTAGAAAAATGCTGAGTGAAGGATATAAAAGTCACCTTGGTTGAGGTACAAATAGGATAAGTCTACAATAAACTTAAAAGACTTGATGGTAAAATAAAACTATTAAATGTATACGTATATTGTTTTCAGGTAACACAAGTTTGAATTTGATCTACGGTCGTTTTGCACATCATCATTCATATAATTCATCTTTCGTGCACTTAGAGTCGACGTGGCATTTTGAGAATTCTGGTAACAAGGCGGTATTCCTGAATGGCGAGAGGCCAGGATTTAGCACATTTAAACAAAGGTATTTGATTAACATATAATACATGCTGAGAGCATTTGATATAATCATTACATTTTTGACATAGGTGGTGTTAATTCAGTGTGATGATATCTTAAAAAAATATATTAAAGGAATATTCCATTTTCTTAAAAGAAAAATCCAGATAATTTACTCACCAACATGTCATCCAAAATGTTGCTGTCTTTCTTTGTTCAGTCGAGAAGAAATGATGTTTTTTGAGGAAAACATTCCAGGATTTTTCTCATTTAAATGGACTTTAACAGACACCAACAATTAACACTTAACTCAACACATAACAGTTTTTTTCAAATGAGTTTCAAAGGACTATAAACGATCCCAAACGAGGCATAAGGGTCTTATCTAGTGAAACAATTGTCATTTTTGACAAGAAAAATAAAAAATATGCTCTTTTAAACCACAACTTTTTGTCTAGGTCCGGTCCAGTGCGACCTAACGTAAATGCGTAGTGACGTCAAGAGGTCACGTGTATAAAATGCACATTGGCGGACCATTGTAAACAATAAACTGACACAAAGACATTAATTAGTATCAGTTGACATACAACAACGTAGGAACGGTCCTCTTTCTCAACACTTGTAAACACTGGGGCGGAGTTTCGCATTCGTCTTCTGTGACCTCTTGACGTCATGACATATTGCATGGGGTCACCTGGCGCATCACGACCAGATCTAGACGAGAAGTTGTACTTTAAAAGTGTATATTTGTTATTTTTCTTGTCAAAAATGACAATCGTTTCGCTAGATAAGACTCTCATGCCTTGTTTGGAATTGTTTGTGGTCCTCTGGGACTCCGTTGAAGAAGGCTGTTGCGTCTTGAGTTGAGTGTTGGTTGTTGGTGTCTATTGAAGTCCATTAAAATGAGAAAAATCCTGCAATGTTCCCCTCAAAAAACATAATGGCTTCCTGACTGAACAAAGAAAGACATCAACATTTTGGATGACATTGTGGTGAGTAAATTATCTGGATTTTTCTTTTAAGAAAATGGAATATTCCTTAAATGTAAATAATCTTACCAGACAAAAATAATTAATAAAAAAATAAAGAGATTTTTCTGACATTTCAATTTATCTCATCGATTTAAGAGACTACCTACACCCTGTTTGAAGCATTGTTTGTCTCCAAACATGTGATGCACACAGGACAGAATAAAACAGAATGTAAGGCCAAAAACACACTTTACACAGGTGCATGAACACAGAGCGCCTTGCCAATGCCAGAAAACAAATCCAGCTTGCGTTCACATACTTGTGCAGAGTACGCTTCTAGTGCTAAAGCTTGGTCCATGTACACAGACCAAATAAATCAGCAAATCCAAGAAAAACAACTCATCCCATTTGCTCCAGGTGCACAGGGATAAATATATTTACATGTATGCATTTTATCCAAAGCGACTCTATTAATATGTATGTTTATGGAGATCAAACCTATGACCTAATGCTAATGCAGTGACCTACGATTTGAGCGACAGAAGCACATCTCATATATAACACTCCTCATCCTCTTATGTACTAGAACAATGCACATTTTACAATTTGTAGTGGCTTAGTGTTCCAGCTTCTGCTTGAAATTACTGCAGGATCATGTTGGAGGCTGTACATCAGATAAGACGGTGTCAAAGTTGACGTGTGAGTTACAAGGTCATTACCAGGCAGTCTCAAGACAATGATTCAAGTCTAAAACAGCATATTTTAATATCACTATATATATGACAAAGCTAGATGCTGGCAATGGAGGTGCGTGTGAGGGGTGTTAAGTGTAGGGCAGAGATTATGGAGTCCGCCTGAGGTCTCCATATTCAGCAGGGGGAATTATAGCTAATCGTCCGTGTAATGCAGTGCTTTTCAGTTTTTGACAGGTTTGTAAAAATGGTTTAGGCTAAAGATCTGCGTGACAGTTTTGCAATTAGCCCCAATGCATACAATAGCAAAGGTGAATGAAAGCACAGGTGATATTAGGTTATAAATCATCACGTTTAACTATAAATGTCCTCCCTTCGGTATGGAAGGAGAGGAAAAATGGATTGAAAAACCCTAAAGGTACGTCATTATGATTTAAAACATCCATCTTTGCTCTTAAACCATTCACCTTTTCCAGAAAGAGTGTGCGTGTCTACGTGAATGGTTTGTTGTCTTGTTAAAGGCCGCTTAATAGTAGTTTGGTTGTCTCTTGGGGCCTGTCTCGGTGGTATGAGTGGGACAGAGAGGCTTGTAAAACTCATTCAAAACTCTGTGCACAGCTCTCATCTGCTTGTAGTAGTCAGCAGAAAAGAGAGAGGGCTCCATCTACTAGCTTGTGAGTTGTCAGCTTCTATTTGGAGAATGTATTTGTTCTTCTCCACTGGTTTTATTTATTTATCGCAAAATATGCGTCAGGGGTTTGGCTCACAAGAAGACATGTCAAGACACACATAAAACTAGCAGTGTCAGGGCTGTTAACACTTCGCTAGACACCACTTTCGTCAGATAAAAGCAGGGGCCATTGATGCTGTTTTCAGTCAAAGTCAACTCCGATTTCATGACAGAAAACTGAAAACTTGTCCACTGAAATCACTTGAACTGGCAGAAGTTGCAATAGACGCATGATCATAAGAAAATGTTATACAAAAAAATGAAAGAAGCTCTGTCTTAAGTCATAATTTACATTTATGTATTTACTGTGACGCATACTGTATATGTTTTATCTGTAAGTGCATTCAAGTTCATGACCTCGGTGTCACTATAGCACTACGCTCTACCAGCTGAGAAACATGACAGCTATGTTCAAGCTACAGTATGTTCAACATCTTGTTTTACTAAGAAAGAAAAAAGGGACTGTTTTGTATTAAAAAATCCCTACCCTTTCTATAACAGAACGGTTCTTAGTGGCATGTCATTTGACATTTAGCAATTCAGAAGGTGACAGACTGAACAAAATGGTTCAATTGATAAAACAAAACTATATAAAATGTATGTTTCAAAGAGAATGGTTTGCCTGCTTTGGCAGTGGCAGAGTGGAGGCTATGCACCTGCCTTCACTGTCAAGCACCAGTAGGCTTTGGTGATTTAGTTTAAGGTAAATTTAGCACAGGCCACTGGAGACTTGAAATTCAATTCTTTTCCTAATACAATAGCTCTCTGTGTAAAAACCACAAAATATATTACTCACAGGTGGGTGGGTGGGGGGTCTGCAGTCATTAAATCTGTCAAATTGAAAAGTTTGAAAATTGATTTTCTTTTCTGTAATCTAAACTCTCATATCTTGAATAAAAAATTGAAAATGTAAAATAACTGATGAAACTGCTTGGAAACTCCAAGGAGCCTCTGGCTGGTGGGGGGTGTTTTATTTGTTTCTTTGTTTGTATGTGATGTCTATGTCTGAGTTGTCAGGTATCTGCAATGTATCCAAATATAGCACCATAAAAGCAAGCAAATGCTGAGATTCTTTCATCTCTAAAATATCAAAGGAATTTATTGAAATTATATATACACTGTATATAAATATATACACACCTGTATTTATAAACCAATTAGCCATAACATTATGACCTAATTTTGACCTAATATTTTGTAGGACCCTTTTGCCACTAAAGCAGTCCTGACCTGTCGAGGCATGGACTCCACTAGACCTTTCTATCAGAACCAGCATTTTCTTTTTCAGTAATTGTTGCTACAGTTGCTCGTCTGTTGGATCGGACCACACGGGCAGCCTTCACTCCCCACGTGCATCTTTGGCCACTCATGACCCTGTCGCCGGTTTACCTCTTTTCCTTTGTTGGACCAATTTTAATAGCTATTGGCCACTGCAGACCGGGAACACCCCACAAGAGCTTAAGTTTTGGAGATGCTCTGACCTAGTTGTCTAGCCCAGTGCTTCCCAATCCTGGTCCTCGAGGCCCCCGTCCTAGAAAGTTTTAGATGTCTCCTTATTTAAAACACCTGATTCAACTTATCAGCCTCCTTCCAAAATGGTAAACATGTCTCCCTAACAAGCTGATGAGTTAAATTAGGTGTGTTAAATAAGGAGACATCTAAAACTTTCTGGGAGGGGGGCCTCAAGGACCAGGATTGGGAAACACTGGCCTAGCCATCACAATTTGGCCCTTGTCAAAGTTGCTCAGGGGTTTCATTTACAAAACTGTGCGTAGGATCCTTAAATTCAATTTAGATATATGCAGTATAGTCCTAATACGCTTTTAAATTGTCATTAAAAAACGTTTTTTAGCAGGTAGATCTTGTCGGCTTTATCATTTTAAAAGTAGATCACCACACAAAAAAGTCTGGACACCCCTAGTGTACATGAATCATCCTCAGATCCCACCCTGTAAGCCAATTTTCCCATCAAGTTTGTTTTTTTTATAGATCACAACCTTTGGGCACTGCCGTATGCACGTTTTCAGACCCGTTTTGTGTGTACACACACTTTATAAATGAGACCCCATTTTTCCATTTTCCTTAGAAGTGAACACAACATGCAGTTTTTAAATAAAAGGTAAAAAAAATCCAAAACTACATGGCCCTTGTGAAAAAGCGTTTGCCCCCTAAACCTAATTGCTGGTTGGGCCACCCTTAGCAGCAACAACTGCAAAAAGTGTTTGCGATAACTTACAGTGTTGTGCGTCTGTTACAGCACTGTAGATGAATTTTGGCCCACTTATCTCTGCACTTATTCAGCCACATTAGAGGGTTTTCGAGCATGAACTGCTGAACACAGTGTTATGAAACTTTTGCCATTATTATGTCTTTAAGCAACTGAAAAAGCACAAATGTCAGTGCTGGTCAAAACTGCTCAAGGATGAAAAATCAGCCAACACCCCAGAGGGTTAAGGTCATGCCACAGCATCTCAAAAGGATTGAGGTCAGGACTGTGACTAAGCTACTTCAAAGTCTTGATTTGGTTTATCTTCAGCCATTCAGAAGTGGACTTGCTGGTGTGTTTTGGATCATCCTGCCGCAGATCCCAATTTCGCTTCCCTTGAGGTCACGAACAGATGGCTGGACATTATATTTATAATTTTTTGATAGACAGCAGAATATGGTTCCATTTATCACAGCAAGTCTTCCATGTCCTGAAGCAGCAAAACAGCCCCAGACCATCACACTACCACCACCATATTTTACTGTTGGTATAATGTTCTTTTTTTTTAATGTGGTGTTACTTTTATGCCAGATGTAATGGCACACACCTTCCAAAAAGTTCAACTTTTGTCTCGTATGTCCACAGAGTATTTTCCCAAAAGTCAAGATGTTTTCTGGGCAAACTGAAACAAGCCTTTATGTTCTTTTTGCTCAGCAGTTTTTGTCTTGGAACTCTGCCATGCGGACCATTTTTGCCCGTCTCTTTTTATGGTGAAGTCATGAACACTGACCTTAACTGCGGCAAGTGAGGCCTACATTTTTTTTTGAATGTTATTGTGGGGTCTTTTGTGACCTCTTGGATGAGTCGTTGCTGTGCTCGGGGTAATTTTGTTCAGCCGGCCACTCGTGGGAAGGTTCTCCACTGTTCCATGCTTTCATAATTTGTGGATAATGGCTCTTGGTTCGCTAAAGTCCCAAAGCTTTAGAAATGGCTTTCCAGACTGATAGTTCCCTTTCAGTCGGTCACTACGACGTCACGTCGTGACCGACGAATTGGGAACTCGCTTAGAGAGACCAATCTGCTTCGAATACTACTAAAACGCCAATGAACTTGGCATTGAGATATTTGCATAATGCTGGCGCCGCCCCGCCAGGTGCGTATATAAGCCACAGGTGCAAATGTAGAAATCAGCTTTTTATCGCTTCGAAAGCTGGCAGTATCTGCTACTGAGAAGCTACTTTCTGCTCTTCTGGGAACGGTTGCTGAAGTTGATTGACAAGCAGTACTGACACAGCGGACGCTCGCAGTATTCCACTGCTCTGCATATTTTTTGTTTTGAGTTTAGTGTGTGCGTTGCCTCTCCCTGTGCGCATCATCAGCTGAGCACCAAAAGAGTGATTTCCCTAAAGAGTGATACGTGAGAGCTCTGTGTCTTTTTAAAGACAGCCACTCTCTCATATATTCGGAGATCAGCGTCCTTTTCAGGATAGCTTTTCCTCCGTGCGATCTTGGGTGCGAGAAGTACAGGGATTCCAGTGACGGTCACGAGCGCTGTCCTCGTGCTTGCGCATCGAGCACTCCGAGGCTGCGTTCGTGGAGAGCTTTTGTTCTCTCTGTGAGAGCATAACTCTCTTGGATTGCGGAGCCGACTGTCGTTTCTATGGGAACGACGTCCGCGCCTTTGCAGTGCTGAACGCCGCCATGGTGCGGCTGTCAAGCGCTCGCAGGACGCTCTTCGCATCACTACGCTGAGTAGGACGGAGGATGCGTCCTTCACCTACCGGCCTTCTCATCCTCAGCCGGTTGAGGCTCCGGTGGAGACTGCAGAGTCGTGTTCTGCGATTTCTGCCGAATCCATTGGACCTCCTTCTGGTCCCGTCACTTCTGCAGCATCAGATGGGTGCCCATCTTTTCCCTCCGAGGCGGAGTCGTCCCGGAGATGGCGGCCGTGCCCGCTCGAGCGGCGGAAACGGTAGAGTTGGAGGGGTTAATCCCTCTCTGCCCGAACCGTCCCGCCCATATGATTGGTATTTCGGAGCTGCCCGGGCCTATACGGTCCTCACCTCCTGCCTTTCCCGACGGCACGAAGAGCTGACGTGATTTGCGGCCGTCTCGGCCGTTCAGCTTTCACCCCTCACCTCCCTCACCAACGGAGCCGCTAAGACGGGGATCCCTTCAGTAGAGCGGGGGGTTGCGATGCAGCTGCGTTCCTGGAGGGACCACCCAACCCTTCCCTCCCGTGTTTGTATAGACAGTCGTCCGGTTACGGGCGCTGCCCATCAGGCATGCGGAGACGCGGCTTCAGCCCTGCACGTAATAACGTCACTGCAGGTTCACCAAGCGAAGGCTTTAGAGGTTTACGATGGAAGCCGCGACCTTCAGTCGTGCGATGTCCACCACAGTGTTCAAGATCGCCACCTTTGGCTATGTCTGGCTTACATGACGGACGCAGACGAGAACAACTTCGTGAATGCTCCTGTCTCACAGACCGGCCTCTTCGGCGAGCCCGTGGAGTCGTACAGCTCCGCTGCGCAGACTGAGGCGATCTCCTAGGTCATGCCCCGGCAAAAGAGAGCTGCCCTTGGTCCACCACGCCGGCTCCTCAGTCTGCCTCTCACCGTCGGCGTCCTGCGGCGGCCACCTCTGTTCCCCTCCTCGGACCCCATCTCGGCAGCGCATGGGAATCGGTCGTCAGCAGCTCGCCCCGCCCGCTTAGCCGCTTCCCGTGAAAATCGGGAGTTTAAGTGGCCAGTAACGGGCGACCCGGATTGGCAGAGGATCACTCTTGAGGAGACGGTGATTCGCTCCTTCCCCCGGTAGAGGGTCGGGTGGTAAATTCTTGGTTTGCATCTGTTCCACCGGCTGTCCAGCCGGTACCCACTTAACCACACATAAGAGTGCATTCCTCTTCCCTCTCCAGGTCTCCAGAGGATCGAAAGAGCCGTGAGCGGGCACACCAGCTCACCCTATCTCTCCTCTATCGCCAGCGGGTGTTTTTCCGGACCAGACGACCGTCACCCTCAGCGGGCTCAGGTCAGTGTCACACACACACATACTGTAGATGTTTATGCTGTCACAGCAGACGCACCGGCAGTTTCACCTGTCTCGCTTCGCTGCCCCACCGCGGGTACTTCGGTAGTGTCGTTAATTCTCCTCGTACGGTCCCTGGATGCTTCGCTTCAGTTCCCAGCCCGTCTCGTTGAGTTTTACGCACTGTCCGCCTCGGTTACGAAATACAATTACCGGCACTCCCCCAAATTCTACGGGCATTCGTTTCACTATAGTGAAAGCGTCCGATGCACATGTACTGCGTGCAAAAGTCGATGTCCTGCTGGCGAAGGACATTTCGAGCCGGTCCCTCTTACCGAGAATGATGATAAGGTTTTTTCCAGCCTTTATCTCATATTACCCAAAATACGCGGTGGGTTACGACCGATTTATTTACGCACCGGCTCTACAAATGTGATCCTTTAGGATGATACGCCGAGACTCGTATTTCAATATTCAGATCGGTTTGCAGCCTTAAACCTGTAGACGTGTACTTCATGTGTCCATCTCCCCTCGCCTTAGACCGTTTATTCGCTCTGCGTCATGGGGTGGGCATATTAATACCAAGTACACCATTCGAGCTGTCTCTCTCTCCCCGTGTCTCCATGAAAATGCTAGTCACGGCATTAAAATCTCTGAGAGAGAGCGTTGTTCGCATTCTGCTTATATTTACGTCAACTATAATGGCTCGTTCTTGGCAGACGTGCGCGAACACAGAGATTTAATGCTTCAGCATCTCGCTCGTTTAAGTCATCAGGTCAGCTGGGAAAGGAGCAACTTTGCCCCGTGCAGAGGATCTTTTTCTCAGTATGGAAATAGACTCGGTCGATTTATTGGCGTGTTTTACAAGAGCGCGCAATCAGTCAGTTCTGACTTGCCTCGGTTTAATTTGAGGGAAGTACGCGGTCTCTCTGAAACAATTTCAGAAGCTCCTGGCATATGACAGCATGCTGCAGCTGTGACACTGCTCGAGCTGCGTCATATGAGACCGCTTCAGCATTGGTTTTACGATCGAGTCTCGAGGAGAGCGTGGCGCAACGGCATACACTGTGTAACCATTACACCTGCGTGTCATTTCAATTTTACCCCGTGGCAGACCCAGCATTTCTTATAGCAAGATATGCCCCTGAGTCGGGTCTCCTGGCATTCTGTAGCACATACGATGCCCCCAGCACGGGATGAGCAGCCACGTATGACGGGCTTGCAGTCTCAGGGGTGTGCATAGCACCCCAACTGCCGCGAGCGGTGCGCTGTATATCTGGGACTTGTACGCTCCGCTATGGAGATGCGAGGGAAGGATGTATTAGCCGACACCGACAACATTGCGACTGTTGCGTTATTTACCGTTAAGGCGGTTTTTTCGCTCTCGTCACCTGTCGCATCTCGCTCGTCATCTCCTCCTTTGGAGTCAGAAGCATCTGAGGTCCCTTCGTGCCATTCACATCCCGGGTACGCTCAATACAGCGGCTACGTGCTTTCCCGAGCTGCGCGCACCGGCGAATGGCGACTCCACCCCCAGACGGTTCAGCTAATTTGGAAGAAGTTCGGTCGTGCGCAGATATATCTATTTGCGTCACCGGACGATACCCACTGTCGCCTGTTTTATTCACTAACCGAGGGCAGCCTCGGCGTGGATGCGTTGGCACACAGCTGGCCGCGGGGGTCGCGCAAATACGCATTCACTCCAGTGAGCTTAATCGCACAGACACTGTGCAAAGTCAGGCAGGACGAGTAGAGCCTTTTATTAGTCGCCCCGTACTAGACGACCAGGAATTGGTTTTCAGAGTTAATGCTCCTCGCGACAGCCCCTCCCTGGCGAATTCCCCGGAGGAAGGACTTTCTTTCTCAAGGAAGGGGCACATTATGGCACCCGCGCCCCGACCTGTGGGATTTCCATGTATGGTCGTTGAGTGCGCGCAAGGTTTAGGTGATTTATCGCAAGCGGTATCTAACACCATCGACGCGGTACGAGCACCGTCCACAAGACGGGCTTACGCGCTTAAATGAAACCCTTTTCTTCACCTGGTACTCTTCGCAACGCGAGGACCCCAGAGAATGCTTAACATTGTGCTTTTATATATCTTCAACATAGGTTAGATTGTAGGCTGTCACCCTCCACCATTAAAGTTGATATCGCCGCTATTCTGCTCATCACTCACTTATTAACGGCAGATCAGTTGGCCAGCATGATTTGGTTATTAGATTTTAAGAGGCGCTCACAGGCTAAACCCCTCGCGCCCTCCCTCTATTCCTCCTGAGACCTGTCCATGGTGCTGAAGCCCTACTACAGGTTCCGCGTTCGAGCCTTTGCAGTCTGCGAGTCTGAAGTTTTTGTCAATGAAAACTCTGACCCTGCTAGCATTGGTCTCCGTGAAGAGAGTAAGGAATTTACATGCATTCTCTGTTGACAATTCGTGCCTTCAGTTTGGTCCTGCTGTCTCACTGAGACCCAGACCAGGCTACGTGCCCAAAGTTCCCACCACTCCCTTCAGAGATAAGGTGGTGAGCTTGCAAGCGCTGCCCCCCGGAGGAGGGCAGACCCAACCATGGCTTTATTATGCCCCGTACGAGCGTTACGCATCTACGTGGATCGCACACAAAGCCTTAGGACCTCAGATCAGCTCTTTGTTTGTTATGGTGGTCAGCAGAGAGGGAAAGCTGTCACTAAGCAGAGGATGTCTCATTGGATAGTTGATACTATCGCCCTTGCTTATAATCTGCAGGGCATTCCTTGTCCATTTCATTTGAGAGCTCACTCTACTAGAAGTGTTGCCTCATTTTGGGCATTCGCTCGTGGTTCCTCGCTAACAGACATCTGCAGAGCTGCTGGTTGGGCGACACCTAATACGTTCATTAGATTTTACAGTGTTCGTGTCGAGCCTGTCTCCTCTCGTGTTTTTTCCTCGTTAGGGGAAGCACAGAGAACAGGCTCGCAGGTCGGCTTGCAGCCTCCGACTGCTGGTCCAAACTGAGCTCAGTATGGAAGGCCATCGAGGCAAAAATGCGTAATAATTTGTTTTGCCTTCCTCTGCTGCCTTGGCAGCCTGATGTTGCGGAGCATCCGCTGCCAGCCTCTCACTAGCTGTATCCTCGTGAACCTGTGTTTGGCTCGGGCATCCACATTGCGTCCCACCGGGTTCCTTTGTGAGTATTTTTCCGTGGGGTTAATCCTACTAGCCCACGTTTCCCTCAGCAGAGCACTGCTTTGCTTACACAGCCACGGCTGTCATTTATACCTCAACTACGGTTGACTTTCGCCCACCAATAGCCCTTAACGGGGCGGTGGCTTCCGCAGCGTCCCTATACCGCTCAGATAGGGCGCTTCCCAGTCGCTGGCACTACTGTGGGGTTAAAGGAACATCTAGTGCCCGGCCTTCTGCCTTAAAACCTAATTCTCCTTATCCTTAAGTGGAACCGGAGGGCTTTACGCAGACACTGGAAGAGGTCAGCCCTCAGTGGCGTTTTGGTAGGGATTCCCAATTCGTCGGTCACGATGTGACGTCGTAGTGACCGACTGAAAGGGAACGTCTCGGTTACGTATGTAACCCTCGCTCCCTGAAGGAGGGAACGGAGACGTCACGTCCCGTCGCCACAGGGCTGCTCCCTGCTGTTTATCGGCCGGTCACACTTTCCGGCTTTCTCAGCGAAAAAGAAGCTGATTTCTACATTTGCACCTGTGGCTTATATACGCACCTGGCGGGGCGGCGCCAGCATTATGCAAATATCTCAATGCCAAGTTCATTGGCGTTTTAGTAGTATTCGAAGCAGATTGGTCTCTCTAAGCGAGTTCCCAATTCGTCGGTCACGACGTGACGTCTCCGTTCCCTCCTTCAGGGAACGAGGGTTACATACGTAACCGAGACGATCTCAATTACTTTATGTTTCTGAATATCTTTGAATTTACTTTGCCAGGAAGGGGATATTTAAGTGATTTTTTGATTGCAAACTGGTGTGGCAGTAATCAGGCCTGGGTGTGGCTACAGAATTTGAACTCAAGTGTGATAAACCACAGTTATGTTTTAATGTGAGGGGGGCAAACACTTTTTTACACAGGGCCATGTACTTTGGGATTTTGTTTCTTTTAATAATAAAACAATTTAAAAACTGCATGTTGTGTTCACTTGTGTTATCTTTGATTAATATTTAAATTTGTTTGATAATCTGAGACATTAAAGTGTGACAAATATGCAATAACATAAGAAATCTGGAGGGGGCCAACACCTTTTCACACCACCTTATATATAATTTCTGCACTTCATACTTTTCCCCATATTTGTTATTTTTCCCACATGAACTTGAATAGAGGTTAATTAAAGTCAGGGTGCGTGATTTTTCAATAACACTTTGGAAAAGGGAGTCGGGCCGACTACCAAAACACACTTGTAGCCAATCAGCAGTAAGGGGCGTGTCTAATAACCAACATTGTTGTCTGGGTTGCATATATGGGGGGCGGGTCTATCAAAAGATGGTCAGGATTCTATTGGGGTAGGGACGTGTTTGTTTAGGTGATTTCAAATGTCAACATTGGCTTTCAGAGATCATGTACCCCACATTTAAAGTCATACACATTTGACAACTTCATACATTCTCTGGAAATCTAACGGACAACCTTGATTTTGGAAACATGTGGCTATGCTGGTTAAGCTACAAAATAACCACAAGAAAACAATGGCAAGTTGAGACACCCAAACATAAAGCAAAATTAAACAAGTTACTTATTGCATTGTCTTAAGCCTATTCACACATAATAACTCAAAAATAGCTTTTGATACAGTACTGTTGATCACTTAATCTGATCACTAATCTCGCAAACAGAAGTTGCACACCAGTTATGTCTCTGGCATCTATCTGAAGCCATCATGTCTTTTCTTAGCTAAAGAATAAAACATTTTGCCCAGACACACACCCAGTTATATTTAATGAAAAAAGTGCATCAAAATATTTATACAATATGGTGGACTACACAAGACAATTACTTGAGTGACAGCGGGTGTTTGCAAGTAAAAGCCACAAGCCAGTTAATAAGCAGTGACACTGCAGCGTGGTCCTGAAATAATATTTCAGATGAAAGTATATCTAAATAACATTAACTGGTCCATCTTGTCTGAGAGTGATGATCAATAGAGTCATGAAGTAAAATTTATGGGTCATTACAGGATTAGATACTCTGCTAGCAGTTATGATTAGAAGCTGACTTATTAAGACATTGATGCTTTAAATTGGATTTAAGCCATGAAGCATGCATGTGGCTGAGCACTAATTGTTACAAATGAGATACCCATTGGTCACAGCATAAAGATGTTGAATGCATTCCTTGGGTGAAAGCGATGTGGTCTTCTGAATATTAAAATTCACATTTTTTATTTGAAATTGGTTATTTGATTTAAAGTTGAATAATTTTAAGTTAGACATACTAAAATTGTGATTTTTATTACAGTTGCTAATGTCACTTTTATCTGCAAACTGGCTTGCATTTCTTTTAATTGTATTATATTTTATGCCAAGGAAAACTCTTATAACTCTTATAATTTATTTACTAAATATGTATTCTTCTGGCAACGTTGTGGTTTAACATAGTTTTGAGACATACACTCACCTAAAGGATTATTAGGAACACCATACTAATACTGTGTTTGGCCCCCTTTCGCCTTCAGAACTGCCTTAATTCTACATGGCATTGATTTAACAAGGTGCTGAAAGCATTCTTTAGAAATGTTGGCCCATATTGATAGGATAGCATCTTGCAGTTGATGGAGTTTTGTGGGATGCACATCCAGGGCACGAAACTCCCGTTCCACCACATCCCAAAGATGCTCTATTGGGTTGAGATCTGAATGTGGGGGTCATTTTAGTACAGTGAACTCATTGTCATGTTCAAGAAACCAATTTGAAATGATTCGAGCTTTGTGACATTATCCTGCTGGAAGTAGCCATCAGAGGATGGGTACATGGAGGTCATAAAGGGATGGACACGGTCAGAAACAATGCTCAGGTAGGCCGTGGCATTTAAACAATGCCCAATTGACACTAAATGGCCTAAAGTGTGACAAGAAAACATCCCCCACACCATTACACCATTGCATTAATGAGAAATTGAACAGGTGTTCCTAATAATCCTTTAGGTGAGTGTATTTTACATTTACCCAATCTTGGTCATTTTAATGAAACAACTTAACGAAACACTACTCTTCCTGCTGCACTTTTAGATGAAGGTCTGACCAGTTGTTGAAAATTGTTATATACACTTTCCATTCCTTCCATACCACAGCAATAAATGGCTTCGGCAGTATGAAGAGGAAGCTCATTTGGTCACACTAACCCTGCCAGGCCTGCCCCAGTAGGACCCCTATTGCCATGCTGCTCCCCCACTGCTGACCTTCAGTATGTGGAGGCAATGTCAGAAAAGATGGTTTGTTGTGGTTGAGCCTCGTCTGCGTCTCTTTTATTGCTCTCAGTGTGAGTGAAACTGAGAGATGGAGAGGTTGCTGTATAGTGAGCCACTCAAGACTATCGCTACTGCCTTTATGATGTCTGCTCTGTGGATGTGCGGGCCCGGGTTCACCGAACCCTAGAGAGGGGTGAGGATCCCACTCTACCAGCGGCACATTTCCTTTTCCCCTTCCAAATAGGGCCCTAATGATTTATAGATGTTTGCTTTAAAAAGCCATTGGCATTAATCCCATGGCTCATTAACTGTTTAATTAAAATTAAATTCAGTGGTAGGAGTTAAGCAGATTGAACGCATTTCTCCTTGGTAGGTGGCTGCTAGATGTCTGGCTTTTAGAAATTCTCCTCGGTGTTTAAGGAAATAACTGAGCTCGTTTTGGGTGGAATGACATGTGGAAAGCCAATGGGAATGGAGACCAATGGCACGGAATAGATAAGTGCATTAGCGCACTGGTCTGTGCTTGTAAGCACAATAGCTGATATCTGCAGCCAAAGAGCAGCAGAAGAAAACGGTTTACATTTATCTTGAATTCTTCACATATCTCACAAAGCCGAAAGTCGACATTCACGCTTAACCAGCGTGTGTCGATGCCCGTAAAGTGCTGTCTGTGCCATAGGGCAAACAATGAGACCTTCTCCTTTTTCTCTCTACGTTGGAAACCTTAGTCTAACAGAAGGAGATACTTAAAAGCCTGCTAAATAAGCCGGAGGCTGACAGCAGGAAAACAAAGAGTAATATTTGGAAGCATTTCTGTAACATTGATACCGGATAATTAAGAGGCTAGACTTCTTCACCAGCAGCGACGGTTGCGGAGTGCTTTAAATTGCTTTCTAAATGGGTCTATGTTACCTAATATGTGGTTTTTATGTGTGTTTCAACAACCTGAGGGAGAGACGGAGCGAGAAAGGAAAATGGCTCGAGATTGATCGCGCAGCTCCTAGTTGTAACCCAACGCCTGCCCTTATCCCCAAACTGGTTTTTATAACATTTAAAATAGCATCCCGGTAATGACAAACATGGGCACTTTGCAGGACAAGTTGTGGTCAGATGTTCTGGGAAATGATAGAAGGTCAAAGATAGAGGTCCGGTGAACAACCTCTCGATCTCACACATCTCACACAATCTTGAAAATAAAATTACAAAAGCTGTCACTGGGGTGGTAGTCTTTCAAAAAGTACACCTTTCTACCTAAAGGGTGCATATGGGTACTTCAAAGATACATATAGGTACCTCAAAGGACAACTTTTGTGCCTTTATCAGTGTAACAGCAGATGAATGCTTTATAAAGAGTATTGTAGAAGACAATATTTACAGATCACAAGCACTGTAGGTCTCAACCAGCAGCCGTTTGTTTCTTGTGAAGTTTTGGCGTAATTATCCAGCACTGACTTGCTCTGAGCCTTTTGGGCTGTGAATTTGATTACGCTGTGGGAGGTTTAGGATGTGTATGGCAGGTTCGAAGAGGCTGGGAGGCAAACTTAGGCAAAGTAGCTCGGACGACTATGAAAAATGATGCAAGGCTTGAGTTGTGAGTATGATGTGTTACAGCCTCCCAAATTCTCTGTGGGTGATGTTTGAAAATTTAGAGCATCTACTGAATAAACAGCAGGGATTCTACAGAAAGAAGCAAAATGAGACGAAAATGATAAGATGAAATAAATAGACTGGTGCCTGCTTTGTTCACACTTATTACGTCTAAATCTATTGCTGGCAAAGCAAAAGAAACACTAGTTGTTTTATTGTGTGCCATGTGAGCAATGCTGCGTTCTTTTTGGAAACCAGATGCTAGCCAATCTTTCCACCTTCAGAAGATAATTTGATTTCAAATTTTGGACTCGACTGTGCATAATTTCAGATTTTTGAATACTTGTGATGGAGGTTTTGTTGTTCGTTTGTATACTGAAGAAAAACCCTTAAAACCTGCCTATTTTATACACTTATCTACAGTGTAAACATCAACATCCATTTTGTCAGACTTTTTCACTTAAACATTTTTGATATACAGTAGAGAATGATCACAATGTCCTCTGAGTTTCATTAAACACAGTCATCTACAATACCCTGTAGTAATAATGAAACCTAATTTGATTGAAACACTGCACTTGAACTATGCATATCTGACTTATACACAAAAAGTCCTCAATATAGTACAGGTATATGTTGCAGATGACTGCTCATCTTAATTTCACCTCAGAAAGTGCTAGACCGAGTGAAACAGGTGAGACTCTAGGGAGGCTCTACCCTTTAGTCAATCAAGTCACATGTTTCTGTTTATGCCCAAAAAGTGATACATTCATTGTTATATAGGAAAAGTTGAGATCCCATAGTGGCAGTATTACAGATAGTGAAAGTGGCCTTTAACTCCGCTAAAGGTTTTAATATTATGTTGTAAAGTCAGGATATTCCTTACTTCAGTTTACCTTATTTTATTTATGCATTATTTGTTTTGGTTGTTTAAAAACACACACACAAAATTATCAGATGAATCAATTAATTGATCGATTAAGTGCTAGATTAATTGATTACAAAAAGAATGGATAGCTGCAGCCCTGTATGTCTCCTGATATATGTTGCTTGTCTTGGTTTACAAGAAAAACAGTGTACAAAAAATGTGTAAGAATACAATATTCTTTAGTAGGAATCAAGGTTCGACAATGAAAAACCAACAGAACAAAAATCACAGACTCCTTTAAAGCCACAATATGTAAGATTTTTGTAATAAAATACCCAAAAACCATTGCACAGTGTGACATATTATATGAAGTTATATTTTTTCATGAATTTCCCAATGATTTGTAAGTCCAATTTTCAGTTAATGGCTTGTCCCTTGTTATTTCACCTATCAATGACGTAATATCCGTAGAAACTATGGCAACACGTGTGGAGAAATCTGTTGTTATACAGCATCTAGCACGCCGCTGTTTTGTTCTTCATTCATCATTAATAACAATTATTCATTGGTGAGAACAGAGAAAAAACATAAATGTAAATCAACGGAACCAGCAGGCTTTGGAACAAGCAGAGAAATAAAACAAGAATCTATATTGGTGTGGCATTTTCATGACAAAATAGGACTTGATTGACTCAACAGTCAATAATGCAAATATATATTATTTATTTTATTTATTTAGTATGCACTATGCTGATAAAATTACACATACAGTTATATAGCACGTTGTTAATTAAGTATATGGCAGTGCACTTGAATACAGTATGTGTTGCAAAAAATATTTAGCCATTACTTGCAAATATGGGTTTGTTCAATTTACTTTTAGTTTGATTGTTTTTTACACGTAGAACTGCTCAACATTACCCATCAAATCATCTGACAAATGGTCACATATCAGTGATAGGCTAATATGGCATTAAATTTCAAGTTCTTTGCAGCTACTGTAATTGATTATGGTGACATAAGACGTGATAAAACATACAGCACAGGTAATAAAAATATTTCATTACCTCGTCCGTGAACATGAATCACTGGGTGGTAAAAATGACCATCATTTCACTCTTCTGTAGCATCATTAAGCTTCGCCTTTGTTTTGAAAATATGACATATGGCTGCAAAATCTTATATTGTTCTTTTAATTGTTTATTTGATATTACTCATTTTGTGGTCATGAATTTACTTTATTTCAAACAGGAGTGAAAATGTTCTCAGCTTAGCACTCTTTCAGTACTCAAGAAAACTATGGGATTATGAGAGACCATAGCTTTTCAATCTTATCTAAATGTGTAAATACATTTAACAAACAAATTCAAAAAAAGGTTCATCATGCTGTTTGAAGGGCAACTTCAACAACAGTCACTGAGGGTTTGGACTTCAGTATAATCATTTCTTTTTGCTGGCAGGTGGCCAGAGATGAGGCAAGCTGGCAGGCAATTTCACATCAATATCCAAACCAGCCACTAGGGTAGGCAGATATGGTCAGGGACTTTTAAAGGCAGCTGGTATGTTGCTCCGAACTGTTTTCACTCTTGTGAGGATTTAAATACATTTTAATGATGGTGATGACTTTAATGAAACGCATCTTTACATTTTTGGTTTAGTTTACAGAGTCACTGGAAGCTCATGTCCAATATCCTAATTGGTGTCACATGGTATCATATGTATTAGTGCAATAACACATACAGACATTCTTTTAAACGACTGGCCATTTGACAACTTTAAGGATGCCACTGAGAGCTTGCGTGGGACCAGGTAAACCAATTGATTTAATTGTGAGTGAAATTGTTCCTAAATGTATATCATGCAATTGGAGCGCTTAAGTAATTAGCTGTGTGGGTTACAGTATTTGTTTTTTGACCCAAGATAATAATAGTACTTAAACTAATTGAAACATTATGTTATAAAATATACTAAATTTGAGGCTTTAGTGTAAAAGTATGTGAGATCTTACACTGAAAAAAAAGATTATGGCCCCAATTTAAAGAAGCATAATTAAATTTAGCTAGTTTAATTTAAGTTTTTGATTTTAATTGATATGTATTAATAGATTTTATGCAAATTACATGTGTTTTAAATCCAAGTCATGTCAATTAATTAAATTCAGTTTAAAAAATGGTTCTTTGCGCATGTTTCCAGTCAGGTTCACGATGGGAACTGAAGACGAGTTATTTCAGCCCCGGAGTTTTGCTCAGTCGGTCTATTTGCACAGTAAGTAATATTTCATGTAATACAACACCTTTTATTACAGTGAATATTTTTATAAACTTAAAATATGCCGTTTATAAGATAGCACCTCCAGGATGGAGGTCCAGGATTTTTCTCATTTTAATGGACCCCAAAACTTAAGTTTTAATGCAGTTCAAAACCGCAGCTTCAAAGGACTCTAAACGATCCCAAACGAGGCACAAGGGTCCCATCTAGCGAAACGATTTTTGGCAAGAAAAAAATGCACTTTTAAACCACAACCTCTCGTCTAACTCCGGTCCTGTCATGCGCCAGCGCGGCCTCACGTAATCGCGTTATGACGTCGAAAGGTCACGTGTTACATATATGAAACTTACATTCGCGGACCACTTTAAACAATAAATTGATATAATTAATACAAATTGACACAATACATTAATTTGTATCATTTGACATACAATAACGTCCAAACGGTTGTAAATGCTGGGGCATAGTTTCGATACGTCATCCATGACCTCTTGACGTGATGACGTATTACGTGAGGTCGGGCTGGCTCGTCACACAGCCGGAGGAAGACGAGAAGTCGTGTTTTAAAAGTGCATATTTTTTATTTTTCCCGCCAAAAATGACAATCTTTTTGCTAGATAAGACCCTTATGCCTCGGTTGAGATCGTTTAGAGTCCTCAGAAACTGCTATTTTAAACTGCATTACAACTGTTAAGTTTTGTGGTCCATTGAAGTCCATTAAAATGAGAAAAATCCTGGAATGTTTTCTTAAAAAAAAAAACACAATTTCTTCTCGACTGAACAAAGAAAGACATTTTGGATGACATGGTGGTGAGTAAATTATCTTGATTTTTTTTTAAGAAAATTGATTTATCCTTTAGCACAAAGTAATTAGTTTTATATCCATTTACTTTACATTTTACTACAGTTTTAGTAATTAAACGTGTACAATTAAAAAAAGGTTGATGACAGTGGAGCCCCTAGCGTACTCATGGGCCCATGTGCCTGGCATACTCTGCACCCCCCAACGGCGCCCCTGGGTCTGTTTATACCAAAACTGGGCACTGAAGCCTGACTCAGAACTATTGATTTATTTATATTTGGCTGAAGCTCAATGTCTTTTGATTTGATGCCATTTGGCGTCTTTCTTTGTTTCTTTCTTTGTTTCATTTCTTTCTTTCTTTCTTTCTTTCTTTCTTTCTTTCTTTCTTTCTTTCTTTCTTTCTTTCTTTCTTTCTTTCTTTCCCCTAAAGGAAACACGTTAAAGAGATGTAATATAAGTAATACACTGTCTCCAGTCTGTTGATTGGTAATCCAGAAATAAAAGGCTTACAGTAAGCACACTTTTCATGCACACCCCCACCTCGCTGGTGTAAACAGCATATCACTTTATTTCATTGTGGTGTAACAAACATATTGAATCTGTCACAACAAGGTATGGATCTCATTAAGGAATGGCTTGCAGCTTTACATTTTCATTTCCACCCACATGTAAGCTTAAGATCAGCACCTCTTACGTGAGCCATTGTAAGCATGCAGGGTGTTATACTGTTTGAAGAGAAATGTTTAAGTTTATATACAAGGCAGCTGCCAATGGAAAACCTAAAACCTTGTGAGTCTAAGTTAGAGTTCTTAAAGAACATTGTCTACAAAATGTAGTTTCTTCAAATCTGATGAACTGGTGTTCACGGAGCTCCATATTTTTTATATAGAAATGCTATAATGAAGCTTAACTATGTATCATATGTTCTGTTCGCTCCAAGAATATTACACGTGTATGAATGTTTATGAGTGTTTAACTAATTACAGGTACACAGTCTGTATTGGTACATTTTTGTCTGCTGACTTAATGCTCTAATAATTATGACAAGTCACGTGACCAGATGTTTGGCAGAATTTAAGTTTAGCACATGTCTGATATGGAGAGGATTAATTGGAGCAGATTGAGTCGGATGACAACAGCTCTTGTGACAAATGCTGCAGGAAACAGCTGTCTTGGCATAGGAGAATTCAGTAACTGAACAAATTATACTTCATTCACATTATTAATACAGTTGCTAAATGGGAAAAACTGGTCCAGTGTTTCATTATTAGGGGCATCATTAAGAACAGCCACATAGAAACTGTGTGTGATGATATTGGATGTGTGCATATTCAACAATGACAGCAATGTGATCGGTCAGTAAACTCATGTTGCAAGTTGTATCTGGTATGTTCTAGTTTTGTTTTACATTAACATTTGTGACCCTGCCTGTAAAAACCAACTAGTCATTTTTTGTTTGTTTGTGTGATTTATTGTTTTTTACATGAAATCATCAAACACAATGCAAAGAACATTCTGTAAAAATATAACCTTGATATATTAAATATAGACTGTGTAAGGCCATGTCAAAGATTAAAATCATAGTGAAATTAATGATTGAAATCTCATAATCTCATAATTAGATTATCAGACTTTAGCCTGGATTACAGACATGATCAGTCTTATGCATTCAGCAAATGCTTTTATCCAAAGTGATTTAGAGTGCATTCAAGATTTTTTCAGTATGTATAAGACATGGGAATCGAACCCATAAAATTTGTGCTGGTAATGCAATGCTCTACCAGTTAAGCAGAAACACTGTTACACATATTAACACGTTACCACATACATAAAATTATTTTCCAAAATGAATCTTTGCTGAAAATGTAGGAAAAGTCCAAGCCCAGGCCTTTCCATGATGACTTTTGGGTGACAGTCTCTACGGATGTAAGGCACATGGGGTTGTGGATAGCATGTGACCTCACACACTTCACTTGTCCTTGGCGATGACTTGAGGCTGGATGATAAAATAAAGCTAGCCCTCAAAACAATTCAATTGCTAAATTCCCCAGTATGGTTGCAAACGGATGTAAAGAGAGATAGAAAACATGTTTTGTTCTCCTGGTTTATTTGTTTCATTTTAATTTGTTAATTCATTACATTTAATATTATTATTAGGTACAATACTGTATTTGTAAGGTGCAAGATAAAACTCAATGTAAAAAATTATGTAACGAAAAAAACAAAACAGAAAATAGCAGCAGAAAACAAATATGACTTTATTAGACAGATGAAGACGTATTCCCTCCAATTTCAGAATCTGCTATGTTTATTAAAGCCACTATGAATGCTTGTGAGGTGTTAAGTACAGTAGCGATTCTCTTCACAAGAAGCAAAGTTGTTGGTTTCTGAGGCCTCCAATGAGTTCAGTGATGCATTGAAAAATCAATTAGAATACTTGCCAAAATGGATCATGGCGACTAATGATGGCATCATATTGCTCTGGGTAAACAGCTCAATACTCTCCCTGGTGAACTGTGAAAACACATTTCTCTTAAAGGAAAATGGTGCATCGAGCTACGGGAAGGCCTTGTAGTCTGGAGGAAATCCAAGTTCACATATAAATGGAGCGTTTATGTTTAATGCATCTTTATTTGAAGCTGAATTAAAGAGTCATAATGTTGACTTTGGGCCAGATGGCCAAATTTTACCCAAAAATGCAGGGTTCAACTCAGCTGCCAAATGCTGGATATTTATTGTTTAGTGCATTTTCAGTACATAGCATGAATTCATTGCTCACTACACCGCCTGTGACAAGAATTTGTTACATACTGCAGTTTAATCATATTCTACCTAAAAGGCTTGTGGTCACGAGGGGCAGATTGAAATAAACAAGTCATTCGTAGCCATGGGTCTCAAGCCCTAGCCTGATAGAAAGAGTTGTGATTGGTTTCTTACTGTGACAGTCCTGGCAGTGCTAGAGGCATCCAAAACACATATCACCCTACTTTGACACCCTGCGTGTCCCTGCCAGCAATTGACAATACATACAGCACTTGTACCAAAACCAAAACATGCTTCTCGAAGATTCAAGGACATTGACAGGACACAGTTAGTGACTAAGTCAGATCAGGTCAACAGATTTTGAAAAAAAGTTGTCATACACTACAATGTTTTTACTAATGATGTGCAAATAAAATGTCTGTATACTGCCTTCATTGTCTAAATTGTTGTTGGGATCCTTTTTTGTTCACAGTATGTACGACTTCCAGACCGTATCATGTAAAAATATTTTCCATGTAAAGATCTGTGCTGTTGATACCACCAAGAATTTGGCGGCAGACTACTTTAAGCATGGCAAAAGTATTGCAATTGATATATGCAATTAATTAAGTGGTAAGCAATTGTGTATACCTAAACATCTGTGACAGATCTACAGTACTGTAATGCTGTCTTACTGTGCAGTGATAGTTCAAGCAGAAATATGCACGATTTGATGACATGAACAAACAGAATGAGACATTTGCATTCAACTGTTCATTTAGTTAAAATGCATAATTAAATCCATCTGGTACTACATTTAGTTTAACTATACAGGAATGTGAAGACAAGGCTCTCTACTGTTAGATAGGACAGTAATATTACTGTATGAAATACCCTTGGTACGTAGTTTCCCTCTAAGATCTCTAGATTTGAATTAAGAATACACACCTAAATGATTTTTTAACTTCTCTATTCACATTATGTAGTCTGCTTCAGTGCATTAACTGGCAAATTGCACTGTAATTTATAACAAATAGTCATTGCTTGTTTCCATAGCAATCTGCTCATTAATTTAATTTATTCCACAGTAAATCTCTTCTGCCTTGAATTATTGTTTCAGCCGTGACATTATTTACACAATGCAATTCAAATCATGTCAACAATTGAATAGAGGAAGTTAAAATGTATACAAATATAAATGGCCACCATTTAGAGAAAATGTTTGTTACAGAACCTCCTCCAGCCATCAAACATGAATGAGCTACATTACTTCTCATTTATCTGCAAAGGTTTGAGTCAGTAAGTCATTCCTACGCAAGTTCATTTTTTTCTTGCGTGAGAATAATGCTCTGTTTTGTTCATGACATTGAACCACATAAATATGTATTTTTCTGTTGCATTGTTTTCTTCTACATTTCATTTCTTTTCTACTTTAAAGTCCACACTGTGCCTTTTGTAGCTAAGTGGCAACACTAGTGCATTCTGAACTGGCCCTCATGCAGCATAACATAATTATATCTTAAGCACTTTATATAACATCATGCTGAATATTACTTCTTGAAATGTTAAAGAGTGCATCAACATGCTTTATAACCTTTCACTTCGTCCCCTACCTTCTGTTCTTTTATTTTTAAACTGGAGTGTAAATGAAAAGTTATTTCCATTCTCGTCTTTTTCACAATAGCCACTACAGTGAAGATGTGACTGTTTTGACCTGCATGGATATTTAAAGGTTCCCCATTTGAAAATTGGTTTTATGCTAAAACTGGATCCCGGTGAGCAAGCCTACTGTGAACTTGTTGTATGCGAATGACTCAACACAGTGGTTTGTTTTCACCAAAACTATACAACCTTTAAATGCGTACGGGGAAAAATGTCATCAACTGCCAGTTATAGCTTCACCATCAAACTGTTCTGCTTGCTTTCATGGTGCCACTATAATAACATACACACAAATACACACACAATCACAACTGCACACAAAATCTCTTCCCATCGTTGCCACAACAGTCATTTTCAGCCATGCTAGCCCCTCTAGTTTATTTTATGACCTTTATTTTTCTCCTGTCATCTTTCCGTGAAAACAATTCAGTGCAATTACAATCAAATGGTTCTTCCATCCAACAGAAAGTTTTGACACTTTGAATGCTCAGGCTGTGCTGGCACAGAAATATGAGGTGGGGTGTTGTAAGGGATGCAGGAGACACCGCCATGAAAGGACAAGAGACCGTGCCAACCCATTGTTATCAGCGCTGAGATGAAAGGCTGGCTAGCTAATGAACATCTGCCTGACACACACAGGTACTTCAGGAGGCTACGTCTCTTTGAAATGGACCATTGAGCAGAGCAGCTGTTCAGCTCCCATAGACCTTACGGACTGATGTAAACCTGTAATTAAAGGGCATACCAGGAGGAAGCCAGAGAGATAGACCGACAGAGACAAGAGAGAGAGAGAGAGAGAGAGAGCACACTAATGCATGTTTAAGGAGATTTGGAGTCTCGATTTCAAAATATCATGAGCGGCAATGAACTTGCGCACTGATATAACTGGGTAACATGCCAAAGGGGAGAAGGTTTATAATTAACCACTTATTTATAATTAAGAATAAACTATAAGCTTTGTGAGGAGGCAGGAGAGTCACTAGGTAATGTTCTCAATGTGGGGTAAAGTGTTCATCATGTCTATTTAACAGGAGTTATTTAATTTTAATTTAATGTTACAGGTCCTGTGTATATATATATATAACTAACCAGAAAAACTTTACTAGTAAATACTGTTACGTCCCCGGTATTCTAGGGATCGATGGGAGATTACGTAACAGAATGTAAAGAGGTGGTGTGTGTGTGTCGGCAGTGAGGCTCAACCACAAAGTAAAAACAATAGAATGCTCAACCACAAAAGTAAATCAAAATGCCACCATACAACTTCAAGGTGAAGAACAAGACTTTATTACAAAACTGAGAGAGGGTACCAAGACTTGATAGGGGGGCTCATGCCAAAACAATAAACAAAACACTCTATCTAAATAGGAAGAGAAAACTAACTAGGCTAACAGTCACGTTAGCTACAAGAGACAGAGACTGCGACAGGCTAACATTTATTTGCAATGGGAGTGGCTGTTTGCCAGCGACAAGCGACGAGCTCGCCCCTACACCGACCAAGGTGGGGCCAAAATAGACAAGAAGGCTATTTTATGCAAATGCTGAGCGGTGCGACAAAGCGACTGCCAATCGTAGTGTAGGGGCAGCATGATGTAGGTGGCTCGAGTCGAAGAAAATAATTCAAGATGGCGGAAAATGCGTATTTCTTTATATATCTGATAATTTTGGCATTTTATATAATATATTTTGTTACTTTTATCAATAAATAAATACTTTTAAATCCAAAAACATCGTTCTTGTAACTTAACAGTACCTCTGAAGTGACTTTTGATACCGCTTTTACATATTAGCCAAGGAACGCCCATGTCGCTTGGTGTCGCTCACTTTTGTAGCGAATGTGACTGTAGGGTAACAAAGAAAAGGAAACAAAATTACAATGCATAAGCTTATTCCTTTAATGGCACAAACAGGAGTAAACAAGTTAAAAAGAAATATAAAGGCACCCCCCAAACCCTTCACAAAACGAATAAACTATTTAAATAGTGTAGGGCCACAAACCAAAAATAATGGATAAGTAAAAAAAACTTACAAACTATATCAGGATGTTTTGTAGTAGTGGTGTTAGCTGCAACAACTAAAGAGTTAACACAATACGACTAAGGGAAGCCCAACTAACAAAGCAAAATTCTTAAACAACTTAACACTTTTGGCGTTTAGATAGAAGAACCTCACAGAGCAGCTTCCACACACACACACACGCACACGCACGCACACAAACTTCAAACTGAACTGTGGGAGGAAGAGTCGCAACATGCATCTAAAACTGCATGTCTAAACATAACCCTGGTTTCACACCGCAAGCGTGAGCAGCGCGTGAGGACAGTGTTTGCCGCGTGTGGCCATTGTGCTTTCACACCGGCTACATTTGCGGCGCATACTGTGCAGTTTAAAAACAGTATAAAAATCTCAAGTTCACATTACTTTATTTTACATGCATTTATGCGCAAAACCCCTTCAAGACGCTTTTTGACATTTAGTGTAATTTATATAACTGTGATTTGTTAAATCCACATTGCGGTGTGCATGCTTTAACTTGTTAACATGGGCGCCGAAAAAACATGCGCCGCTTACGCGCTGCTCACGCTTGCGGTGTGAAAGGGGTTGCAAAAGAAAATGCACAGTTTGGGCAAATAGATGGTGAACTGTTTTAAACAACTTTGGTGAAGAGATGTGGATGATAACTTTTTGTGTGGAACAGTGGCAGCTGGTGACTGCTCTTCCGAGGAGCACTAATTCAAAATACGTGTTGGGAGTGTCGTGTGTTGCTCGTCATTTCAAAATATGTGTTCGTTGTGTCATGTGAACCATGTGCATCACGTGTCTTGGCAAAATACATATATGCTGCACACGCGTCGAAAGTGTTTATAATAGAAGAGACGCTTATGTTCCCAAAATACTAAACTCTGATTACACATTTGATTAAGTGAGTATGTGGCAGAGGTGAGCATCTTTTTGAATCATAAACCCATTCGAAGCGTCTGCAGCATGCTCGTATTTTGACATCCAGCATGATGAACATAAGTTTACGTGATGCACCGAACACATATTTTGAAATGACAACCCACACACATGATGGGCTACATACATGTTGTGACAAACTTTGCATCGTTCGCCTTCGAAAAGAAGTCACCAGTCGGCATTGGTGTGGTGAGAAACTGCTGTAAACAGTGCAAGGGATAAAAGCGTCATGATTGGCCCAAAGCGTGTTCTGACGTCATCCGTACTTATACCATTATAATCCTATTCTCTATATAGCATTGTACCAGTAATTTACTTCCCTTACTGGTAAATTGCCAGACCAATTTTTTATTAAAGTCCTTCACACATGATTTCTTAATAGTAATTTGCTGCTTTGACAATGCTGCGTTGACTATGTTTGAAACCGTTTTTGTTAGCAAAGCAAAACTAAAGAAAATAACTGCCCTTAAAAGAGCAATATCACACTGGCAGTTGTGCTATTACAGTATGCGCTCATTTTCAATACAACATGACATTTGCTTGTGCAATATTGCTGAATTTTAAATATAAAACTCTGGCCAGGTCAAAAAGAGCACAGAGGAGCTGACCCCACCATTACCTGACGTCAAAACAAAGAAAATAGAGAAAAACAAGCTGAAAAAAAATGCACACAACGTTTAAAAAGGGGGAAATAACCCACACGTTTGTAACATGTTTGAATTGTAAAGATCAGTTCTCTGATATCTTTGTTTTGAGTATAGGCCCTTGCTTATGTGTTTAAGTGAGCTAAATGTCTGTGCATGTGCGTCTGAAGTTTGTTTAGCTTTCATTCATTAAACAATAAACCAGTGAGTTATAACAAGCAAAAGACTTATTTACATAATACAATCATACTGTCACTTCTTCGCCGTAAATGCGATTGTCCAAATTACCATGCATTGAGATTTAATTGCCACAGCTACAATACAGAGATACAGCCCCATTAGATAACAGCAGGTGCCCTTCGATCCACAATAAAAAGGAGGCCAATTCACTTTCCACTTTCTGTGTTAAAGGTCTTCATCTGATCCGGCTGTGTCTCCTCCCTCTTATTGTTCCAGTAAGATCCCAGAAAGGGAGTAAACATAACACTTCTACTGGTGGATCTATTACATTAACACAGAGGAGGGTTTACATTTACTATCCTTGCTACACATTAGTCACACAACCTCGGCAACCGGATCTCGCAGGAGTATCGCTGTCAATATAGTGGTAGGCTTTTTATGCTGTCAATTTTAGATAAAAATAGCCATTTGTCATGACTTAACCTGCCGTTATTAAGTGTTTCCGGGAAAGTAAAATCAAGCTGTGGTTCTGAAAGCGGTCGAGACTGCGCCGATATATTAACGGCGCAAATGCATTTGTTCAATAGCTTTCACTGTGGCGTTTCAGGGCAGAAAACATTTAACCTAGAAAAGCAGGAGCACAGACAGGACTTTCAGAAGTAGGGCACTTCAGAGCAATATGTAAATAAAAGACTTACCCTTTGAGACAACGAATGACATGGTGGTAATTGCTGAAGTGTCCAAATCCTCTCCAGGGTGCCTCGGATGGTAGTGGAGGCACGGAGGATTATAGGACAGAGGTGCAGTTCAGAGGGCATCTGTCTGAAGTTGATGGCAAGGAGGTGTAATTGGCGTCATTGGTAAGGAAGCTCACACTCAGTAGAGAAGGTCGCCTCTCGCCCACCATGTTAATCTCTATGTGTCTGCTGCACCCTCCCAAGCATCAGCCCACCACTGGAGACTGTTTAGAGGAACAGTTCAGGCCAAAAGTCAACGTATCGTAGTACAAAGCTTTATTGCTCAAATATGCGTAAATTTATTCAATCGCTCAGAAAGAGAGAGAGAGAGAGAGAGAGAGAGAGAGAGAGAGAGAGAGAGAGAGAGAGAAGTGGGTGTAATAGGCCATGCTCAGAAATATGATCTGTTGCTTCTTTGAATGAGATTTGTGGGAGTACAGCACCATTAAGAAAACAAACACAAAGGTATTAACCGACTGCACGTGGGAATAAATGCAACAAAATTATCCCACAACACAACGTACACAGCAATGTGAAAAATTTTCCAGTGGATAGGACCATTGGTAAGATGCTAATATGTTAGCGAATTTGTGGCGTATAAAATATATTTTAGTGATCTGCTATGGCCATGGTGCAACACCCTAAAAATATTGTCTCACATTATTTTGTCTAATATCAGTTTGCACAGTAGTTCCTATGACTCCGTTCAAGTTCATATTTGTACAAAAATATATAACAGTGCCCAGCATGGGTCGCTTTGTTCCAGTGGTTTTGTGCGCATGGATGTGTACG
Source organism: Misgurnus anguillicaudatus (assembly GCF_027580225.2). Taxonomy (NCBI): domain Eukaryota; kingdom Metazoa; phylum Chordata; class Actinopteri; order Cypriniformes; family Cobitidae; genus Misgurnus; species Misgurnus anguillicaudatus. The sequence goes on from NC_073357.2 coordinate 41,349,337, forward strand.
GTTTGCACACTCTACTGAGTGCTTGGCAGGAGTTCCCCAGGCGTGACTGATACTCTAAGGCCGACTGCAGCAGGTGGGGGGAATGTGTGCCCTCAAAGTGAAACACTTTAAACAAGTACTGTAAGCGTATCTACACAGCAGCTCAGTGTGATCTTGCTGAAGACACTATTTGCTTTGGCCATTCTAGACACTATTAAACTAGATTCAGCTGTAATGTGTGATCCCGAACTACAATGCAAACTGTTTGCGAATCCCACATAGGCCTGTATATATTAAATATATCCAAAATAGAGCAATGGAAGTGGAAAATCTCACGCAGAGCTTTTGAAATAATCACTGTTTAAAATGTTTCAACCTGTTTTTCACCTGAAAGCACTAACATTTCATCCGCAGTGGATTATAATTATGTATTTGACATATTGTATCATTGGAAAAAAATATGCAATTTGGTGAAATCATTTATAAATATAATCTCATATGTTTTAAATTTGCAATATTAATAGTGAATTTATTTGCATTAAACTCTACCGTAAGTAGGGCTGTAGCGATTAATTGCGTGTCCCATTAATAATGCCTGTCTGAAATTAATTTTGAATCAAAAGGCTCCGATTCTGTGTTTCATGCACAGCTTGTGCGTGTACCATGGCATTTGGTCAGTAGGAAGTCCTTATCAATCTAAAATCATTATGAGTCGGAGTCGTTTATAATGTGCATTTAGAAAAAGCAACACTCGTTAAGCAAAATCATTCAAAATATTCTTTATTCAGCCCAGTCTCACGAAATGTCGTTATATAGTCACGAAAATGTTTGATCCTTTTTTTCCTGATTTATCATGAATTTCTGTGCTTTTTTATGATCGTAAAACAAATTCCTGTTTTTGTGTGACTATCACGTATTGGTTACTCAACTGCTTTGTCCTATTTTCGTACCATTGTTGCTTCAGTTTAGGGTTAGATTTACATAAAATGACATCCCTATGCAAACCCATCTCTAACCCTAACGCTAGGCGACATATAGAAAAAAAAATAAAAAATAGTATAAACCAATAAATAAAATGACATTTTAATGCAAGGACCAAATCTAACCCTAAACCGGAAAAAGCAGTAGAGTAACCAATACGTGATAATCACACAAAACAGGAATTCGTTATACGATCATGAAAAAATGCGGAAATTTGTGATAATATCATGAAAAAAGAATCAAAAATTTACGTGACTATATCACGAAACCTTGTGAGACTGGGAAGTCTTTATGATCATGAAAATACCTGAAACAATTTAAAGAACAGCGATATAAATATTCCTATAGACATTTCCTGGAATAGCGTTTGTAATGCTACTTCTTCTGTGGCACAAAGGGAGTTTCTGCACGAGAGCGCCCCCCGGATGTTCCGGGACTTTACCGTAATTCATTAAAAATAATTAATAGAGAAAACACACATTTGCACGATTAATCGTTACAGCCCTTACCGTAAGGTGACTTGCAGTGCCCGGATGTTGTTAGTTTCCAGCGTTTTTTTTTTTTCCCCGCAACTGATCAGTCAGAATGATGATTTTCAGAGAGCCCGCGTTTAGTTGAAGTGCTCAATTGCATGGAAAAAAATAATGATATTTCTTTTTAAGAAATGGTACCAGCAGGTCAACAGAGACAGACGAGGTCCTGTGAGTTGAATCTGGCCTGGATGCCTTAGGAGACGAGAAATCCCACCATGGCTGAGGAAATCCCATCTGATTGATTACTAGTAAGGAGGTCATTCATCATTAATCTGAGTTGCTCCAGCAACCTATAGAAAGCTAAAGCCTGGGGAAAAGGCCAAAACACAGTTAGAAAATATAGTGAATGATGGAACAATAAAATAAAAGACCTTTATTCACATGCATTTGGATTTATGGCTATGGAACCTGAGAACTAGCCTGGATTATGTGCAGTGTGTTTCGCGGGCTACTTAAACTTAATAGAGTATATTTTTATAGCAGGTCATGATGCACTAAAACTCCTTTCTGAGTGTGCGTACATAGACGTGTCTTTATCCCCAAATGCATTGTATACAGTGATGGCCGGTGACTTCTTTTTCGAGGGCGCACGATGCGAAGCTCGTCACAGCATGTATGTAGCCATCCTGTGTGTGTGGTTCGTCATTTCAAAATATGTGTTCATGTCTTGCATGTATTTTGTGAATGTGAGCGTCTATTTTATCGTAAACTGTTTCGGCGCATATGCAGCGGGCGCTTATTTTGACAAGACACGTGATGCACATGGTTTACATGATGCAACAAACACATATTTTGAAAACACGAGCAACACATATGACACTCAAGAACTCAAGACTGTAAATAAAGATGGACGACGCCCGTTCGCTCTCTTCCACTGGTGAAAAGTGAAGCTGTCAGTGTCCCGATACGGCGCTGACATCTTGGGTCTTGAGTCTGCGCAGTAGCGATTTTGGGACCAGTCCTGCGCAGTAGTGAGCAGGAAGTAAAGCCACGAAAGCAAAGCCCCACCCTCGCAGAATGCGCATATCACAGCTGTCAATCATGACGTGACACCACTGTTTTATAGCATTAAATAACTAACTAAAAACAAACATATTTTTAAAACAAACACTTGAATTTACATCGGCGTGATAAAACTACAGTAAATGACAGAAACCAGCTTCGTAAAAAAGATCATTTATGTGTAATTAATTTGTTTAGTTGGTCTCAAGTCCCATTGAATAACCTGGGTAGGTGGGGTTTATGACCTATACTGGGACCAGTCCCTGGGGGGGGGGCGATTGAGACGTTTTGGATTCACTTTTCAGGGCTTGTGCGTCACGCTTGCTCCGAACACATTATTTTGAATTCGTGTCCCTCGAAAGAGCAGTCAGCAGCCGCCACTGATTGGGAAGTAGGTGGGATCCTAAATAAAGAGAAGGTCAGTTAACCTACGTCTCACTAACATGTGTCTGTAAACATAGCATAAAGCTGTCTAAATAAATTTCCTTTTTAGAAGTAAAGATTGCGTTGACAAACGCATTATTAGTTCCTTTCCTAACTCGGTCAGCCTCCCCGATCCCCCTAGCAGGGTTCAGAATTGATATGTGTCTAAATCAATGCGATCGATATCTACTTTAGCAATCATGAAGGGCCACTACTCTAGGATCACAATGTATTGCCTTAAACCACTGTATATGTCTGGTTTTAATTCCCAGCAAACATGAAGTCCTTACAAGCACATTTAATATTTTAACTCACCATGTTCCACATCGGATAGTGGCCAACATACACCATCATTATAGATCAGCCAGTGATGTAAGACAGAGGGTGTAAAATTTTATACCTCACTTATGGCCAATAAGGATTCATTTCCAGAGTTTGGTTTTTAGGAGGAGTTAAATCAATGCTCAGCTCTTTTCAGGAGAAAGTCAATACACCTTTAACACTAACGAAAAATTTAGGATGTTGAAATGAAGAATTTGATTTTATGCATCATTGATTTTACAGGTGAAGGAATTCCTTTATTACATTTCACCCCCTAAATGTTAAATATGCAAGCAACGTGTCAGTAATTTGTATTTATGTTAATGACAGGGACTCTTGGCAGTAAACCTTTAAAACCTTTTAACCAGCACCACTATTTTTGAGCATTTTCTGAAAAATGACAAACCCCAAACTAAAACGTTTGCAGCCTATGGTCTATATTTATAATTCTGGTCTTGCTTAAAACTAGACACTTGACATATTATTGCCCAATATTCATAACAACTCAGAGTAGTATAGGAACAGAATAAACAATGTAAAATATACACGAAAGTGACTTCTTATTTATTTTAATAGAATTCACTTAGCACGTTTTTTAATGAAATTTTCATGTCAAATACCTGGGGACAGCATAGAGCAGTGGTTCTCAAACTGGGGGCCGCAAAATGGTGCCAGAGGGGCCCCAGTTTTATGACATTTTATAAAATACATTCATTTATCATGAATTCTGTGTAATTAAACCTTAAAAAAAATAAGGCTACTAACCAACAGCACTACTTAATTTAATATGTTTTGCTTAATTAAAATGTTACGTTATGGAACAATTTTGTCATAAATTTTCTTTGGGGGGGCGTGAAATAATGCACCGTACACAAGGGGGGCGCACACTAAAAAGTTTGAAAACCACTGCCATAGAGGTAAACTGAATGTCTGACCATGTTGTGTTTCAAATTAGAGAATTAGAGAAAAAAAATTGCTTCTGTGAGCTTTTATTAAAAAAAAGTCCAGGTGTCCTTTAAAAAATAGACACATGATAACAGAATGACATGATAACCAAATGAGAATGAGTCAACAGTACATACTGCATGATGTATATCAATTCAGAACATCTCTGCCCACCAAAGCACATAGGAAAAACTATTTCAGAAAAAAACATTTGCACATTATAACAAAATACTTATTTTAAATGTGGTCGCTTACACACACAAAGCAAAAGAGGATTTTAGTCAAAAGTTAAAGATATACAACTATTTGCTATGTATTAGAAACTATGATATAATATACATGAAAATATATATACACACATTACATGAATTATATTTATAATTAAAAATGCCTTATGTTTGCCAAATAACATATGTTTATAATGCTCAGCATTGTTGGTAGTCCTCATATTTTCCCCACATATCTTATTTTCTTGTTTTTATTATTTTATTATATGCATCAGATTCATATAGCCTTAAACATGATGCAAAACATGTTATAGAAAAATGAATCTATGTAAATCTATGTAATCTATGTTCTAGTCATCTCCACTGTTATTTTTAAAGGGGCCATGGCATGAAAATCTGACTTTTCCATGTTTAAGTGCTATGATTGGGTCCCCAGTGCTTCTATCAATCTAGAAAATGTGAAAAAGATCAACCCAGTAACTTAGTTTTGGTAAACCATTCTCTACAAGCACATGAAAAAATAGGTAGTTGAAATTTGGCTCTCCTTATGATGTCATAAGGAGCTCTTATTATAATAATACCACCCCTTAATCTGCACTGTCCAACCACAGCACTGCCATTTTGTGCAAATTAAAGCACAATTGAGATTTAATTGCAACAAACCACCATCATTGTGATCAGTGTTTGAATTTCATCAGCTCATTTGCATTTTAAAGGACACACCCAAAACGGCACATTTTTGCACACACCTACAAAGTGGCAATTTTAACATGCTGTAATAAATTATTTTTATGGTATTTTGAGCTAAAGCTTCACATATGTCCTCTGGGGACACCAAAGATTTATTTGACATCTTAAAAAATTCTTGTGCCATGGCCCCTTTAAAGGTCAACACATTTTCCTTATTTAAACGAATCAAAGCTAAAAAAATAAAGCAATCTTAACTGTTATATTTGAGGTAGACAGACAGGCGGGGCTCCAGAAATGTGTCCATTAAGCTTTATCCGCACTGTAAACCCACTGTTTGCGCATCCAAGCACAGTAAATGTGTGAACTAATGAACAACATTTAGTTTTTATATATTTTTAAGTCTAATGCACAGCCAAGCCAGGTGCACATTTTGGGAACCCCTGATATAAATCATCCTTTGAATGCATATTTGATATAAAACAAAATACAGAAATGCATAGACACACCCATAGGGCCCGCCCACGGTCACTACAATGTATTTTATAAGAAGTCGTAGCCCGGTTCTAGTTGTGTGGAAACTCCATACAGTAGGCATCTGAAATGCTTTGTTCCTGTAGCTCAGTTGGAAGAACATTCACTTCGTAGCGTGAAAGGTTACAGGTTCGTTCTTAGATATATCACATTTGAGCAGATGTCTCTGTTGGGACAAATAAAAAAATAGAACCGATAAAAATAAATTATTACATGAACTATACAACTCTACATACAACAAAACACCCGTACAGTACAGAAGAATGTGCACTCACACACATTTTGCTCAGTCATTGCACATGGCATTCAAAAGCTCATTTTTCCACCTGCAAAACTTGGTATTTGTGGCAGCCTGTTGTGCTCTGAGACAGGCAGGTAGGCTGCACACATCTTTTGTGCTGTGAGGCTTCAACTCAGTGGTGCACACAGAGACTCCCTGTGTGTGGCACACCACTGGGCGGGCCGGGGAGAAGAGGAAGGGCATGGAGAAAGTGTGAATCTTTAGCACAGCCAGAACATCCTGGTGGGGAGTCATCTAATCTCTTCCTCTCTTCCAACTGGAAAGCATCTCATTTATGAAATGGCTCTTTCATCATATTTCACATAGTGCTTGCTTCCCCTTGGGCTAATGCTGAGGAAAGTTTCAGATTTATCTGCTGGACACAGACGTTGTAGTAAACAAACGCGTTTGCTATTCATATTGTTTTTTAAGATCTGATGACAATGTAATGATTATAATAACACAAAAAATGGAATCAAAGGAAATACCAATCTGATCTCACAGGAATTTGTATGTATTTTACAAGTTGGCTATTGTGTTTAAAATCATACGAAGTGAAGTGAAACAATACTGATACACCACCCCTACACTCAACGTCACAAATGTGATGCAAATTGTACGAGTTTGCTTATACGAATTTATACAAATTCGCCATCTTGAAAAATATGTACAAATTGCCATGATATTGTGTTTAAAGTTCCTGTAAAGTCAGATATTAAATACGCTTGTCACAACACAGAAAAATGTGTTATTACTACCCATGATTTTAATGATGGAATAAACAATAAGTAAATAAGCAAAATCTTTGAAAAATATGCATTCTCTGCTCTCAAATGGTCGGCCATGAAACCACACCCACTCACGGGAAAATCTGCAGTCTTTCTGCACTTTTAAATGCCGCTACAACCTAAATGGATGCTCGTAATTGTGTGAGGGGAGGGGCCATGCACGGTGGCTCAAGCGTGTCATCAATCCTGTTGAAAAACTGTTTGACAATCTAACTCTGCAATTCAGTATTACATACCGTGTCATGTTATTGTCACAAAATATTTGATTAATTTATTTGTGTTCATGGACACAATTTTCCGTTTTACGTGCCATTGAGCACAAATGTCTTTTTCGTATCAGTCAACACTAATTTCTATAAATAGTTTTTCGTGTTCGTGGCACGACTTTCTTTTTCGCGTCATTTTATGTATTGTTTTCCTCATTGTTTTTCCTATTTTTAAATCATTGTCGCTTGGGGTTGGGGTTATATTTGGGGTTTGGGTTAGGATGTAATTTTATGTATTGGTTTCTACATGTTTTTCTTCCAATTTTAAAACTATTTTCCCTTGGGGTTAAGGTTACCGTGGGTTCACACCAGCCGCGTTTGAGGCGTCAAAATTGCGTCCACCACGTCTAGTTTGCCGCTTGGACATTTTGAATACATTCGCGCGTCTAGAGCGAAGTAGACACGTGGAAAAAGCAAGCATCCCTGCTGAAAAGACAATAAAACCATTACAGAAAATTTGAATGGTTCAGACGCTCAATTCGTGCCATTCGTGCGAAGTAGGTGCGCAAATGAGGCGGAATCAGATCTACCGCGCTGCACCAAACGCCTCATTCGCGCCACGAGACCTCCAGACGTGAATCAACACGTCTTCACATGGACTTAACATTGAAATCACTCACGCTTGATGCCTCTACCGCGACTGGTGTAAACGCAGCACTAGAATTGGGGATTGAGCTAGGATGTCTGAAATGTAACAAAAAGTAATTCTAACCCCAAGCGACAATGGTAAAACAATAGAAAAAAATGACAATAAAAACAATACATAAAATGACATGAAAAAAGTCGTGCCACGAAGACAAAAAATATTTATAGAAATTCGTGTTGACAAAAAAAGCGGAAAATCGTTTCCATGAACACAAATAAATTAATCAAATATTTTGTTGACTATAACATGACTTTCCGTGAGATTCCGTTGTACATACAGTTGTTTACAGTCTTTGTGGCATTTCTAATATTTGTTTAGAAACAATTTTGAAGATTGACTTTACACCAAAATGTACAACATGACCAAATTTGAAGTGGAAATTCTTATCAATATTTTATAAATACAATCTCTCTGTAACCCCTCCTGAGGCTTTTGTTTCCTCTGCTGATTCAAGCACTCTTGCTGGGTGTTGTGTTATAAGATCTAATATGGTTGTTATCTAAACCACTGTCCCTGTGTAACTGTTCATGAGCCTTCCTTTAGTCCTGAATCATTCTTTACCTCACACAGAGATACTTAAGAGGATCAAACGATTGGAAAGCTGTGATATAAAACTATTCACTGTGGTCTCCACGCGATCAGCTTGTGTCAGCAGTCCTTGACACCAGTGGGCCATCAGGGGGCAGTTGGTCTTTGGCTAAGTAGTAGTTTGGGCTTTACAGTGATTAGTCGTAATGCGAATTTTAACTATGTAGACACACTCTGTAGGACTTTCTAACAGAACAACAATGCTGTTATAGCTTTTAGTTCTTCTCTACAACAGCAAACAAAGGGAGCCGTTATGAAACACGACTACTGTTTACATCTAGACAGTCTCTCGGAAATAATGTGGACTGTAACTCAATTTTGAATCAACGCGATGAGAGGTAAACACATCAAAATCAGAGCTCGAATGATAAGGGTTTATCAGGGCCGCCTCACACCTCACAGCCGTCTTGAAGAGAGTAAATTTGATGGTGGCTTATCAGATTGAATGTCATTAGGGATTGATATTACATATATCTTTAGTGACAATAAACGTTGGAGTGGAAAAGTCCTTGGGAGCTTAACAAAATACCAGTCCTTCATTTTGGCAAATGTTTACGTTCATGGTAAACAATGCAGTATGTTTTATGACAAACTATTGATTAAATTTAAAGCACGATGATGGGCTTGCATGCATCAAGCAGCAGGATGAAAACAGAACAATGGAAAAATCTCTGAGGTGCACTGGCTGCTTTAACGCACATTACGATCGCATTGTTTTACATATTTAGTAGGTGAAACAATGGTACCTGCTATTTTGAGACAAACAATTTTACCTGCCCCAGTGAATGTTAATACGGGAGCCCTAATGAGCCTTAGTGAAAGTGCAAGGTAGAAGAGATGAAAACGGAAATTGGTTCATCGCTACAGAATCACAAATGCCTAATGTGCCCGGGGTTCTCCTGCAAACTTCATAGTGAGCATCTCCAGAGTTATTTCTGAGTTTAAAACATCTGATTATCTCTCAACCAGAACAAAGTTACTAAAATGGAAACTAAAAGGGAGAATAAAAAATAAAGGATTTATGGAAATTAAAAAGGAACATCAGAGATTGAATTTCCTGTTGACCAGATGCTGCCCTTTACAACTGAATTATATCATTGCATACGGGCACCCCATTATGTTGCAAAGTATTTGTTGTTAAGACTGGGTTTATTTATTTTCTCACGGCTGATGGCTTCGAGTCTCTCAGGATAGTGGCCCTGAGAATTGATTTCTGACAATTCATGATCTACCTCCCAAAGCTTCATTCTCTGACACTCTAGCAAATCAACTTAAAGGCACCGCCTGACAGTTCCTCACGACGCTTTCCATATAAACAGCCATTATTCCTTCAGAAAGCTCTTTTTGTCTTCCCATGGGTTCATAGGAATGCGTCTCTCCACAGATGAGAAGCGCAGTCGAAAGAACTTTGAAGCCGGGGAGATGGGAGAGAGATGCTGAGTTTGCATGCAGAAACGTTTAGAAGTGCATACTGTCTCTTTTGTCTTTATTTGACATGATACCTCACTGTTTTATTGAAGCTTTCATAGATATCAGTTATATTTTATGTTGCCATTAGACTCCGATGACGATGTACCGTCATCATGTGTAGAAGGACACGTAACACTCTAAAAATGGCTGGGTTATTTTTAACCCATGCTGGGTAAATATAGACAGAACACATGCGGGGTTAAAATTAACCCAATGTTGGGTTGTTGTTGTTATGCAGCCATGGGTTATAATAACCCTGCAGTTGGGTTAAAACAACCCAGCGGTGTGTTCTGTCCAATATTTACCCGGCGTGGGTTTAAAATAACCCAGACATTTTTAGAAGCACGTTTGTCACGTTTAAGGCTGTAAGAGCTTTCTGTGAACATTTTCTGAGGCAATCCTGTACTGCTTAAATATTTTACAGAGCAAAACCGATCTGTTTGGTCAGCTGAACCTTCTCTAAGGGTGCTTTCACACCTGCCTTGTTTAGTTCGGTTGAATCGTGCCAGAGTTCGATTGCTCACTTGGTGCGGTTCGTTTGGGCAGGTGAGAATGCAGCATTCAAACTCTGGTACGCACCAAAAGCGGACCAAACAAGTGGACCGAGACCCCCTCTTCAAGGTACGCTTTCAAACGGTTCGTTTGTGGTGAGAACATGATCCGAGATCGAACCGGCCTAGCTGCAAAATTTCTGCACAGCTGACTACAGCAGCTGGTTTAGTCCAAAATGCGCAGTAATTTTGCAGTTAGGTCGGTTCAATCTCGGATCGTGTGCATTATTGGATGAGGAAGTGTTTGTTGACAGTTTCTATTAGCAATATTAGCCCAACGGCAGATAACCTGGAGTTGGGAGGAGGTGCGGGCGGAGCCTCAGAAATTTGGCGTCTTCGCCATTTGTAATGCATTAATTCTGAAAATGAACGATTTGTCTAGAGTGCTGTATACATACTATGTGTAACAACTACGGAGACATAATTACTGTGCGCAGCTGTCTGTCCATGGTGTTTGCTGTATTTTCCTTCTTTTTGTTTACTTCCGTGGTTCCGTTGGAATTTCGCGCACGTTGATTCTGACCAATCGAGAAGCATGTTTAGGAAATACATTTAAATACATGTGCCCATTGAGTGATGTGGATCTCATGACTAAATTTTGGTTTGTTTCAACTGGTGCAGATCAGAGCAATTAGTGTGGTGTGAAAACCAAAACTGCTAAAAAAGTTACAATGTATCATTTTTTGCTTTTGGTCCGAACCAAATGAACCAAACTACAGATGTGAAAACACCCTAAGTCATACACTTTATTTTTATTTTAGGAACATTTTGCTGAGTTTTATGTCATGCATTTTTAAAAGGAACAATTATAAAGCAATGTTGACTCTGCCAAAAAGAATCCAAAATTCAAAAGCTCAGTCCAACTACAAGTACATCACTAAAAAGCAAAAAATAAAGAAAAAACGAATTATTTATTAAACAACATTATATTTGCTCAATTTGGACCTGTGGTAAGAGTCAAATTGTCAAAAGCATTAGCTTCAAACTGAGTGGCAGGCAGTATTAATGGATATATGGCATAAAAAATTGCAGACGATACAAAGTTTTTATATTTTCTGACAACACCATTTCACATCATAGTGCTTGAAAAATGGGACCCATGGAACAGAGCTGTGCAGGAGAGATTGCACTTCATAAAACGAACAGCACACAGGGGTGAAATTCCACTGTACTTTATGAATTTTCTCACTACATTATTGATATATTGCGCTAATATAACCTCAGTAAAATCGTCAGGACAAGTTTATAGATGGTTTTCTTTTTTTTAATGCCACCTGTCTTAAAACCCTGCCTTGATGCTTTTAGTGCCCTCAACCTGTCATTATGTGTGTACTGTTGTCCATCTGTAATCCTTCAGATTTACATAGATGTCGAAGCCAAGATGTTGAAAATATCGACAGTTCTCTGAGATCTTGAGACGAAAGCGATCTTAAGAGACGTTGACTCACCCAGCCTCAACCACTGTTCAGCTTTTATGTTGTCAGTTAAACAAGCTGACTGTTGTAGGTTTTAATGCATATTAGAACTACAGTGTACATATACAGTATCATTTGAAGTACTGTATACAGAGAAGTTTTTACATTTTGCTGAGCCGTTAAAATATACCGAGATACAGACATAATAAAAAAATCCATATTTATCAATTCTGCATTAGACTTACAAGATTTATCACCTGTGTCTTTTTGCGGCATTAGCTATTTGTGTTGCTGGGTAGTCGTGTGTGTTCTGCCGTCCTGCACCTCAGGGCCCTTGACCATAATACAGTTTGTTTGTGTATGTGCCTTCTGTGGCTCTGGAGGAGGCAAAATACGGGCCAGGAAAAACATATGGCACTGCTGGGATGTGGTCACCTGCTGCTACTGGGCCATTGTGACCATTTTCAGGATCACAATGAATCAACCTAAACTAATGATAATGAAACCTGAGTATTCATTCATCTCCTGTGGAAAACCCCTATGGACACAGGGCTCTTATTTTAGTAGACATATTTTTGCCTTGAGTGCTAAATGAAGATGTCTCCCACCTGTTTTCCATAAAAAGATAAATATTCTAATGGAAAAACTTACAGAATCTCGATTTTTCTATGTGTGCATGAAGCTGTTTTTAGTGCTTGTCTCCTGTACCAAAGTACCCTGTGCTGGGACCCAGTGCATTCCAAACAGACATCCACCTTTTCCCATAATCCCAAAAGGTGCAGGTGTTCTTCCGAGCTGAAAATTACAGCATTATTTGCAAACCTCGGCTGAACAGCTAGATGAATGAAATTAGCTTATCCCTTATGAGAAAGAGATCAGAGAACATCAACATAAAAAGTTCAACTTCCATATTACAACAGAAACATTTAGAAAAGAATTAAGCTTTATGAATGAATTTAGAATAGATTATAGAAGACTGTTTAGTTAGAAATGTTGATTAACTTAAAGAATTAAATCTAATTTCTTTGTCTTTGCCTTGTTATACATTTCCTTCGTCTTGATCATCCTGAATTATGTTTTATGTCATCATTCTGTCTGTGTAAAATACAGCACAGGATTTAGTGCCATTCACACAGTCTTACATGACCACCGTCCAAAGCTCTGCTGTAAATCAAACAGTTGTGAAACTACACCTTAGCACAGCAACCAGTAAGTTTCACTGTATGACATTGTAATTGGTAAAAAAGCCGACACTGTACACAAGTCTTTGCATTGCTAGTACATAATAAAAGTCCTATTTATATTTTGACATTTATTCTCAACATAAATCGTAAAACTCCTATCAATACAGCATTTTTCGCAAATCATTACACTGGGTTATTTTCAAACCAGCGATGGGTCAAAAAGGGACAAACCCATACATGTGTAGATATGACCCAGAAAATGTTTATATTTGATTCAACCAGGTGTAAAACAATCCAGCATTTTGAATTGAAACAATACAGTATAGGTTTAATTACCACCCAACAGTTTGAGGGTGGTCCTTTTTTCACCAAAATACTGTGTTGACACATTTTTTATGTGTTTAATGTAAAATATGAAATTGTCTAGATTATTTAATATCCAATATTAATTAATTAATATATATTTGTTTTAATTAGCAGGTTTAAGTTAGGGCTTACATATTTAATGTTTTTACATTAGCACATAAGGTTTGGGTATCGTAAGAAATGTTCCAGTTCCGGTTCCAACGACAGACGCTTTGGAGCATCCACGTGCTTTAAAGAGGATCACGTCTTCCGCGTGGTTTTAGATGCAAAATGTTAAGCAATTGAGCATCTGTGCTTGGCGATTTCGGTGGGTGCTCGAGCCCCAAACCTTTTGGGGGTTATAATAATGTTTGCACATTGCTGAAAACGTGTTATGATGCTGTACTGGTAGTGCAAATTGATACTTTTTGCAGCCTTGACCAAGAGAGAACATCTTACCTCATTGTTCCGCCCCAAAGCCAACGGCTCATCACTGATATCAGTTTATAGCGCACTAACTCTTGAGTTTTATGGCCGCTTGCGTTCACGCGAACTCAAAGACATCTCGCTGGGTGAGACTTTATATTTTTTTATAGTTTGTGAAGTGCACGCCACCGCGGGTCGCACTGTAGCGTCAACAGCCCTACAATGCACACTTTTGACTTTTAGACATGTTTAACACTAAGTATACAAAGTTTACCTCAGCAGCGCGAGTGTTTCTTTGTAAACAGTGGCTCAATGTAATTAATATTCATGAGGTAAGACATGGCTATTTAAAGTAACCGCTCCCAGCGCTTTGCCTGTTCATCGCATCGGAATCGCTTTTAGAACTGAAACTTAAGAATTATGTGCGGTTCTGAATAAGAAATGGTTCTCGGTTCCCAACCCTATTAGCACACAATTGTAAATTCGACCTCTTTAGTTTTGATCATATGTTCCATAACATGTTTACCATACCATGTTTTCAAAGTAGTCTTTTACCATGCCAAAACAAAGAACCCTAAGCATTATGCATCCAAATCCTAAAGTATTTTTTTCTCCAGGTGAAGGTGATTATGATTAAGTTTTCAAGGATAAGTAGTTTATGTTTAATATTAACAATTATGTGGTTTGTTTTCTCTGTATTCACAATGGCAGTGCTATCCTTAATCTAAAGCTTGCTGTGATGAGTGCTTGATGGTTGGTGTGCCAGAAGGTCAAGTAATTCTCAGGTATGGGGATTGATTCAACCCTGTTCCCTGGGCACCTACTGATCAGATGCTGAACAGCTAAGCAGAATGATTGGAAAACACAACGCTTCTGTACGTTTGCATTCAGAATCATCTGCGACTGCTTTGAAATCCATCTTCCAGCACAAATACCAGGAGCCCTTTCATTTTCAGCCAAACAGCCTCCTCTTCGCTGACACAGGCTGCCAAACTGTGAGAAGAGAGGAGCACAGACTTCCCATATCAACCAAGAAAATTAACTTTTCTGAGCAGAATCGTCCTCGTTCCTCTCAATTCACTTTCTTGTGTATGATTACAAAATTGCCTATGAATTCCTCATGGGACAACATTTTTAACTTTTATCAAGTCTGTCCAGTGCCTGATCTCAAAATGTCTTCAGAAAAATACATTGCCAAAGTTTTCTTTTAGATAAGAACAACATCAATTGGCTGTAGAGTGGATTTTTCAGGTGCATAATATTTATGCCATGTCTGTGTGGAAGGAGTAAACAGATGCACATGCTGACTCCACACCTAACAGCATATGGGCAAGTCACAGGGTGACATTAATAATTCTGCCATGTTGCAACAGCCGACATTTCCTACCCGCTCCAGTTGTTTAAACCTTCTGCTTGAGAATGTAAAGCATGGGTACAAGGAAGCAAGGCTATGGTAGTGAGAGGGACAAACAAGGAGAGAGAAGGAAAAAAGTAAAACTAATGATTGTGCCAACAAAATTGATTTCATTACCAAATAAAAATGATTTTTGCACCAAAGTTGGACCAAATAATGAAGAAAATGCAACAGGAACTCTCTCAATACTGTTTAAAAAGCATTTGAGGGTTATTTTGTACCTCATAAAGCTTTAAAATGCCAAGAGTACATTTTGTAAATTTTGTGGCAAAGGGTGGCTTGATCTATCACAATTCCTGTCATTCACTTTTGTCATTCTATAGTTTTGATTAGATTCTGGAAAATGTATATATTCAAAACTAGGTTAACAGTTAAAGTAACAAAATAAGGGTGAGGATTGTGTTATAAAGAATATTACAGTTGTCAAGTATTATCAAATCCAATCTAAAACAACACGCAAATAATGCTTTAGTTGGAAACCAGGACTATGGCACAGGAACACCACACGACTTTAAGAAAAGCTGTATAGACGATTTTCTCTAAAACAAAGAAAATGTGTTTGGTCATGGCAGGTTTATGTGTTAAGAGGCATGCTGTTCTCTTCTTAAACCCATTTATGGTGCAATAATACATTTTTTCTTAAACTCCAAGCTTACAAACTGGCTAATGCGTCTGACTGGATAATGCAGTGCAAAGCTAATATTCACTTAATGCAGCAAAATGGGTTGGATGGTCAGGAAAACTCGCCGAGCCCTTCATTGCTTTATGGTGTGTGCCTGCTCCATTATGCTGGTCCTTATTACAAAAACATTAAATAGTTAAAAGGAACTTATTTAAACTTTACAAACTAATCCTTGTGGAGGGAATGAATTCTGGCAATTGATGGAGCATACCTCTCTCTAAGTGCACTTTCTTGGAGTGCATTCAACTGGATCTTGATTAACAATTGTAATCAATCCAGTCCTTCTGTCTCTTTCGTATCTTTCCCTGCTCGGTGCTGATAGTGTGCCTGCATCACTTGTGAATCTGCACAAGGAATTACATTCATTCATTATTTATCTATCATAAAGGTTTCTTTGGTAGGTGATCATGCATATACATCCGAACATGCTTTTTTGTTATTGTGAAAAGAGACGTTCCCAGCACACTTCTTGTGTTTACATTGTGGAATGATTTGATTCATTCGTCATAGTATGAGAGACACGAAAATGAATCTGTTGTGCAAACAATCTGATACTATTGTCAGTTTACATGCTAAAGCACAAGCCAAGACTGTGCATAAATAAATATTTGAAAACATGCTGTTTGTTTGGCGTGTACTTACTGACTTGTATAGCTAGCCTGTTGTCAAATAAGCAACTAAATACATTTCTTAGGTCATGGTGGAAAGGTAAATTCTCCTAGACTATCTAATCCATATTAAACAATTTATTGGGACACCATAGTATGTACTATAGTAAAATTTTTCTGACACTACTAAAATTAATGAGTACTTTGGTTCATACCTGAGTTAATTATTTGGAGTAAAGTGTGCATTATACCGTTGTTTATTAAAATGTCATTTTCACACCCAATTCACAAAAGGGAATATGCGAATTATGCAGGGAAAACACGCTTAATAAGTGCTAAATGAATTTTTTCAAGTTTTAACTGTATCTGTCATGGTCCTGTCAGACATCCGTGCTAGATGTAGGTC
Source organism: Misgurnus anguillicaudatus (assembly GCF_027580225.2). Classification (NCBI taxonomy): domain Eukaryota; kingdom Metazoa; phylum Chordata; class Actinopteri; order Cypriniformes; family Cobitidae; genus Misgurnus; species Misgurnus anguillicaudatus. The sequence goes on from NC_073357.2 coordinate 41,366,038, forward strand.
TGAGTGCATCTGACAGGACCGTGGCAGTATCATGTTCTGTGTTGGGACATGTGGGATCACATTCTGTGTGTGGCTGCCACATGTTCCCGGTGTCTTGTTGCTGTCGTGATCTTGCCAGACCTTAGTATAGATCAGGTCTATGTTCTGTGGGCAAGGTCAGGGCAGCAGTGTGTGTACGTGGGAACACGTGTGTTCACATCATATCTGTGTGACACGTGTTCCCCAGTGTTTTGTGGCTGTCATGGTCTTGCCTGACCTTGGTTATTATCCAGAGGGCAGGACCAGGGCAGCATTGTTTTATGTGGGAATACGGGTGTTTTCACATCATGTATGTGTAACACGTATTCCCAGTGTCTTGTCACTTTTACCCTACTCCCTTATGTAATCATGTCTTAAGTGATTAATTATGTTCACCTGTTCCCCATTGATGTGGTGTCTTTATAATGCCCTTGTGTTCTCTGTGTGGTGTGCGTGCGTTGTTTGTGAAATCCAAGTGTTATGGTTCCCGTTTATCTGTTCCAGTTATTTGTGTTTCATCACATTGTTTTGTTCCTTTCCGTTTTACCCCCTCATGGGTGTTTCAGTTTATTATTAAATAAATCATAGTTATATTTTTGTACATTGAGTCTGCGTTTGAGTTCTCCTTTTTATTTTTCACTATCCGGTTTTACAGATTGTGACAGAACGCACGCACCAGAACTGAACTCAGCGGACCCGAGGATGCAATGTGCATCGGACCCGGAATGGTGGTCCTCCATTTCGGACCAGACGCTCTCCGGGGGTAGCCCCTTCCCACCACAGAGGGAACTCCCCCTCAGAGACTATGCCTTGGCGGTGGAGAAGAGTAGGGGGAGTTACCCGGAGTTTCTGGCCAGCGCCTACCTGGTGGCTGGCATGAGGGATCCTCCACCAGTGCAGGAGAGAGGGAGTTTGTTGGGGCTGCCCTACTGGGAGTTGGTGGACTGTCTCGCGCTTCGGCAACGACCAGAGAGACCAGCGGAGTCTGCCGGAGCCCGCGCAGCTCCGTCCAGCCCGAGAGGTATTGGGACCGGGGCTGTCAAGATGGGAGGGTCGACTCTCGTTTCCTCGACGCTGGGGACTACTCCCGCGACCAGTCGCTACCCTGATCTCCCTGTATCCGGACGAAGGAGGAGGAGGACAAGGAGAGTCTCGCAGCCGGCACAGCCGGGGACACGTCACCCGCCGGTGCAGCCGGAGACACGTCACCCGCCGGTGCAGCCGGAGACACGTCACCCGCCGGTGCAGCCGGAGACACGTCACCCGCCGGTGCAGCCGGAGACACGTCACCCGCCGGTGCAGCCGGAGACACGTCACCCGCCGGTGCAGCCGGAGACACGTCACCCGCCGGCGCAGCCGGAGACACGTCACCCACCGGCGCAGCCGGGGACAAGTCACCAGTCGGCTTCTCAGCCGCAGGACTTTAAGACTCAGGTTCCCCATGGACATTTTGTTTCCCCTGTTTTTTCCCAACCTCCCCTTCATCATGTATTGTTTTTGTTACACCATCCCAACCCGTTTGTCACATATGTGTGTTTACCTTTGTTGTTCGTAGTAATGTTGTCGTGGTTGTCTTCTGTTGTGCAGTCTTTCGTTCCTCGTGTTTAATGTTTTTGTTTGTTTTTGTTTGTGACGTCTTGTATCCGTCTTTTAAGTGGGGGGTACTGTCATGGTCCTGTCAGACATCCGTGCTAGATGTAGGTCTGAGTGCATCTGACAGGACCGTGGCAGTATCATGTTCTGTGTGGGGACATGTGGGATCACATTCTGTGTGTGGCTGCCACATGTTCCCGGTGTCTTGTTGCTGTCGTGATCTTGCCAGACCTTAGTATAGATCAGGTCTATGTTCTGTGGGCAAGGTCAGGGCAGCAGTGTGTGTACGTGGGAACACGTGTGTTCACATCATATCTGTGTGACACGTGTTCCCCAGTGTTTTGTGGCTGTCATGGTCTTGCCTGACCTTGGTTATTATCCAGAGGGCAGGACCAGGGCAGCATTGTTTTATGTGGGAATACGGGTGTTTTCACATCATGTATGTGTAACACGTATTCCCAGTGTCTTGTCACTTTTACCCTACTCCCTTATGTAATCATGTCTTAAGTGATTAATTATGTTCACCTGTTCCCCATTGATGTGGTGTCTTTATATTGCCCTTGTGTTCTCTGTGTGGTGTGCGTGCGTTGTTTGTGAAATCCAAGTGTTATGGTTCCCGTTTATCTGTTACAGTTATTTGTGTTTCATCACATTGTTTTGTTCCTCTCCGTTTTACCGCCTCGTGGGTGTTTCAGTTTATTATTAAATAAATCATAGTTATATTTTTGTACATTGAGTCTGCGTTTGAGTTCTCCTTATTATTTTCCACTATCCGGTTTTACCGATCGTGACAGTATCGTTCACAAGTTCTTGGTTGGGAAGGATGCAGCAGATTACCACTATCTGACACACTATACAGGGACTCATTGAACCACTGCAGTCACCTACTGTAGATCAGCTCCTACAGTGCAGATAACATGCTCATGTACACTTCATATTTGAATACAGACCCTGCTCTAATAATTAAATGATACCTCCATTATTTTTACAGGTAGTTGCTGTAAAAAACATTTAAAGCAGCACTATTTTTACATGCATGTGTAGTGTATTAAACTCAAAGATGCTGCGATTACAAATGATAAAATAGAGCCATTTTATTGTCCTAATTCTGTTTTTCTGCAGAAAAAAAATCTATATTTTTATTTCTTAGAAAGATAACGCAGTGCCTTTATTCACTACAAAATTATGAATCATATTTAACAGCACGATTTCTCCTGCTCGAAGGTTTTGAGCTTGCGCACATGCTTCTGTGCAGTTGGCAAGGATGGCTATGTCTTCGTCATGGCAACGGCTTGTGATCAAGTCAAGTAGCATCAGAGTTTGCTGCTGTTTATCACACAAGTGCATTCATTGCTTTCATGCTTAGTGCAGAACCATACTTCATTCATTTATATTTTTACGCTGCTCCATGCAGCAGTCAGTTGACTACACCCTCCACACCCTTTTCATATAACTCCAGGCCCCCTAGTTTGGGATCCACTGTCCTAATCTAATGAACAGCCAGAAATGTCTAGTGTTATCAACTTCAAGCCTACATTAGCTGTGCAATAGACACTTGAGAATAAAGTAAATTTTTGTAACACCTCGGATTGTCTGTTGGTCCCACATGTTGTGAAACTGGACAGACGAGAGGAGACAGGCTGAAAATTGGAACTTGAGGACAAAAAAGCCACTGACAGCCTCATAATGGGCAGCTTTTGAATCTCTGTCATCTCTGTAAATGAACCACCCCCAGCAACTATACTATATCATAGATCATACAAATAAGCTTGATGTATTATTTCAAAATTTTTCGGTAGAGTATTGATACTGTACATTGCCTTGCAAGTCTATTGTATTAATTAGGCATATGTTGTATTTGAAACATTTACAAATGGTGCCAACGTAAAGCCCATCTATACCCATGAAATGAGTGAGTTCTCATTCTTCATATACGTTCTTTATCTTCTCAATTAACACATTATTACTTCGCTATCATATTGCCCTCTTGAAATAATGATATCATTATCATCAGTCTAACAATCACTTCTAATCAAGAGAACATTTGCAAATGGCTACGCATAATGGCCATGATTTCGCCATCAATGAGGGTGTCTTGTATCATTTCAAACAACGTTCATGCATCTAAAAATCATCCTTCTTGTGCCTCTCCTACTCATCAACACACCAAATTAACATTTTTACTTAAATTTGTTTATGAGATATCAGTTTCTTCGCCCGAGTTTGTCTTATCATTGCCGTCTCGCCCCAGCAAATTTGGACAAATGTGAGTAAATTTGCAGCAGAGACCCGTTGGCTGCCCGGTCGAGTGCCTTGCATACCAAGTGTGTCCGGAAAGAGGGGCAGAGACTCTTTTCTCTCCAGGCCACTGCTCTTAAGAGTTTGCTCACATTTCACCCAGTGCCATACAAAGATAAAGGGTGAAAATCATGTCAATAATTGCAGAGTGGGGCAAAAAGGGGAGAGTTTATATTTATCTTTTTTTCCAAAGTGTCTCAAGGACTTCATAGCGAGAGTGTGAGTAGACAGAGCTCATTCATTGATGTCCTTGATAGTGTCATATTATTAAATCGCTTTAGTGATAAGATGATAGTGTACTTTTTTTTGCAAATTTCAGTGTGAAAAATAACCGATAGTCATTATCATTTATAGAATGATATAAATGGCAAAAATAATGAAATATTTTTATATTAGAATATTAACACACATTGTCTTTACATTAACTTTGTAAATAAAAAAAATAAAAAAACATTTCTATGTCTTAATTATTTTATTTAATGTCCATTAGTCATGTGATGGCAATCTGTAGTTGTTAATTAAAGATGCTTGTTTAATGAGAGGCGTAACATTGCTCCGTGGGAGTGCTGTATCATTTTGATACACTAGGATTTATGCATTTGCTTCATCTGACATGTACTAATTATATACTGCGCTCGACTTCAGAAAATGAAAGTCATTGTCTGACTTCCTTTGTTATATTACTTATCATCATGTTGCTCATTTTCAAAGACATGAAGACCCTCTCTTAGTAAAATGTTAATAATTTTTTTCTCTCTCTGCAGTATCTATCAAAAATAGAATGTTTTTACCGGGTATACTTTCACTTTGGCAAGTTATTCCTAAAATAAGTAATGTATTAAGCATCCTTGGGTTGGTAAATTACTTTCTATCACCATAACGTTCTATAACCTACTATTTCATATTTATTGCCCTCTTTGCTGACAGAGTAAATTAGTTTTATGCTGAATGAGTCAAGCGTGTAAACTGCCTCAAGTAGCTTAATTTTGGTGCATACTGCAGGATTTTCGCCAGCTTTTTGCCATCTGAGACAAAATTCTGTTTACCAATAGCTGATTAATAGCCTTTATCAATCTTAGACCCTAAAATTACAGCACATTTCTGCAGTTTAATTGCCTCATCTAATGAAGAACCTACAGGGTAAAAATGCCACTTTAAATTACTTCAAATTCACTCTGATCGATGTCCAGACCATTCTATGTCCAGTTGTATGTCTTTCTTTTTAACTTTATACTTTTCCAGACATTGCTAAATTGCTTACATTGCTCAATGTGACTTTTTAACATTTACTGTACTGTAACTCATCTATGTGGAGTTTGCATGTTTACTCCGAGTACTCTGGTTTCCTCGCACAGGCCAAAAACATGCAAGTAAGGTAAATTGGAGATGCCAAATTACCACCCAACATGTGAATGTACGCTTTTATCCAAAGTGACATTTTTTATCCGCATGTGTGTTGCCTGGGTTCGAACCCATGACCTTGTGTGCTGCTAATACAATGCTTTACCATTGAGTTGTACAGGAGCACTGTTTTGTGCCATAAAACACCACAAATGCCAGACAGATTTTTGTAGGCTCTACCCAGATCTAATTGGAGGTCATATTGTACAACCTGAAATTTTCTGACAAACAAAATCGGTAAATGACAGCAAAAATTATCTTTAATTCACAATAGATTTCTGTATAAACTATATTCATGTCTCATAATTCTTAGAGAAACACGCAAATACCCAACATTTACCTATGGTAAGTATCTTTTATCGAAGCACGGGCCTACTTAGGGAGACAATTATTCTTTGCTCTTGTGGCTGACACATGAGCGATTACCTAATCTGTTTGCAGCTCTTGAGTATAAACTGCTGAGCAACACATGGAGATCCTTTTGGTCTCCATTTTTTAATTCACCCTAAACTTTATCACCATCAGACATCAGGCATTAATCAGCTCAATTATGAACCTAAAACCCTTGGGCTTGTCTTCAGGCTTAGCAACCAAATAAGATGCAAAGCTGAGATCCTCAAAGAATTTCTAACTCAGGAATAATACATTCCCTGGGCTCCACTCTGAGTGTTTGTCCCCAAGCACAAGGTGCAGATAATTTAAACACATAAGCAGGTTCTTGGCGTACCTTAATCAATGCCAACGGGGCATTTTAGCAGAGAGAGACAGAGAGAGGGGGGGCAGCAAGCGAGAGAGAGAGGCAGAGAGAGAGAGAGAGGCAATAAAGAGATAGGAGTGCTGGAACCTGGGGACTCACTGCTGCGAAAACATGCAGTGTTGCAGGCCTCGGGGTAATGAGCAACAAAATTTCTGACAAAAACTGCTTCTGGTGGTTTCTGCACATGTATGCATCTTCACACACAGCAAGAAAAATACACACAGCACATTAAAGTTTTTTATTAGAAGACTTCTTATTTATTGTAGGGGAGAGCGGTGAACAACCTAACGCTTTTTGGTTTTAGGCTCAATCATTCAAAAAATCTTTGAGTTTGATTAATTATATTTTTACACAAGCAACACGCACATCTTTGCTACAAATGAACATTTGAAGTTTGTTTCTATTACTTAACATTCTTGGACAATTACACCAAACATGACAGAAGTGCAAATGTTACAACTTACCCCATAGGTGGGGTTAATTATAACAGGCAGGGGGTTAGTTGTAACACTTGGTAAAATTAAAAGCACAAAAAGAAAGCACAAAAAAGCAAGCAGAAAAAGCAGCACAATTATGACAAAAATGTTATATGTGACCCAGTCTGTAATAACCATACTACAGTTTCAGAATCAAATTATGAGATAATAAGCATCAAAGTCTGATTTTAGCCATTCATTTCATTATGATTTCAATCTTAGATGTGACCTTATTCAATCAATATTAAAGATATGAACAAAAATAAATTTGACACATGATTTTTGATAAGACAGGCACATTTATTTTGTTGGCAGCCAGCAATCATTCGTGTGTAGCCTATTTAAAACAACGGCAAAATTTGCGCTAACGTTAGCGGTTTTCATATCGTAAGTGCTGAGGGGTTAGTTGTAACACAGCGTTACAATTAACCCCACTGGGTCAAAACATATTTTCAAGTTCACCAAAAAAGTTGTTAAGACACCCAACTTAGAAATCAAAAAAAAAAAAAAAAACAATGATGAAAACATTTACTTACATGCCACCAAAACACTCGTTCATCAGTAGCTCTCTGGAAAACATTATACATTTCCAGTAATTTGCGGGAGATTGTCTTTTGGAAGCGTGAAAAAAATACCAGGAAAAACAAAACGCTCAACCTTCTGCAACAATATAAACAGTCTGTGTTACAACTAACCCCAGGTTAGTTTTTGCCCCGTGCACCGCTATAGTTATCTGGCCTAACATTCATTTTACAGTATACATACAATATCTTGTGTAATATCATTGACTGTTGCAGATATTTCAGTTGGACACGATATATGATAGATGCAAATTTTACATCGCACACCAGCCTGCATGCCTGTTATAAACAAAAGGTGATGTATTAGCTGCTACCACAGAGTGACTAAGTGGACTGTGAATGTCTCGTTTTTTTCTGGAAAAGCACCATGCAGGATTGACACAGCCACACAAATCGAGCGAAATGTGCCATTACAAACAATAAAGACCAATTAAAACAGGAAGCCTTAAGAGTTTGCCGTTTTTTCACACGCTACGTGGTTTATAATAAAACTTCCTTAAACCAGGTGTCAAACTTCACATCAAACTGATAAATGAAACTATTTTCTCAAAACAAACATACCTCGGAACATTATTAGCACCATTCCCATAACGTATTAAGGTGAGAAATGCTGAAGGCGGAATAGTGAAAGCCTTTCTCAGTGATGAAGTGCCTCCCCATCAGGTCTCACTCATACTGGAAGAAAATTGAGGACATTTATCAGAGGGGTCACACTCACATGCTCAGTTATCTCTCTTTCACTTAGAGAGATAGAGTGGTAAAGCTTCACTGTCATGAATTGAAAATACATGTAACTAAATTTAAACAGTAAAGGTCAGGTAATAGATAAAATGGGGCAGTATTATTACCTTTGTGTAAGGCATAACTTGAATGGATTATAAGCCGAATATGGTGTCCCGTAACTCAAGTTTATGACAGGTCTTCATTCAAGCCTGTTTGTATAAATTCGTAAGCAGTGCTTGACTGTGGCTAGTTGTTTTCAAAAGTTACTAGCCACTCAGCATTTTCACTGGACACAATTTTGTTGCTTGTAACATACATTTTTTATGATTATACTTGACTGTGGCATCCTAAAATGACTTTATTTTCAGTAATTGTACTCGATTTAGCTAGATTAGATGCAGATTGACTTTCAAATGCAGACTGACCACCCGGACAACAGGTTTAAATGCATGCAAGGTCAAAAAACACTGTAATTTTCTCAAAATATAAATTTAAAATTACCCAATTTCTCAGAGATCCCCAAACAATTTGTGTAAAGCCGTTCAACGACTCAGTCTGCCTAAACGCCACCTTTCAGTAGCCTACTCTGTTCTGATTGGTCAACTGACAGAGTCTCCACACAGACCACAGATCAGTGGCACAGACCAACAATAGTGCAACATGTATTGACCTAGTGCTAACATGATTAACTGACAAGACATTATCGACATCAATACATATCATTCATCATTAATCCAAGCAATAAAAACGATGATAGAAACTAACAGTTTAAACACTCATTTAAGCATTTATGTAAGCTAACCGGGTCATAGCAAAACCGTAAATGAGCATGCGTTAGCCGCTTGCTAACGTCACTCTCTGACAGTATATTAAGAGTTTAAACAACGACATCATTCATCATTAATCCAAGCAATAAAAACGACGATAGAAACTAACATTTTACACTCATTTAAGCATTTATGTAAGCTAACCGGGTCATAGCAAAACCGTAAATGAGCATGCGTTAGCCGCTTGCTAACGTCACTCTCTGACAGTATATTAAGAGTTTAAACAACGACATCATTCATCATTAATCCAAGCAATAAAAACGACGATAGAAACTACTGTAACATTTTACACTCATTTAAGCATTTATGTAAACTAACCGGGTCATAGCAAAACCGTAAATGAGCATGCGTTAGCCGCTTGCTAACGTGACTCGCTGACAGTATATTAAGAGTTTAAACAACGACATCATTCATCATTCATTATTAGTCCAGGTTATAAAAACGACGACAGACATTATCATTTTTACACTCATTTAAGCAAGTATGTAGCTATAATCACACTTACAGGTTATGGTTCGGAGACCCATGTTGTTCCAAATAAAGTGGGTACTGAACCATCTTTCATTGCCAAATGTCTAGTAAATCCCTCCATGAAAAAGTAAGTTTAACCACTGATTCTTCACAGCCAAACGTCTAGTAAATCCCTCTGTGAAAAAGTATTTTTAAACACTGATTCTTCACAGCCAAACGTTTAGTATATCCCTCCTTGAAAAAGTAATTTTAACCACAGATTCTTCATATATCTTCATAATTTGGTAGTGTAAACAACACAAACTGAAAACACAGCGTGATATGATGTTTACACACTAACTAGCTGTGGGCAGGTCATAGTTTTCATTTCTCCCGTGGGCAAGGCTGTAGGTGGAGATTATTATGCAAAGTGTTGGTATTATGTGGATAAAGTCAGACAAGGAGATTCAATCCATATGACGACTCGTTTCAGCAATTCAGAGTCGACTCCCTACTTTAGAAGCCAATAACTTTATTAATCATGCACTTTTTGGTTCAACTACTTTGCACAGTTTACATTGATGGACAGCTACATGACACACTGCAATACAGGTCATTTTCGATTTTGGGTCTGTGTGGCTCTTTAAAAGTGGAGCGGGGTGTAGAAGATTAACTAAAAGATAAACACAAAACCCTAGACAAACACTTTAAATATTTATTAACAACAGCATTACATTTTAAATGCTTGATCGAGGTTTCTGTTAAAAGTTATTTATTTTGGGCATTATTGCCCAACAAATGGTCTCAGTACGTTGCACTGGGTGCAGGGAGTGCTCATGGGAGTTGTAGTTTCCCAGTTTTATTGCGCATTGTTTATAATTTCATATAACTTTTAAGAAAACTACAATAAAAAATATATATTCAACCAGCAGAGTGGCTAGTGGGATTGGCTGCTTACTTGCCACAGCCGAAATCCACCAGCATTTGGTGGGTGTTAATGTCAAGCCCTGTGTGTAAGATATTTTATTTGTTCAATGTTAATTATCACAAGGCCCCAGTGCTTCACTGGGGAAATGAGTTTTACTTTTTAAATGAAATTTCTTTGCAACTGGTAGGTCATGCTATTACATCTATGTGATTACACTTCTTTTTATTCACCCTATTTAATATGCATGTTTCAAACGTTTGATTGGCGAGAACAATATTACCATAGAAATAAGGCATATTGTACTGTAGAAATACTTTTTACAAGACCATTGAAATAAGGACAAGATTTAGGTTATTTTAAATGGTTTAACATTTAAGACACTCCTTTGCGTCATTTATTGAGAGCTTAAACCTGAAAAAAAGACAATTTGAACACTTCTGTCTAATACGTAGCTGTAAGCTCTGAAATTTTAAGAAACTGCACTTTATCCCTGGGCCTCTCATTATGAATATATCTTTAATATTGAATCTGACTGTAGCTGTTTTTTTTTCTCTTTGCACTGACCTCTGTGCCATCACCTCTCAAAGCACTGCACATGAAACAGCGTGTCGGCTGTAGCAAGCCTAATGATTATAGCGGGTCGGCACCTTTAGCCCATAGTAATTTGAAGACTCGCCTAAATGCAGTTGTGTCACTTCTAAAGGTCAGTCTGCAGGACCTAGATGGAACTGTACTCCATGTTTTGCTGCCTCATTATCACACATCTGAGCAGCTCAAGCTCTTCGCTGAACCCTGGGCTTTGATAACTCAGTTGTTAGTAAAGGTACCATTCCTAGGAGGACAGATTTATGCTCTAGGTGCTCAACAAGTGGGCCAATCTGCCACTCTGTTACTGGGGGATGAGATACACCTGCTTAGGCGACCACTGCGGCGCGCAGTCCGTGTATCAGACAAAAGCTGACTGGGATTTCCGGAGGGCTCAGTTTTATGTGGGATTTTTCCCTCTGCAGATCCAGGCGGATGGGCTCGGGGAGAATGAGTACCGCAGTAACATCCCTCACAGAGGTTGAGCAGTAATGACACAGACGTCTGCAGCCCTGTTCCCCTCCGTCAGGAAGCATTTCATTTTTGCTTTCGACACAGTGACAGTCCAATCTTCCCCCCGTAATTACGTGTTATTAATCTTATGCTATCTACCCACGGATGAGGAAGACCTGCTTTTGTCAGTGCAATTATTGACACTGGTTGGAGTTTAGAGTTCCTATGGCTTTAAAAGCCACAAGTCTGTGCTTAATTATGTTTTCGTTAAATGCAGAAGTCTCGATAGCAACGTGTTCACCTAAAAATTCTTGTTTATAAGCACCGGCGTCTGGTCACAAAGTGTGATTGTTGGCCGGAAGCTACGGCGGTCCGCAATTAAATTATCATTAGTCACTATGTTCAAGTTATCCATGAGAAGATGGTAATCAACCTATGACTCCTCCTGAGGGAACAAAGACATGTCCTCATGATGAATTCATCTCTGCTAGTATGGCCAAGGTCCGCATCTCTTCACAGACTGTGGGCAGAACATATTAAATGCTGCGGTTGATTTCCCAAGGGAGTTCATATGTATTGTTCACTGCTAAGGTTAAAAAAGGTGTGAATTCCATTACAGTATTTGCCTGTCATAATAAGCTGAATCTGACATTTTACCAATAGAAAATGCCATGTTGTCGATCATTAGACTTACAATGATAGTGGTCAGGATGGGTAAGTTGTGCTGAGCAAAGGTCACTGAGACCCAGAGACTTTCTTTGTTATCGGCTGGCTTTTCGTGAGCCGGTAATGTGCTTGTGAATTCTGTGTGTGTGTCAAGCTGAAGAATTATTTTTGTTCGTTATCTTTTCGATCTTTGTTCATTTTCTATTCTTCAGAAAGAGGGAATTGACTTTGCACTCGCTACAAATATTAGGAAGCGCACACAGGGGAAGGATTTAAATTGAACTTTTTAATGTTGTTATACGAACCGTGGCCATTAATTAAGATAAGTAGGCTGTAGTAGACATTTCCAGAGACCAAATGTTACATTTTACATTGCTTTTAAAATGGTTGAATGTATCGACAACATTGTTCACATTGTTGCATTCAGATCGTAACAGACAAGATAGTGTTTGAATACTGTCTACAGGGTCCTGTTTGAATCAGTTAAACTCTGGTTGGTTTACTGTGTGCTTGTTTTTTAAGGCTTTAGTGTTTACGTTTGGCAGGTGGAAATGGTGAGGAAAACACATAGTAATTAGGCATCGCAGCCAACAGCTGTCTGTGGACGTCTGTGACTGGAAAGGTATTCTGTGAGTAATAGTTAACTGGGCTGACTGCCTGTCTGCTTTACTCTATAAAGATGTTTTAGTCATTCTGCTGCTTAGAAGACAGTATTTTGTCTACAGTACTGTCATAAGACATTCATTCATTCGTTCACATTTACATTTATTTGTTTAACAGATGCTTTTATCCAAAAGCAAATTATCCAAAGCCTGTTGGAATTCAACAAAGCGATTTATCCAGACAAGACAATACTGTTAAAAAGAATTGATTAAAAACTGAATCATTCACATATTCAAAATGAACATGTTACAGTATATCTTTAACTACATACCCGCTGTAAATACATTTTAACTAGTTTAACAAACCAGACCTTACTTTTGTTTGGGGCATTACCAGGGATTTCCTGAATGTTTGGTTTAATTGCTTTTAGCTCAGTTTGCATTTTACTGTGAATTAGTAATATGGGAGAACTGGGGCGAAAGTAAACCGGGACAAAAGTAACAAAGCTATTTTCTCAGAGTCTTTAAATTTGCATTCCAAATTATGACAGCATCTTCAGCACGCAACCCTTGAGAATACAAATATCGCGTTATTTCATCACAGTTTTGCACGTGAAGGTCCAGAAAGTTGTTTTCGACCATGATAAGTAAATTCCTAAAGCAGTCAAGCTTTCTCGTTTCATGTGTTACAGTACAGATCACTCTACAGGTTATTTAGTGCTCTAACACATCCTGAAGTTTGACTTCTCAGATTATTCCAAAATAAAAGTAAATCGGGTTTAAATGTCAGGAGTTCCTGTCGGGACGAAAGTAACACTTGTCACTTTTGTCCCGCCGCTAATACTGTTGCATTATGTTAAATGTATATTATTCTAATTTGATTTAATACATTTTTTATAGCGTTTAAACTGTTGAAAATGTTTTTATTCTCAACAAAAGTGTGTTCTGTTGGGTTACTTTTGAAACATTTGATGAAACTGAAATTTAAAACGAAAATGTAATTTCATTATTTTTTTGCAAAGATAAACGACAAAATATGTTTGTAGGTCATAGTCATGTATATTCACAAAAAAATAATGTAAGACAAAAATTTATCTTGTTCTGTTGTGTTTCTTTTGACCCACCTGTGTGTTACTATCGTCCCTGCAGGTGGGGTCAAAAATAACAATTCGCTACTTGTGTTCAAAGTGAAATTATACTGAAGTAATTTTACATTTGTTCAAAATTCCACCTGGTATTGATAGACCACACTTGTGAGTTATTGACCACAGCAAAAGTCTCTGTCTAAAACATTATGTTATAAAATTATGTTGTTGTTTTTTTGAAAAATGGTACTTTCACTCCTACTCTCCCCTATTAAACATAAAAATATAAAAGTAAAATTAAATATAAATGTATAAAACGTTTTCCTGTTGCTCAAATACACTAGCAGTGGAAATCCCAGTGAGACACATGTTGTACTGTTAAAATGTTTTGGGAAAAATATTTTTATCCACTTAAATGTCTGTCAAAAGCATAAATGGAAAAAAAGTAGTAGCTTTTTCAATACTTTGTCAGTAATGCTTTTCTGTTAAATTTTTGTAAGAAAATAAATTGTATTTTTTTTTCTCACTATATAGCTTACAGACATTATGTTTTCATATCTGCCAACACTAAAGTCATCTTTTAAAAGTTTTTTTGTTTTGTTTACGTTGCATTTTATATACAGTAATTTTACTATTATACAGTAAAGGAATAACCATTGTTCCCAAAATTAGTTACTTTATGCTTAAAAACCTGCAACTGAGGGAAAAAATCAGCAATCACAAATCCTTTAAAACAGTTTGTACTTAGGAAGTTTTCTTTTATTTGCTTAATCTGTACTATAAACTACAGACGTCCTGACACTCTGGACCTTAACTGCTTGTGAACCACAAAAAAAGCGTTCTTATTTTTACTCAAAGCACATCTCGAAAGGCCAGAAAGGCATGAAATCAGGCACTCTAAGTGTAAATGAATCCCCCGGCTATTGGTGTGCCAGGACAGAAGGTATGCATAGAACAAGCTCCCCGCTGAGTCTCTGCCTCAAACCAGACAACTTCATGAGGTGCTGGTTGATCTTCATGCCTTTTTCATAAGCAATTTTGCTGAGATCCTACCAGATCTGACAGGAATTTGATACATGTTTCACATAACCCCTGTTGTGATATGTGCAGCAGTGGGAATATGTGGTCGTAGTAAGTGATGCTAGCAAGGTAACTTAGACCTCCCTAATATGAGAAAGTATTTAGTTTTGTCCTGGTTTCATTAAAGGGATAGTTCACCCAAAAATAAAAATTTCATTTACTCACTCTCGTGTTGTTACAAACATGTATGAATTTATTTTTTCTGATGTTTGTAACCAAACCGTTCGTGAGCCCCATTCACTTCCGTAGTAGAAAACAAGAATACCATGGAAGTGAATGGAGCTGTTTGATTACAAACATTCTTTAATATATCTTCATTCATGTTCATCAGAACAAAAAAAAGTTTACAGGTTTGTAACAACACGAGAGTGGGTAAATGATGACAGAATTTTTATTTAAGGGTGAACTATCCCTTTAATCTTATTAGTAGGCGGCATGCATTTGCATCAATGGATTTTTTTTGTCATTTAATTTACTGCAAAGTGTCATCTGTGTTACTTCTCTCAGTTTAGTTGAGTAAAATTGGAATGCAAAACAAAATCAACCACTGTGCCGTGTTACAGCCAACCTCAAAGCCTCAAAGTCTTTCATCTCTGCGCTGATATTGTTCCTGCAATCTGAAATCCCCCCAGAAATAATCGTTTGCACAGCATGCAGTGATATTTTGTCACATTTTATTTTTGACCGGTTTTTTTTCGCATTCGCTATGCAGCGTAGAGCAAACACATGAGCTAAATATGACAAAACCTCAAACATTTGGAGCTTGCAACATAATGTGACAGAGAGCAAGGGGGAATGTCTTGGGTCTACGTAATAACAATAGGGTTGGTTAGAGTTTTAAAAGATTGAAGGGAAAGCTCGCTGCATGCTAAATCCTACCGACTGACTTTGTGACAATAGTAATTTAATGCGTGACTCCCCGCGCCGCGCATCGGCTTGCTATTCATTGTCAAAAACCCCTGTCAATTATCTTTTCTGCATGCTGGTGTCTGGAGAGGAGGTACACTGCTCCCTTTGAAACAACTTTCTCCTTTTGGCCCGAATTTGCATTTCCAGTGTAACTCTAAAGATAATGTGTTTAATTGGAAATTTAATGAGGCCTTTATGCGCCACTGTGACATTTTGGCCTCCACCGGTGTGAGCAATTCTGTCGCTGTGCCTGTGGATTATATACTTCACACACATGGGCTTTGACAGCGATATCCAGCCATTAATTATTTCATGGATGGTGCTTGTACATCTGAAACAGTTGGATCTTATGAGGACACTTTTCATATTCCAATCACTGATTGGAAAAGACTGATTGGAATATTTCCACATGATGCCAGCTACTCTCTTTCTTTTTCAGCCAGCGATCCGAACATGGCTGATGATAATAAACATAGCAATGCGATTCTATTCTAGGTCTAATGCTTATTTAAATTCTGCAGTAATTGGACAGCTACATCTACTAATATGCATTCATTACTTGCTCCGGGGCAAACAGCACACTTCATGTCAAAGTTATAAAGATATACGATTTATAGATCATATTTTACATTATATTATAAAGGTATATATACATTAAGTTTAGACAGGTTGAAACACATCATCCACTAAATTTTGCAGAGGATGTTGACCTAGAACATTTCAGCAACAGAGGTTGAATAAAATTGCATGTTGGATGTTTTTTTTTTAATATTGACCACACAATCAATAGAGTTTCCTATAGTGCAAAGCTATGGAGGATAATATTGCTCGATTTTTCACAGTTAGGGTGTATTAGTTCCATGAGAGCATCTGTATTGATTCAACTCAACCAAGCACTTCAATGTTATTTATTGTTTAAGGCATACTACGTGTGGGCAACGTCTTGGCCATGTTGATTTTACATTTACAGTATGCACATGTCTCATTCATTTCTATGACCTATTTTCTTTTATACATATCCAACGTGATCTCATGAGAATACGTGTGTATTTTTACATTTCATTGTGGTTGTACGTACATTTACTAAGGTTTAAAACACAGTAAAAAAGAGTTTGGTTCCAAAACGCAATAAATCAATTTTGACAAATTTCTGTAAAAACGTGTTTTCTATACCAAGAAAGTGACAAGATGAAAACCACTATTTTCTGTTACCAACTTTCACATAGCATATTTAGGTTATAAAAACATAAAAAATTCAGATCCATAACTTGATTTTCAAGATTTATTATAAAAACAAATTCTTTTTTTCCACAAAATGCAATAAATCCATGACAGTTTTTTTTTCAAAATGCCTAGAAATCTATTCAATCAATGTACAAATGTTCATTCATCTTTGCCATGTTATATTCATTTAGTTGAACAGTTGTACACACTGATTAAAAAAATAAACATCAATGGCATTAATCAAAACACTTACTTTGTCATATTAAGAACACAGTCATTGCTGTGGTTATACTTGACGTCGGCGCTCAGCTGTAAAATGTTTTGGTCCTGCTCGATTTTCGTTGACTTTGAGTAAAATAATGTAAAGTTTTTCATAAGATCCCCTGGGGTAAATGTGTAAGCATGAGAAGCTTGATGCTGTCAGCAGAACAAGCAACCGTCTCTCGAGTGCCTCTTGCGTAAATTATTAGATGTTGATGGCATTTCTTTCCCGTCACAGAAAACCATCACAGGTTTGTCAATGCAAGTAAAGTATTATTTTTTTTGTTTGTTGATCACGAAGTACAAAGTAGATGAGGAAAACTAGGACTCCTTGTACTCAACGCGCTGCCATTGTTTGTTTACAATGCGTGGAATGGTGCACTGTAATTTGTGGAGCGGATTTATTGCATTCTGTAAAAAAAGGAGGAGTGGCGTTTATCGCATTTTGGGAAAAAAGGGAGAAAAGATGGATATTGGATTTTGCGTAAAATTAAGAGTACTTTTAAATACTGACCTGATATAATACTGATTTTGGCAGTAACAAATGTTTTTCAAAAATGGCATTTATCGTGTTTTGGAACCAAACTCTTCATATAATATCAACGTATTGACAGGACTAATACATACATTTTTTACGTATTTACAGCTTTACAAGCGTATAAATTTGTACGTAAGTTATGCTTATTCATAAACATTAAAATCGCGGGCATTGGCGTTTCTTACTAATATTAATGATATGTTTTCAGTCATATTTTCTGACTTATTCATTTAAGACAGTTTACCTAATGAAAGGATTATGATATTCAGAGAATTTCACAATATTGAAATTTTTTTAACTTTAAAATTAATAGCATTTCTGTATTTATTTAACTACTTTTTTATATTTTATTTATTTATTTGCCAGGAACAATGCAGAGAGACACATTGTAACAGGTTACAGTAACTTGAACAGATGTGTTGCACACAGGGTTTCTAGCCGAAGCTAATTTGCAACCCCTGTCCCTCATTGGCTCTTTGCATGCCATGTGACACATTTCCGTCATTTCGGTTTCCGTATATTTGAAATAAAAAAGCGCCGTGACAGAGGGAAGCCGGATCAACGTTCTCTTGGATTAATAACTTTAATACTTTACTTCATATACTCCAGAGAGGACCTTGGCTGCATCACATCGTCATTTTAACTACTTTTGGTACTGATTTTAATATTCGCAATAAATAAGTTGTTGTGATTACACTTGTTTGTCTGTTATGCTTTTTTTAACAGTAACATTAAATGATTTTAATAAACTGTTTTGCGTAGGACTGTAGTGGCTTAAAATATCTTTTAAATGCTGTATTGTTACTATTGTTACTAAAATGTTACTAAACATATCTGTCCGTTATGTTGCATAATATAAAAAGAATACATTACGTATTTAAACATTTTGTATAAAATGGGTTTGGGTTTAGGGTAAGGTTTGGGGTAGGGTTAAGGTGGTAACATATCGCTAAAATGGTTAAAAGGAAATTATACAGCAATCTTTATGGAATTAAGGATACGTAAATGTTTTACGTTTCTTAGCTGTAAAAATGTAGTAATGCTACGTTTAAATGTTGTAATTATGTCTACATTGTACGTTTTAGCATCTATTTAAACGTACAAAAAATACGTTTTTTTGTTTGTTTTTTGAAAGTTTAGTGTAAATACTACGTATTAACAGTGAGACCAGGCTGACACATCAGTGGGATGTATTTCCCAGTGCGAGTGAAAATTCATTTGTGAGCTAAAATTAACAAAACATTTTTTTTTCTATTTAAGCAAGACAGTACTCATAAATTATATGGACTTTGTATTACACTCGCTCTATGACTGGTCCAGCACATCTCTTTTGATGTTCAACTCAATATTCATGTGTCAAATAGGAAATTCCATTAATGTGTATTTGCGTTGGAGATGAACTCCTCTCTGTTGTTAAAGTGCCAATATTAAAACATTAGCCGTGATGAATGGCAAAAAGGCATGGCTGCAGCACTGTGCAATGCTACACACCAGAGATGTGTGTACAATTATGGCTTATTGTGTGTGTGTGTCACTCACCCAGAGCATGCATGCTATGACCTAGCCTGTCTCTAAGTGCTATAATGAACCGGGCAAGCATTGATGAACAATGTGCGATGCCTGGGGGCAGAATCTACGGGAAACGCTGTTGCAATGCGCATTATCTTCCATCCCGCTTTCCATTAGTGGTGTGCAATGCACCTACAATATGCCCTATGGGAAACAAGGGAATGTTGCAGTTGAAAGATTACAGGGTCATGTGATATCAGGTAGGACTTCCCGATGAGCGTTGGATAGAAAAGGCCCTTAAATGCGTATGTTTAGTCTTAGTATGGTTATTAAGCTTCCCTACTCTTCAATCTGGTTATATTCAAACCAAGCCATTGTTGGGTGATTATGATTCTCACAACTGTGCTTTATGTTAGATGTTATGTTAAATGTCAAAATTGTTGAAATGAATCAAGCAAGCGTCTTGTTTTTTCCTCCCTAAGATCCTTTGCCAAAGAGATTTAGTGAAATGCAAAGGCTTTGGCGCACAGATTAGAGCAGCGTGTGTCAGACTGCACATGCTGAGCTGTTACAGTACATTTCAAACAGGTGCCATTATATTATAACAGTGATATCACATAGTAGGGAGATTCATCTAAGACCTCTACCTGTCTGTTATACAACCCAACCAATAATTTAAATACAAATCTAAAGGAAATTATACACATGTTTTCAGATAAATCTCTTCATATCATCACTATAATTTCAGACAGATTCTGGCAGGAAATATAGTATTTTGCCAAACATTTTCTGAAAGGTTGTAAAGATCACTTGTTTATTTAGCCTCGAGATTTCCTTTAATGGTTTTTCATGATATTTTTTCTAGTAATGCAGATTACAGCTTTTAGACGTTATAAAGAAACAAGGCAGAGTTCAAATCACAAACAATAAACAAACCTTATTCATCGATCCTGTGAGTGGTATAAAGCAAAATCCATTTAGAAGAAATAAACAAAAGATGTAGAACCATATAGTGCTATGTAGAACCAAATGTGGTGCTATAGTGGTGCTATATGGCACCTATATGGTTCTACACAGGTGCTCATATAATGGCACAGTTTTCTTTATAATATGTTTAGAAAAACTGAGTCAATAATAAAAAGAAGACGACCTTAATAAGAAGAATATATCACATCATCACAGACATAATTGCCCAGAAACAAAGATGCACATTTTTGCCATATGTTTGTATCGTCCTTTAAATCATTCATTTTTTAACAGACTGTTGCTGTCTTTAGTTATTTTACTTAGTTTAAAGAGGTCCATCTGCCTCAACGTCTAAACACACACACACACATACTGTGAAGAGGGACAGGAGGAAGGGAACACAGTGGCGACCATCCCAGCTGTGTCTTTCCTTTCATAAATATCACGAGCACTGTGCTCAGTATGGGTAATTACAAGTTTGTTTAGCATTAGCATAATAAACATGCATGTGCTAAGTTAACAAATGTGACATGATTACTAATCCTGCTTGGAAAATAACCACATTTAATCAGAATTGTAATGCCCAGAAAAACTGGCCTTGCTTTAAAAAAATGCATTAGTGTTGGCCAATTAACTTTTCTTTAAACTAAATATTTAATGGAAAAGTATGCAGGGTTTTTGGTATCAAAATACATACCCTTGTGTAATGTGTAGCGGAAACTATTAATAAACCATCAGAGCTGGGTAGTAACAGATTATGTAATCAGATTAAACTACATTTTTAAATACTCGTAATCAGACTGCTGTTACTTTTTATGGATTACATGATTACATATTATTCACACTATGGTAGTATGATGTTCAGAATTTAGTAAATCTCCTTTTTTTTACATTTTCATAATAAATTTACCTACCGCTTATATACGTTTGTGATTGTTTGCGTTTTTCGGGGGAGAGGGGGAGGGGTGTGGAAATGCACAGGAGCAACGAAAAAGATGTAAAATGGAGCAGCAATCAGTGTTGTTTGATCACTGGATGCAAAGGCATTGATTTAAGTAGGGACGCTAGGGACGTGTCCCTACCAATATACAGGGAACACTGAATTTTCCCTAGCAAATAAATTCAACCAAACAATAAATATGTGTACATATAACCACTGATGTCCGTCTGTGACTGGTGTTTTTTTACGTATTACTTATTTCATTTAACATTTATTTACCCATGAATCAGTTAAATGAGATTCAATCTTTTACAGCTGCGTTCTGTAAAAATAGCATTAAAGGTGGTACACAAGCGCTTAACAAATCTAAATCAACAAAGTAAATCAGTGTTAGTATTTTGTATTAACTGTCCGTACATTGCACTTTAAAAATGAGTTTTTAAGGCTCTTGTTGGTGAAATAGATTTGAATCTATTTTCCCCTCTCTATATATTTGAAATCAAATAAGATTTGTCAAAAGTAATCTAAATGTAATCCAAAAGTAGTCAGATTACGTTATCAACGATGTGTAATAAGAGATTATATTACTGAATAAAAATTTTGTCATGTAATTCGTAATCAGTAACGGATTAAAATTCATAAACAATCTGCCCAGTTCTGTAAACCATTTGTTATACAATTATAATACAATTTAAATAATGACAAAACTAATTTTAAGATTTTAACTCTTTCGTCGCCATTGACGAGAGAAAACGCTTCCCCGCCAATCACGAGTATTTCTGTCTTTCCAGAATACCGCTATTATCCACTAGGTGGCGCCCTTCCGCAACTTTTTAAACCCGGAAGTATTGCCCTATGGCAAGCTGCTGCATTTCGTTTCTGTTTTAAAGATCGCTCTGAATGGGATCTCTATGAAAAGTCTGTCACAAAAATTGAATTATCTCAGCTTTTTGCTCAAAATGTGGTGTTTTTGCAGAAACCTACCCATATTCAAAAGCTGATTACAAAAGAACTACTGAAGGTATGATGAAACATTTTTTTTTTTATTAAAACCTGAGGGTCTGTTCTTTCATTTGGTATATTGTATGCTTATATATTTGAAGAACAACATTTTCTGGAAGGCATTAAACTTTTGTGAAAATCATGAAAAACGCTGGCGCTGGCTGGCAACTTTTTTTTTAAAACGCTGGCGGGGAAAGAGTTAAAATAAATTATTACAAAAATGCAAACACTTCACTCTAAAAAAACAAACGGTGCTATATAGCACCAAAACTGTTGCTTTGGATCGTAATCATAGAAGAACCGTTTTTAGTGCCATATAGCACCGGTGAAGAACCGGTGAAGCACCTGTGTAGAACCATATAGGTGCCATATAGCACCACTATAGCACCACATTTGGTTCTACATAGCACTATATGGTTCTACACAGGTGCTTCACCGGTGCTATATGGCACTAAAAACGGTTCTTCTATGATTACGAGCAAAGAACCACTTTTGGTGCTATATAGCACCGTTTGTTTTTAGAGTGTTGTACAGAAATAACAGAGAATGCAGAAAAAATTGAATAAATATAGGCAATGCATTTGGATGATTTTGAGGGAATTGTTGGGACTCGAGGGAGACACCAAACTTTCTTGACAGGTGTGCTCAATCATTACTACATAATTTAGCTCTTCCTGTCAGGCTCCAAATAAATGCATAAGACACTCACTCAGAATATGTTTACTGTATTTCTTACTAGCACCGAGAGGACAAAACCTATCTCATATACCATTCAATTAGGCATCATCAGACCCAAATGTCATGCTCTCTGACAGGTGAGAAAACTAGTCTGTGTTCCGGTATTCATTACAGTTTGGAATTTTTTGTGTATGTTATTTATAAAAATGTGAAAAACTCAGCTAAAGTCATATTTTTTGTAATTTTCTGTTTTCTGCATTAAACCATTCTATATAATGTAAACATTTAGTGAAATTATAACCTTGATGTTTAAAGGTCAAATTTACGTTAAAAAAATAAATGATTGATCAAACAGTGTTGTTCCTAACCTCATAATTAGATTAGCTGTGACTGAAACAGAAGAAATGTCAAAAAAAGTTACAATATTATATGTTAATTAGACAGACATATCTCAATGCACTTTACTGTTGATCACAATTATTTTGTCATTTATTGTGATTTGCATTACTTATAAACTTTCTGACTTTTTTCTTAGCCCTGTTCTTTAGTCATCATTTATGCACACAATACACTCTAAGAAAAGATGTGTTGCTTTTTTTTACACTTTTTTTGTGTTATATGCTTTTAATAAATTATGTGTCATTTTGTAATGATTTTGTGTTCAAATAAAACACAAGTTGTGTTAAATTCCAATAATAACACACAGATGTGTGTATTCTGGGACAACACAGTGTCCCTAAACTAAAACTGATGTGTTGTTTTAAAAAGATCCGTTCTAAGAGCTTACAAATGACGTTTGGATTAGCGAGGAGGCAGTGCATGGAACAAAAGATGTTTAAAACCAATCTGTTTTGTGTATTGCTATACTGCTGCGGTTGCAGAAACGACATACTTCGGTTTTAAAAGAGGTCTGACCTTAAAGATCCCAAAAAGCAGAATTCTCAGCAAATATCGCATTCAAACTGCATCTCTCTGCAGTACAGCAAGCGTTCCCGTCACTCCCCGGAGATAACTTACGGCAGAATGATGTCATCACATGCTTGGTGGAACGAACAGTCTCGGATCACCCGAGCACATCCTTGCATCTGCTGGAGACAGAATTATGCATGACGGTGCCTTATTTTCATAATGAACGGGTTAATTACACTTGTGCGATGGCCCAATGGCCTTGTCGTGAGTGTTGGGACACAGCTGTAGGTCTGCTAGCTAAATCATGCACTAAATATGTCTCCTAGAATTAGACCCAATGGGGCAGGCCGAGTTTTTCACAGGCCAAGCGCCTGAGCTGTAGCCACAGACAGAAGCGCTGGACAGAGCTGACAGTGGTCAATGAGGCATGGAGGATGCAAGAATTCCAGCACAGCTGTCTGTGAATTTTTGAGATGATCTGAATAGTATAACATGTCGCGTCTAATGATGAAAGCGGCGGTGTTTGCTAAAAGCTGCAAGTGTGCAGTTGCTCCAGCGTATAAAAAAGTAGGTATGGTGCAAAACTTTTTTTTTACTAATATAGTAAAACTTTTGACCTGTTGCTTAGGCAAATGAGAAAAGTGTAGCGGTGAGCGGAGCACAAACTAACACGGGGTTAATTGTAATGCAGCTACTTTACATATTTATATAGATCCGAGCAATCTGTGCTTTTGGTCTTTTTCTCTTACTGTCAGAAGATGATCGTCTTGGAATTTGTGAAAAGTTGTGAAAAGTTTTGATGTGTTTTGGTTAAGATATCGAACAAAGAGTGTTTTGGAGACATAAAAGTACATTTCTTCAGCCTAAGTTTTTTTTTTCGGTTTCTAAGTATATGGTGTATACGTCACCAAATCGAAACCTCATATTATTTTAATCACTGTCTTGTTACATAAAACATAACACCTTTTTGAAACATGTCAACAATTCCTAGTCACTGATAGCTGGGATTGAAAAGCCTCTATTATACAATGCAAATGAAATAAAAACAATGTAAATACTATTCAACAAAATGATAACTATTAATACAATATCAGAGAAAATACCTCACAATTATGTTTTTTTTTTGTCTTAATGGTGCAGCCCTTCATACGCAATCTATTCATATGCATTGATGCTTAATACAAAGATGATTAGATTAAGGCCATGGATGGATGAATTTGTGGATAAACATTATCCACCTTTAGTATATCGACAGAATTGTATTGAATTATTTGTCTTTTAGACAAATTTTCTAGCAGGCGTTACAACAAACTCTATTTCTTACAATGAACCCCACCTATGAGGTAAGTTGTAACGTTTGCACTCCTGTCACTTTCGGGGTTATTGTACTATAACGGTAGGTCCCACAAACAAACTTTAAGCGTTCATTAGTACAAGAGATGTGTTTGTTGATTGTGTTAAAAAAATATTAATCTAACTTAACTTTTTGAATGATAGAGCCAAAGCCAAAAAAGCGGTAGGTTATGCCCCACTCTCCCCTATATCTATAAGCTGTATCTTTCTCCATCCATTTTTTTCTCAGAACCTGCTGGTCCTTTTTGCAGAATTGCATGGATCTGAAGTCTATCCAAACTTGGCCACATGGTAGTCTATTACACTGGTTCTCAAACTGGGGTCCGGGGGGGCCCCGAGATGGTGCCAGGGAGGCCCCAGTTTTATGACATTTTATAAAATACACTCATTTATCATGAATTCTGTGTAATTAAACCTAAAAAAAAATAAGGCTACTAACCAACAGCACTACTTTGTATAACTTAATATTTTTTTGATTAATTAAAATGTTAAATTTTAGAACAGTTTTTGTCATAAATTTTCCTTGGGGGGGGGGCCGCGAAGGAATGCACCGTACACAAGGGGGGCCGCACTTGGAAAACGTTTGAGAACCACTGGTCTATTACACCTCTCTCCATACTATACATCAGTTGCAAATCAATGATTTTATTGATACCCCAGTAAACATAATGGTCATCACATGCAATGTCTAGTCTTTCTCATTGGTCTATTGATGTAATAAAAAACATACCAAATTTCGATCTTGCTCAGACTTAACAAGTTCTCAACAATTCGTCTGTTTTGTTGTTGCCCTGCCCATTGAAGTAAGCTTTATTAGTATTGAATCGCGTTGCTTGTTTAAGTCGCACCACACCATCATGTAATTCCTTTATAGCATTAACCCTGGGGTACTATACACTTGCATAATTTATTCTGCTTAGCCTTAATTAGTAGTAATACTATTTCGTTCTTTTCCATCAGCTCGCATGTAAGAAACTCTTACTAAGGGACCGCCGAAATTAAGTCCATTTTTCACTACAATTAGTGTTGAAATCTCCAGAGAGGGGGACCAAAAGCGTTCTCTGATTTTTGCTTTAATTTTCATTATCTTGGCCACATGTGAATTGTCAAGAGGCCAGCGTGGGCACAAACTGCTTGTTGATGACATGCTAATCAGGGATGAAGGCGCTTCTAGGTATAACCTACTTCAGTGGCAAATGAATATGCTAACCCACTTACAACATAATGAGGAACATAACATTTAACTGTGCTGTTTACAGCCAAAGCATGAAACACAGGGAGGCCCTCCACTCTTTTAATTCAGACTTACAAAGTGTGACGGAGCCGAGATCCGCTCTCCTGTGATGTGATTAACATAGCCGCACTCAGTGGAATGAGCTCCATTTCTCAGCTTTTTCATGAATCACATATTGACATTTTTGAATCTTGGCTGGCCTCTTGCACTCACGGGTTCCGACAAATGGTGCACTGTGTGTCAGATTTATTCAAGCCACTGGCTATGAGCGGAGCTTTCAAAATGGTCACCCACAGAATGAGAGATAACACAACAATGTGACACTAAATTATTTGTATGATGCCTCTCTTGGTATATAATTTAAATTGCTCTCTTTAGCTGTCAGTCTTATCTTTTTTATAAAAAGAAAGATTGACTGAGCAAGAGAGAGAGAGAGAGAGTAGTCATGAATGCATATAATTACACTTTAACTTGCACATCTTTCTGTTCGTCAGTTATCACGAATACCAAAGACATGCCTAGTTTATGTATATTGCGTGCACTTAAAGTGTTTTAAGCATATTTTAACACCTATTTTTCACAGGCAGATGGAATGCACTGTAGGCTCATATAAATAAACGTGTTAACCAAATGCATCTAAATACAAATATACTCCTGTGATGGCATGCCACTTGTTATAGTACTTCTAGACTCTGTAGAAGAAGACACAGTCTCTTCTCGCCCTAGCAAATCGCCCCGATATGTCGCTGTGATTCTGTTTAGCACCATTGTAAGCTCTTCCTTCTGACAGTCTACAAGTGTCGTTGGAAGGGTTCTGTCACACCCCTCTTTATTTTCCGGCTTTACAAGTGCCCTGTTATAAAAAGGGGGCCGCAACAGGCTGTGTGAAACAAGGGGATTGAGGGTAAATGAAGATAAATGGCTCTTCACTTGTCATCATTCAGTCGGCTGCCCCTTTGCCTTGTGTCATGGTTCAGGGTTGATTCTGCCGGACAGCACTGTGCATTCACACTGCTATTTCTGGCCAGGCCAGGTGTCTTACTCTGCTGTGAGGTCAGAGAAGGGCACATTTATAGGATATAGCCCGACAGACCAGACACATCAATTTAACTGCTCTACAGCCAGCCAGTCCTAATTTGGGCAACCTTATCATTTCTCTGTTTTAAACCATGATAGGCTGTATCATTTGGCAATAACACTATTGATTGTAGAGTTCAAGCATAAACTGTGAGGTGAATCATTCAAAGCAATGCACACAAAAAAAGTAAAGTGTTGAATTTTAGTAAAGAAACAAAAATGGGGGAAATAATGAGATCAACTAATATGCAGTGGAGGTTGGTGACATTATGTGTTCAGAGTGTCGTGTGTGGCTCGTCGTGTCAAAATATGTGTTCGGTGCGTTGTGTGAACCTATGTGCATCATGTGATATGTCAAAAGACGTGCCTGCTGTACATGTCGGAAGGGTTTATGATAAACAGACGCTTGCATTCACAAAATACTCGAAAGACACTAACTTACAGGGTTTCCCCGGGGTCTTAAAAAGTCTTAACTCTTTCCCCACCAGCGTTTTTAAAAAGTTGCCAGCCAGTGCCAGCGTTTTTCATGATTTTTACAAAAGTTTAATGCCTTCCAGAAAATGTTTTTCTATAAATATATAAACATACAATATATGATAAATGAAACAATAAATGAAAGAACAGACTCTCTGCTTTCAAACAAACAAAAAATTCATCCTACCTTAATTTGTTCTCTTTTTATCACTTCTCAAATATGGGTAGGTTTCTTCAAAAATACAAAATTTTGAGCAATAAGCTGAGATAATAAAATTTTTGCGAAGGACTTTTAATAGAGATCAGATTTAGAACGATCTTTAAAACATACAGAGTTCTTTCTCTTTCACGTGAGGTATTACTTCCGGGTTGTAAAAGTTGCAAAAGTGCGGACAGCCGGATATTCTCATCATTGGCAGGGAAGTTTTTTCTTTTAATTGACCAGATAACTCGTCAATGGCGGGGAAAGAGTTAAATTTTAAAATCAAAATGTAAGGCCTTAAAAAGTCTTAAATTCTCTGATCTAGGACTTAAATAATTTTAAACAGGTTTTAATTTAAGACATCTGACTACTAAGGTAAACTGGTCGGGGTGGATGTGGAAAGTTGAAATACTGAATTAGCTTAATCCTATGAAGTCGACAGTTTCATGGGCTCCTTTCATAATCGTGCACTTTTGTT
The DNA here is from genome assembly GCF_027580225.2 of Misgurnus anguillicaudatus. Taxonomy (NCBI): domain Eukaryota; kingdom Metazoa; phylum Chordata; class Actinopteri; order Cypriniformes; family Cobitidae; genus Misgurnus; species Misgurnus anguillicaudatus. Next base: position 41,394,315 of record NC_073357.2, read on the forward strand.
GGTGAACTATGACCAACTTTTTACAGGAATATCACTATTAAACAGTGTTTGTGCAGACCTGCTAAACTTTTTGAGAATACAGTACAGTATTTAACTTTAATAATGTTATTCTAATTTAATTATTTTTAAAGCAGATTATGGCAGGATGGGGAAAAAGTGTGCATGTGCAGCATGTTACCTTGAAAGTTACCAAGAGGCATGGGTGCGTGCGCATGTGTGTGTGTGTTAAATTATATGAAACCTGTGTTCTGTCTTTTCGGCTGATGCTACTCAAAAAAATTCCAAGGTTGGCGGGTCTGATGTTGTTATTTCAGTAAATTTAAAGTCTATTTTTCTATGTATATATTTTATCATTAAGGATTTCTTAAACTTTTGTCCTGAAGTCTCAAGGTGAAAATCTGTCTCGTAATATCAGCAAAATGTAAAAATCTTGTCTTGTCTTCTCATGAACCCAATCTCATGTCTCGTCTTGTTTTTTTTTTGTCATAAGAGATAAAAGGTTTTAAAAAACACATGGACGCATGCACACTGGATTATAAAATTGGATTTTATTGTGGTGTTCTAGGTCTTACATTTATTCATAAAAGTCTTAAAAAGGTCTTAAAAAGTCTTAAATCTTAGAAGCATCTGCAGCAGGCACTTATTTTGACAAGACGCATGATGCACATAAATCCACATGATGCGCCAAACACATATTTTGACATGACGAGCCACACACACATGTGCTAAATACATGCTTTGACGAGCTTCGCATCTTGCGCCCTCGAAAAAGAAGTCACCGGTCACTGCTTATATGTATAACATGTAAAATACATAGCAAATTTGCCTTTTATATTAATAAGTGCTTAACAAATGTATTAGGTTGTATTCTTCAGTAGAAAAACAGCATATAGGTTTGAAACAATGTGACATTGAGCATAAAATGGCATCATTTTTATGTTTGAGTGAACTATTCTGTCCATACACACTTAAAATTTGAAAACTGTAATGTAGTGAACAGATTTCTTGAAGGAATAGTCTACTCATTTTCAATGTTGAAGTATGTTGTTGCCTTGACTGGGAGCTGTTGAATCATCCCTCTGTCATCTGTGTGTGTGCACGTAAGCGCTGGAGCGCGCTGCGACGCTACGATAGCATTTAGCTTAGCCCCACTCACTCAATGGCACCATTCAGAGACAAAGCCAGAAGTGACCAAACACACCAAAGCTCTCCCCATTCAAGACAAGTAGCCACACGAGCAAGCCTGGTGGTACAAAATAAAACGCAGCGCTTTTCTAAGCGGATTTAAAAGAGTAACTATATTTTATGGCGTAATAACACTTTTGGGAGTACTTCGACTCCAGCGCTTACGTGCACACACACAGATGACAGAGGGATGATTCAACAGTTCTTAGTTAAGGTAATAACATATTTTAATATTGAAAATGAGTAGACTATTCCTTTAATTCAGTTAGATGTGCATGTAAACCATCATGGTCGATGGTTCAGTTCTGTATTTAACCAGAAGATGAGCTCTTTATTGAACTGACAGGTCTTCTGAACAGTGGGAGGAACACAGTGAGATGAGATCACAGATGCTTCTTTGCGGTGCTCTTACGGGCACATTTTCCACATCTTCCCTTCCTCCGCCTACTTCCTCTCTCCTCCCATCATCTGTGCTTTTCAAAGTGTCCAAACTTATTTTTTGTCATGCCACAAAATAAAATGACAGTCACAACGGTACCTTTGTGTCTAAGAGGGAAATGGATGAAAGGAATGGAAGAGAGGAAATAGAAATAAGTAAATGAAGGCTGAAAGATGCCTCAGAGAGACATCAAGGTGGAGGGGAGAGGCAGGTGGTATGATCTACCTAGTAAACAACCATTCTTACCATGAGCCTCTGTCAGCATATGCCTTTGATGTAGAGAGACAGAAAGCGCTACAACTTCGCAATATGTTCTTATAGTCACATTGTTTCTCTGTAAAACTAGGAGAGGAATCTATTTCCGGCTTTGGAGCATTCAAATAATGTGTTTGTATATCACCTTTATTTCTCTCAGAATGTGATCAAGGTAGCTAGTTTTCATTTGCACAGAGAAGACACACAATGGTGCGAGACAAAATGAGAACTGATAAAGTGGTGTTCTATGAGTCTGTGGTGATGATAGATGTTTTGTTATAAACACAAATGTGTTAAAAAATATATCCACAAAATATTCACAATATAATTTTATTCTTTTAAAGAATTTAATTCATTCTTTCAAAGCAGCTTTACATGGAAGAGTTAAATTCAGGAAATGTATTAAATATATAATAATATAGGCTGTGAAACAGAGGAACAGGCTTAGGAAGATGGCCAGTTCTCTACAGCTGCAATTCGTAACTTTTGTTAGGAAAGGAAGCTTATAATAGCAATTTATACTTTTATATTGGCTTAAAATTGCCAGGTCTTACTTTGTGGCACATGTCAAACAACTGGAGAATGGTTTAACAGAGATTGCTTTAGAGGCTTTATTTGGTTAAGATAAAGGCTTATGGTAATGAGCTACATTTTCGGTTTGAGGCAAATGTCAGGCTATATTGTATTGTAGAATCTAACAAGGCTGAATGTTTACACTGAAATATATTTGTCTTTTGACTTTCTTTTGAGCAATGCCTTGAGCTATTATGCTGTGAGTTAACTTGTCAATTAAGAGAAACGCTTCCCTGCCAATGATGACTTTTACCGGCAATCTGTATTTTCGCTATTATCCACCAGGTGGTGGTCTTACACATCTTATAAAACCTGGAAGTATTCCCTTAGGGCAAACAGTTTAAACTCTGTGTATGTTTTGATCATCGCTCTGAATCTCATCTCTAACAAAAGTCCTTTACAAAAATGCAATTATCTCAGCTTTTTGCTCAAAATGTTATATTTTTGAAGAAACCTACCCATATTTGAGAGGTGATAAAAAGAGAACAAATGAAAGTAGGATGAAAAGTTTTTTTTTTTTGAAAACAGAGGAACCTTTTCTTTTATTTGATTGTATGTTTATATATTTAAAGAAGAACATTTTCTGAAAAAGGCATTAAACTTTTGTGAAAATCATAAAACCATAACTTTTTTTAAAAAAAAACGTTGGTGTTGGTCTGAATTTAATTTATATACTAGTATTCATAGGGATATTTTAAATGTGCATGCACTCTTAGAAATTAAGGTACAAAATTTGTCACTGGGACAGTACCCTTTCAAAAAGGTACACATTTGTATCCAAAAAGTGCATATTACTACTTCAAAGTAGTGATGGGCAGTCCGGCTCTTTTCATAGATTCGGCTCTTACTGCTCCGGCTATTTATTTAGTATCACTGGAAGACTTATTTTTTGCCTAATTTAGCAATTGTGAATTGTTTGTGTGTTGGTATGCAATTTTTGTATCAATTGTTTTTATAAAAGCCTTATTTTGTTGTTAGAAAAAAATACAGAGTTACTATTATTTAACATTATAATAAAACATTAATTAAACAATTGAACAATGAACACCCAACCACAGCAAACAAACCTAATAAATAAAGTCAAAACAGTATTTTTTAGTTTTCACTCATGACTTAACTTTCTTCTTCTTTTTGGTAAATGCCTTAACTTTCTCCCAACGTGCTTACATTTAAATCCTGCTTCCCCGCCTCTCTCTATTGCTTTGTGTACCTGGCCTGTACCACTACATTGGCTTTTTGTAGCGTCGTTCCCTGTTTCTTCTTTCACATATTGGTATAATCCTAGTCTGTTTTCCCATTTGATTGGATGCATCGTATGCCACATACAAATAGGTCCTGCCCCTACCTGCGAATGAAGATTCGGCTCTCCTTGACAGGAGTCGGCTCTTCTCGTTCGCTAAAAAGAGTCGGCTCTTAGAGCCGGCTCGTTCGCGAATGACCCATCACTACTTCAAAGGTACATATTGGCAGTTCAAAGATATGGTACATATTAGGACCCTTTTAAAGGGTACTGGCCAGTGACAGCTTTGTACCTTTATTTTTGACAGTGTGGGAAGTCACGTCTTCCATATCAGTGTAAAGATTATACCATTAATAGTAGCTTGTGAAGACAGCTGATGCATGTAATGAACTGTATGTTTATTGCATCTTGAATATACCCTCATAGAAGGTCATCCTAAACTCTGCCATTAGAGACTTGCATTTAAAGTCAGAGTGAAATTGACTGATTGGAGGACAAGCAATCTGACTTCCTTCATCTATCTGCCGTAGGTCATTTGAACATGCTGCTCCATTCTGCTTGATTGCAATTGACACATATGCAATGATAAACAGTGTGGGACATTAACAACAACACCAGAACATGTAGACATCAAAAAGTGATCATTAAGGTGAAATAGGGAGCAGCAGGGGTCAATCAATAAAATATTTCACTCTTGGATACTGATAGATTCCTAATCAATCCCCAATCACATGGTCATATAAATCAACTGTACACACACAATATACTTGCAAACTAATAAATAAATGAATTCATTTTGCTAATTAATTTTAAAAACATTAATATGAGCTATGGCTATTAGTGGTACCTTATAATGTGATATTTATCTTATTGACTTGAAGTTCAGACGTATTTAGAACCATCAAAGATCTAAAGCATTTACTTTCTTTTAATGATCTGTTTACATGTGGAAAAAGATCCTCATTTGAAAGCTTATATCCCCTCAAGGTAATTTGTGGAATCTCAGAGCTTATGGTGAGAGCGTTGCATTGTCATTCATGAATATGCAAAGATTATTAAAAGCTAAGAAAACATCCATTGTGAGGTAAAAATAGATCTAGGTCAGATTTTGATATTGCATATCAACCGCAATGCTCTGTATAACAATACATCTCTTAACATTACTAACAAACCAAAGAGGAATAGAAAAATTGGTTAAATGACATGATAACATAGTAGCAATAAATATATTACAATAAAAATCATGTGTTGATTCAGACTCACTGTTGATTCTTCATTGTTTACACACAAAACTCTGATTTGTTACAGTACAAAGGGTGAAAACTGACATGCTTATGGTCAACACAAATACTCATAACTAAGGTTCTTTGATTCAATACAGCTATTTTTTATCTTGCACAGAAATATCTGCAGTTGCTTTTGATCTCAAACAAGGTTGTGAAAATAGCCATCATTTGGATCTTTTTGCAAAACAAACATTTCTTTCTGTTTTGTTTGATTTTCTTTCCCAATATATCAAAGGGTTTATCAAGTGCATATCTTCCAGAAATATCAATGATGCCATCATTTTATCAAAGTCATTTAACCCTTATATTATGTTCTGTGTCAATTTGACCCGTTTTGATTTTTAAGCTGTCGGATAAACCAGTTAACCTGTGATTTTACTCTTGAAATTTTGTGAAAAATTTCTCATTTATGGCTGTGAACATGCATGCAAAGTTTGTACATGCTGATATGTTTTGAAGTGTACCAAAAAAAAAATTTAACGATTTTGATCTTCGCGGGTCAATTTGACCCATTGTTCCAATGCAACTGTATAGACACAAATTAAATACATTTATTGCATATATGTTGGTTCTTTACTACCATGGAAAGGGAAAAGTGAACTTTTTCTCACTATTTTCAGTACTGATAAAGACTTCCTCAGACACAGAAAAATAAATGTGAACTATCATTACTATTTTAAATGTGTATACTATGTAAAGCAGATGAATTCAGACCCACAGAACATCCAGAGGTGAATACAGGTGATGCCAGTTGTGCCCCACAACACATGACACCAAAATAAGCACCATTTGTGTAAAATGCAAGAAGTCAGAAAGCACATGTTTGATGTATGCACATCATGTAAACAGTGATTTCTTGAATTGATACAATGAGCCTCAAGAACAAAAGAAGAGCCTGTTTAGAAAAAGAAAAGCTTCATTTCACAGCAATATTAAATTGTTTATTTATGGTGTTTTAAACATAGGTATGTTAAAAAAACATGTTGAATTAAAATTTAAAATGTTAAATGTTACCACAGTTTTTGTGCAACATTTGTTAAAACAAACATGCTAAAATTGTTGTTAAATGCATTTTTTTTTAAATCATACTTTTAAATTTTAAGTATTGGTAATGTGTGATAAATACTGATACTAAAATGGTCCTGTTCATACCTAATTCCTTCTTGTTTTTCATAATGTGATATTTAAGGAATTGCATTGAATCCAATGCGGGTCAATTTGACCCACTCCATCAAAATCGTCACAAAAATCAACACAATACAAGGTTTAAGGTTAAAATATGCGTTCTCTGCCACTCCGCCACCATATTTGCAATGCCTCCAGGTCTTGTTAGAACAAGACAATCAAGACCTGTCGAACCTGTACAAGTCCCTCTCCCAGAAGTTTTCCAATTGACGATTGGCTCCTTTTACTGGGAGGCGTGACTAGAGCGGCCATTCTGATCGTTGCAATCTCCCCCATTCATATCAATATCAGTGACGCATCAGGTTAATATTAAATATCTTTGTTTTTATACCAGATAGACAATACACTCTTAGAAAGGATGTGTTAATTTTTTACACATCTTTTTGTGTTAAGCTTTTAACACATTATGTGTTATTTTGTGTTGATTTTGTGTTAAAAGTAACACAAAATGTGTTGTTTCAATAATAACACAGAGATGGGTGGATTCCGGGAGAATGCATTTAGTGTGTTATCCCAGAATCAATACTAATGTTTTGTTTTTAACACATCCGTTCTAAGAGTGTAGGCAGTCCTTCAATATTTTAACCATATTAGATTCTATTATTTTTAATGGTACAACAGTCTATCTGATTTTATAAAGTTTTATGAGTTTCTGTATATTTATAAAAGCACAGAGTTGGTTATATTTTGTATTACTTTGCGCTGCTGTGTTCATGGTGTTCAAGACATCAGAGTGTGTGTGAGCGGCATGAAGTGGATGCGGAGCGGACTTCTGAGTTATGGAGTTTGCCTGCAGCAAAGAGCGTGTGTTTTGAAAGTCAGCGTATCAGGTTTTTCTCAACAGTGAATGGCGAGCGGCAGATGGAAAACCCAGTTTGGAGCTAAAGCTGAGCAATTACAGAATGCTTTGAGATGGGAGGAAAAATTGCTGTCGCTGCATTCCACTCACATATTCAGTTCTATACTGGCATTCAGCATGAGCGTAGTTAGGTGACACACAAAGTGATATGCTTTGGCTTATTTGGGAACTGTCTTTGGCAAAGAAGGTTTATGTGACTAACTGGCCAAGTTTTGTGTGAAACGTGCATTTATAATCAGTATAAATGAGTAATACACATTACCATTTCAGCTGGGGACACAGATGCATCATGGTTACTAATGCTGTCTTTGCCAGATTTTTCAGAATCTTCTCAAAAATTATAATTCCTTAAATTTCACAGGCTAAGTCAGCATTCCTAACAGTGTCATTGTTCCCTGACTTTCACATCTCAGAGCGCTGAGGCTGCAAATATGCCACCTCTGCCTTCTCTTGTTAATGTGTGGATTTCCACTAGTGTGGTTTGTTGAGTAAAACCTTGTCTGAGATTGACATGTAGCGCTGCCGAAATTGACACTGAGAGATCACCTCCCCACCAGCTCTGAGGTGACAGGTCATAAATCCCTACAGAAATCCACCGGGGGGGAAAAACGCAGACCTGAAGGAGATTTCTCCTCATGCATAGAGAACTGCCTCCTGCCTTTTCTGCCACTCCTAGAGCCCCAGGGACCAGCTGCCCAACACGCTGCATGCAAAACAGCTCGCTGTCGACTGGGTGTGGGCAACACAACTTTGGTGCGTCGAAAAGAGGGATGAGAAGGCAGGGGATGTCTCCGGAAATTGTAGCCCTTTCCCTATTATTCGCATGATTCTGAATGCCAATTACCCAGAGTTCTGTGGGGAATGGCCTGTCAGTCTGGACGGGTTTGCCATGTGAAGGAGACAGGCAGACGCTGTGAATGCTGACAGTTCAGCATGGCGAAAAGACACAATTTTGTAAACACACATCATGCAAGGAGACAGTAAAACTCACACATCCTTCATTGCAAAGCCTGGGCCGTGTCAGCCATCATTCAGCCTTTAAAGCCAAACACTCAGACAACAAAGTGGCAAAGTTTCATTTATGCACATAGGTTGTAAAATAAAAGTGATTAAGGTGCTGTTTACACTAGAGCATTTTCCTTTTACAACAGCATTTGTATTATTCATAATACGTATCAATAATTAACTAGTCAATTCCAGTCCTCGCCCCTCCTCCCAGAACATTTTAATTGTCTCCATATATAAAAACACCTGATTCAGTTTATCAGCCCGTTAGTGTGTTAATTAAGGAGCCTGATGAGTGAAATCAGGTGCTTCATATAAGGAGACATCTAAAACATTCTGGGAGGGGGGGCCCCCAGGACTGGAATTGGGAACCACTGGTATAGACCATTTGCCTGATTTCATTAAGAATCACACAGTTGTTTCTTACTTAAGTACCATTGCTGTGTCTTAATGTCCAAAAGTTAAACTTGAGTAAAAAGTTGCTTTGACAAGTAAATTAAAACCTGCTGGCTGATTACTTGTACGTGCAGGAACGGATGTCATCGCTGATGTAGAGTAAGTGATGTGACCGATTAAAATCCTAAGACATATAAACCATTTACTAAAGAAGAGGTCGGTCGTGCTTCTTCTGAAGGCTTTCACATAATGAAAAATGTACCAGCAGAAATGTATTTACATAGCCATTTATTTATTGTCCTCCAGAACTGTGTGTGGTAACACATTTATTATTTTCCTTTTATAAGCCACATAAATGAGGTACACATGAGGTACAAGATATTGAGACTTAAATATGATGCTGCCTATACATTTAATATCCTATATATCGTCGCTGCCCGATGAAACTCACGTATGTCCAAAACAGTTACTTTTTAGGAAGTGAAAAAAACACTGTATATCAAAAGCAGTTAAATGTATCGTTGCCATACTTGGTACGGCATCTTTACATGTAACCATATTCTTGCCAATGTAATGATATAATCCACATTTGACCAAAATTGAGTTTAAATGGACATACGTGCATATTTTACAGTAACTGTGGTCGATACGCGTTCTTCCGATCATTAATTAGAATGCCCAAGTCGCGTTTCAGATGAATACGCTCAGTTTATTAAATAGCCTACGTCTTAGTTAAATACGCTTACTTTATTTAATATGAATTATAAGTGTATTAAATGTCTCTTGCAAGCTATGAAGGGACAATGAATCAATACACTGACATGGTAATGATAGACAGCAGGGGTGTCAGTTTGTGTTGAAAAGTGGTGGGGGACAAAAGATCAGATAAAAAACATTATTGCAGGACGGGGAAAATATTGAATAACGGTACATCAAAAATGGGCATAGCGTAGGCTAGTCAACAACAAGAAAATACTCAGCATAAAACCCTCAACAATGTCGACTGCACACATGTAACTCCCTGCAACACCAGCTCAACCGAACAGTGCAAAAGCACCATACCGTAGAAAACAGCAGCGCGTTTAGTCAATGATTGCAATGAATTTCATTACATATGTACAAGAAAACACTTGTCTTAAGCATCGCTTGATTTTTCAGAACATTTTAACCAAACGCCTTTAAAAAGCGGTGGGATGTCCCCAGCGTAAATAACACTGTGCTAGACAGATACTTTGTTTGCACAGTCCTACCGTAATTTAGTCACTCCTAGACGTACGTCTGGCGTTAGGGGGAACGTTTACCTCGATGAAGGAAAGATATTGTCTCACAGGCTATGTTTATTCGGCTATATCCAGTGCTGAGCTTCGATGAAACTTTACGTGACCAGCGAGACGCTTCACAGGCGGGAGATACATGGCGTGATTGACAGCTTTGACACCAAATGGATATACGTGAAAATCAGATGACATGATTTCACAACTTTTCATTGGCCATTTAGGTATATGACGCATACTGTATACGGAAATGAACCTAGACATTTAATCCGTCGAAAAATCTCAAAATCGGCAAAATGGACATACGTGGTTTTCATAGGACAGCGACAATATATATATATATATATAGGGTATATACATAGGATATATAGAGTTTGGTTTCAAATGAGTTACTGCCAAAATTAGTATTGTTTTCGGTCAGTATTAAAGTAAATTCTTAATTTTAAGCAAAATCCAATAACTGCCGTGTTATTCTGTCATTTTTTTCCCAAAAACGCAATAAATGCACTCATCCTGCAGAATGCAATAAATTCGCTCAACAAATCACAAAATACAAAAACAAAATAATACTTTTGATAGCATTGATAAACCTGTGGTAGTTTTCTGTGACGGGGAAGAAACGTAAGCCATCAAAATCGAGTAATTTACAGAGAGGCACTCGGGTGAAGGAAAAATGACGGCTATTGCTTGTTCTCACAGGACAGCATCAAGCTTTTGTCATGCTTACACATTGATTCCAGGGGATCTTATAAAAAACTTTCCATTATTTAACCCAAAGCCAACAAAAATCAAAAATCAAAAACGTTCAGCGGCGACATCCCAAGTATAACAGCAGCAATGACAGTGTTCTAATGCCATTAATTATTTTTTATCAGTGTATACCACTAGTCAACTAACTGAATATAACATGGCAAAGATGAATGCACATTTATATATTGAGTCAATAGATTTATAACATTTTGAAAAAAAATTATGAATTTGAATTTTTTTATGTTTTTATAACCTAAAGATGCTATGTGAAAGTTTGTAACCAAAAACAGTGGTTTTCATCTTGTCACTTTCTTGGAACCGAAAATATTTTTTTAGCTAGTCCAAATGGATTTATTGCATATATACATATAGGGTATATGTCACAGGTCGGAGCGGACCACAGATGTCGTGAGTCTCGCCCCTCCCTAGTTTCCACCTCGAGGAGGTCCCAAGAGCACCCCAATGACCAGACACACAAGAGGAAAGTAAACTTAAAACAAACTTTATTAATTTAATTAAAACAGGTAAGTGGGGGGAAGGGAAATCTAAAATCAAGCTCTCAAGCCAGAGGGTACTGGGCCTGTAGTACTGGGCCTTGCCACAGAGACTCTTCGGGAAAGTTATCTCAGAGAAGTTCAGCTTTCCCTCACGTGGCTTTGACTGATGATTCCAACTAACACAGAGTCTTCTCTTCCAAGACTTGACTGGCCGTGGCGCCCTTCCTCTCTCCTGAAGGCAAAGGAAGACACACGGTGAGTGACAAGTGGAGCAGAGGTGAGTACCTTGAGTCCAGGCGTCCGTTTCCGAGGGCCCAGCTTGCGGGGTGCCTGGACAATGCACAGATGGGGGTTGTTCCAACCCCTAAAGCTTCCAAGTGAGTCCTCCAAAGCAAGCAACTCCCTTTTAGCGATAAAAAACATCCGCATGTTGAGAATCAGGGACACAATAACAGTTTTTTCCAGACATTCGCGATGAGCACGTCAGCATTATATGCTTAAATGCAACTTCAGTGAGGCTCAGCAGAGCGCCGTTGGCTGACGCCACGGGTGTTTGAACAGAAACTGTCATATGATACAGAGGTAGTGATAAACACGATGTGCAAACATCTATTTGTGGTGGCCAATTTTAATTTTGTGGCGGATTGAGAAATAAATGAATGTATGAAAATATACAACGACGCTCTCCTCTCACTTGTATGATGTCACAGCTGTAGGCAGCGCAAATATAACGACACGCCTATAATCCCTCCCACTGCGAAGTGATACTAAACTCAATGAAAAAGCTAACCACGCCAAAGTGAGGTGAGCTGACCCGACCCAAACTAAACTAAACCGTGGGGTACTATGCAATGGAAAAGCGTCATTAGCGAGCCCTCAGTGTACATACACATCCACTTCGCCCCGTCTCCAACCGCCCAACCGCTCCGTCTCTCCCGCAGTATCTGCTGGAATTTAACACTCTTCTTTCTGTCTCCTTCAGCCCCGTATTCTTTTCGCTCGCTTCTGTGCGACGCCGGATCAACGGGGCCTTCCGACTCCTCAGAAGGCATGCATTCCGTCCGCTTTTGGCGGAAATAAGTTCGCCCAGAAATCGACCGCCCCCTTCCGGTTTCTCACTACCCTATTTATGTGCCTCCTCTTCATTAAATCGCCTAATCATGAATCGCCACACTCGTCTCCACACCTGTTGCTAATAAAACCCAGATTTGGCTTGCCACGGAGTTCCCGGAAGTGAGTGGTGTTCGGGGATCGTCGTCCGGGCAGAACTAATCTCCATCACTTTTTGGTTCCGCCCCTCAAAGGCACTCCGTGACATATATATATATAGGAAACATTTATGAACAGTAAATGTACTCAATTTATTCACCAATGGCGAAAAAGTTTACTTTGGACCCTGGTCTTCATACACCCCAAAATTGTTTTTAGGAACGTTGCTCCGTCAAACTTCTAGATCTTTGAATTGTCATCTACTCAAAACCAATTTCTAGTCTGTTTTTCTTTGTCCAATCCTTCCTGTCCCTTTCCCTGTAAATCAAATGTCATTTTATATCAGGCATTCTGCCGAGTAGATGCGGTCGAGATTTGTCTCTATATTGCCACCGGCTTACCCAGCTTTGATGGAATCGTTAAAAAAGATACGAGAGGAATGTAGAAGTACCTGCGTTTGTCAGACACTGTTTTCTCATCAGATGAGCGTATAGCGATAAGAATCAGAGCAATGCCCATGGGCTAAGTCACATTGTGCATGACAATCTGCAAGCATGTGCCTGCCAAAGACAGAACGTACTTTCTGCATGTAGAGAGACCTTCACGTTGATGACCAAGTCTGTGAAAACCAGCTAAATATTATTTTTGTGTGATTTTCTACATAAAATGTAAAGAACGTTCTATGAAAATACAGGTAAGGTAATGTCGACAATTTGAATCAATGTGAAATCCATGACTTAAACTGCAAATTAAACTGCAGATGCTCCTAATCTCATAATAAATTTACAAGACTTTGTAAATTTCACATTGTCACATTTAGCCACTGTTATGGTTTTCATATAGATGCTTTAGAGTCTGAACTCTGGCAAGAAAATTGGTGCAATTAGCTCATTTATTTTCAGTCATTGTGATTAAGTCAATGTTAGACATGATGACTTGAGTTCATTTTAATCATAGTATTAAAGACCTGTTCAGGACTTCAATGTGTTTTGTTGTGATTTAGTTTATTCAGTTAGATGGAATTGTGGTGTATTTGAGGGCATAGCTGTCATATGAGGTCTCATAGCGTGTGATGAATTGTAGGCTGTAATCTCTTTTTGACATTTACAAGCAAGCTCCTAAGGGTTGGAATTGTAATATTAAAACAAACCTATATTAAACAAAGATGGCCACTGGAATCAAGTCTATAATGAAAAAAGTTGCTTTGTGTTTAGAAAGCCCCTTTAACATTGCGTGTCTGCCTGTTAACACTTGAGCTTTTAATCAGTTTACTGACTCATTAATGATTCACACCTTTGATAATTTAACATCCATAACATTCTCTTTATGCTTTGTAATTGACTTTCAAATGTGAAACAATGACCGTGTTATATTGCTCTCATTAAGTAAAGCTGTTTAAATGTTCTAAAACATGTTTAATTAATGGCACAAAGTCAAGATTTTACAATGTGTTTAATATGACAAATAATTTCATTTTGGGTTTGCAAATTAATGGAGATTTTTTTTCTGTGGTTTTCTGAAAAATAATCTGCCATTTTCGGAAATGTTATCCCAGAGGCCACTTTCATTTTTCAAAGCTTACTCTTTATAGCTCTCAGTAATGTTTTAATTAGGTATCAACTTTGTGTCAAAATTTCTCCTAAAATTTATTAGGAGAAATAAAACAATTGTTGACAAAAAGCAACACTATATAGCTTTATAATTTGGTGAGAATAATTAAAGTTGATCATAAATGTATGACTTTGCTATCTTAAAGTCTGTGAAACTTTAAAGGAGGCACATGTAAGATTATTAGGGTCAGACTTTCTCAGGAAGAAAGCAGAAATTAAACACTTAAGCAAGGCCAATGTGCTAATTTAATTGCTGTCAAAGAGAAATTGAGTTTTTAAAGTAATCTCATTCCTGATTTTCATTTGCTATAGGATGAATTCAGCAAATGTTCTTGCAAATGAAACCTGAGAAATTGTGCTTGGCTGCATGGGCCTACAAGAGCAAGGTCCAATTTAGCCTTTACAAACTGTTCTGGCGTAGTTAATGGTGATAGAGAGATAGGGTGGCTTTTTTACTTGTCTAGCGAAAGGATTTGTTAGCATATGATCTGAAAGAGAAATGCTCTTTTTGATGCATTTATGGAAAACACAAAACCCATGATCGTGTCCATGTTAAAGTTCAGACATTAATTAATTGATTTTTGATGATATAGGGCCCTATTTTAACGATCTAAGTGCATTGTCTAAAGCGCACAGTGCAACATCTAAATGGGTGTGTCAGAATCCACTTTTGCTAATTTAACGACGGGAAAAATGGTTTGTGCGCCGAGCGCATGGTCGAAAAGGGTTGGTCCTATTTTTTTGATGAGTAATAGGAGGGTTTTGGGCATAACGTGCAATAAACCAATGAGAGTCTCAGCTCTCATCCCCTTTAAAAGCCAGTTGCGGTGGCGTTATGTCTAATTCCTATTTAGATGACGGACTTTGTAAAATGAAAAACTAAGCAGAGGAAGAAGATCCCCAGTTTAAGATTAATGTTAAATAATTGTGTTGTTTTTCACTTGTATTGAAATTGTTATTTTTTTATTAAAACCTTTAAAACCCGTTTTCTTTTAGTCATAGAAGTAAAAAAGCAGGCTTTTAATTGCTTTAAATGTATGGCTATCCAATATCATCAAAAAATAATTTACAAGTAAGATATGGTTTGTACTCTAAAAATACTTTATTTGTAACAAACAGGAGATAAAGAATTTACAAATGGCTCTCTGCACGTTTCAGCACTTGGACAGCATCACAAGTTTTTTTTTAAGCATTACTTAAAAATGTTTCTCATCTCACCATATTCACAGGTACAGAGTCATCATATACAATAAATCCGTGAGGTAGCATTAAAAAAAAAAACATTTAAAAACAGATACATTTGTTTAAAGCAAAGCATTTATTTACTTACCAGGCTACATGTGAAGCAGCTCTTTGCACCTTCTAACATCTCATAATCGGTCCTCATTTATGTCCAAGAGACTCAATAATAAGCTTTTAGATTCAATCCTTTAATCTTTCATATTTAAAAGCGTTTTTGTGCTGCTGTGCATTCATGTATGTGATGAGCAAACCCGTGTTGTCTTCCCATTTATAGGCGCATATTACTAATGCGCTCTTTAAATAACAAAAAAAAAACATATTGTGCCATTGACTTTAGACCAGGCTTTTGTTGGTCAATGGCGTAGTCTATTTTAGTTGCCTCAAAATAGCAACGCGCCAACAATGCGCCTGAACACACTTCGTTTTCAGACCAGAACACCCATGGGCGCAAAACTGGGCGCAAATGCATTTGCTATTCAAACAACGTGGTGCTAAACGTGAAAATGATAATTGCGCTAAGTGGAAACTAGCAAAATACACTTGCGTCGCGCAATCCGCTGCATTGCGCCGCATTGCGCCGGGTGTAAGATAGAGCCCTATGACTTAAACATTCAGAACTCCATAACTGAGCTTTCTTTGTTTAGTGGCCAACCTCAGTTTAGAAAAGTTTGGTAAACACAGTAAATAAAAGACCAATGTAAGGTGCATTTATTCAAGCTGTTGTTGCAGAATCCTAAAGCTGATGCCTTTAATTTTAAACACCAGAATACCATGACAGGGTAAAGCAATCGTCCCCAGCCTCATCAAATATGACTGCGGGCTTTTCTTGGCCGTGGTGCAAAGCTGCTTTGAATCATCTGTCAATGCCCTCCCCTGGATAAATGTCATATGTGGAATATCGCAGGTGGCAGCTGGGCTGCTCCAACGCAGAGGCAGGCAGCCAGAAAACAGCCGAAAGCATCACATGTTCACCGCAGTGTGCAGCCATTTTTTCGTATTTATTTACTTTCAATGCAGGGCCCCGGACCACACACATCAGCCAAGACCAAAGGGGTCTCCAAACCATTTCTCAAATTTAATCAAAAACACACAGGGGTTCCCTTTCCGCTGGCAACTTCTGCACGGTCAGTGTGACGGTCTACGGAGTTTCATTCCGTGCCGTGTTCTTCACAAACTGTCCGTGTAGCAAACAGAGTGAAAACCGTTTCTCCTCCATTTTAATATATCAAAATCTCTCAGGAACAAAAATGTGTTCCTGAGCATTAGGGAGTTCTTTGTGCAAAAACCTTAATACCTTCAGAGTTGCTCTTTGGAGATACAATATTTCATTAAATGTACTGTTGTGTTCTCAGGGTTGTGCTGAAGTTGCATGAAGACTCTCAATGTTTTTCAAAGGACAAAAAGCAGCAGGTCATCACAAAATCCTAAATATTTTACTTGTTTTATTCTCTGCCTTTCTCTTTTTTTTGTGCATATGTTCTATCAAATTTGATATTAACTTATGGAAAAAAGTATTATTTAAGTATTATATTCAATATTAATGACCATTATAATGAACATAAAATGTTGTGTTGAACGGAGAGACTGGGTATCTTGCCAGATCTTTTGCTATATTAAAGGGCCCCTAGTGTAGGTGTTTTCAGCATAATAAAAATAGTCTCTGATATTCCCAGAATGTGTCTGTAAAGTTTCAGCTCAAAATACACCACAGATCTTTTATTATACGATGTTGAACATGGCCATTTGTGGCTGCAATAAAAACACAGTTTTTGTGTTTCTCTAAATGCAAAGAAAGCTTCCGTTTCCCTCCCCAATGTAGGTGGTAGAGCGCTTACACATGTGGTTTGGGCTACATCAAAACATGTGTCTCTGGCAGAAGGTTGAACTACGGGCTCATAAGGCGGAGTCTGTGGAGCGTAATCATTGTGACATCACATTGATAGCGGAACCCCAACAGCTTGTTTTGTGTGACTGTTTAAAGGAGATTACACAAAGAACAGTTTCTGCACACACACTGGTGACTCATTTTTTGCTAGAAACACATTTTAAGGTGCATTTTTTTTGGTTAATGGGGCTTTTTAAATTTGTTCATGTTTTATTAAAAAGCAACACTATGTAAAATGACTTACAGCTCCCCCATGTGGTTGAAAAGCGCAACAGTGCCTGGTATCAGACACTTTTCTGCAGGCAGGGGGAGGGGCGGAGCTGTGTTTCCTACCCTCCACCGCCACTTTCAGAGTGTGCTTGTAGCAGCTAGGAGGCTGCTCAGGTTGCAGCAACAGTACAATTTGTCCAGTTAAAAGTTGTTCTATCACTGAAATAATTTTAGAGACATTATTTAAAGGTAAAAAACTACATAGTGTTGCTTTAAGTATGAAGTTATTAAATTGCCTTTTTTTCTACCTGCGGTAATATATTCACCAAAAGTTATTGTTGGTCTGATACAGTGCCTTAGCTTTAGTTTGAATACATGAGGCCCTATCATACACCCGCCGCAATGCAGCCAAAGCATGACACAAGTGTTGTTTAAATAGTAAATACATTTGCGCCCATGGGCGTTCTGGTCTGAAAACGAGGTGTGTTCAGGCGCATTGTTGGCGCATTAGTATTTTGAGGTAACTGAAATAGACTACACCATTGACCAACAAAAATCTGGTCTAAAGTCTAAAGTCAATGGCGCATTATTGTTTTTGTTATTTAAAGAGCGCGTTAGTAATATGCGCCAATAAACTGGACGGCAACATACGTTTGCTTATTACACACAAGGATGCAGCAGCACATGTTTTTAAATCTGAAAAATTAAAGGATTAAAATGTAAAAGATTATTACTGAGTCTCTTGGACATAAATCTTGGACTGATTATGGGACATTAGAAGGCGTAAAGAGCTGCTTAACCTGTAGCCTGGTAAGCAATTAAATGTTTTGCTTTAAACAAATGCAAATATTGCATCTATTTTTATTTTTTATGCTACCCCACAGATTTATTGTATATTGTAACTTTGTACCTGTGGATATGGTGAGATGAGATCCTTTTTTAAGCAATGCTTTTAAAAACCCATGACGCTGTTTGAGTGCTGAAACATTTCGTCTCTCCACACGTTTGTAAATTCTATCTCCTGTTTGTTACAAATTAAGTATTTTTAGAGTATAAACCTTTTTTTGCATATTTGTAAATACTTTTTTGAGATTACAATGATCATGTAGGCTATCCTTCCATTTACAGCAATTAACAATTTACAGTCAGTTTTAATTAAAAAACAAAAAACAATTGCAATACAAATAAAAACAACAAATTTTTTTAACATCAATCTTAAACTGGCGGTCTTCTTCCTCCACTTAGTTTTTCAGCTTACAATTTTTGTCATCTAAATAGGGAATCGGCATGGCACGAGCGCAACTGGCTTTTAAAGGGGATGGGAAATGAGACTCTCATTGGTTTATTCCACGTTACCCCCAAAACACATCCATTACTCATTACGAGAATAGGAACAACCCTTTTAGACTGTACGCTAGGCACACAAACTATTTTTCCTGTCAATAAATTTGCAAAAGTGGATTCGGACACACCTGTTTAGACCATGTGCCTTGTGCTTTAGACCATGCGCTTAGATGGTTTAAATAGGGCCCTTGGTGTCCAGAATGAAGATTGACAGGAGATGCAAGTCTGGCATTAACATGGAATGAATGGGACAGATTGTTTATTAGGATCTTGTCATTGTTTTTCACTTAGGGCAGCATTGCCTTGACTTTGAGTGTCATCCGAGACAGGGTTCAGAGCCGGATCAGACAGCAGCCGTCCAGCTCTCTGCATGTTTATCACTTAAGCCTTCTAGCAAAATCCTTACACTAAACTGTCCATACTTATGGAACCAACCGTCTGTGAAAGATGTAATCACTTCTGCACAATATTGCACTTTTAGCCTCTGAATGATCACCGAAGTGAGGCTGACAGTAAACAAATGGGCCTGAACAAAATCTACCTTACATGAAAAACCAAACAAACATCACACCAGAGTAATTGAGTAGTGCATATTATATCTGCAATATACAACCTTTAGGAACTATGACACCAAGACTAAAAAGTAAATAAAATGTTTATTTTTTGTTTGTGTGTATTTTATGAAATCTGGCGATATCTTCGGTCAAGCTCTGTAGTATTTATCTGGTGTTTTTAGCAAGGTTTTCTGACAAGTGAACTTCAAAAATAGCAGCACGGTGTATGTAACAAATAGATTTAGAAGCCCTGAAGCTGGTGTGCACCTGAAACCTGTAAATATTGACGAGTGGCCTCTCTACAACACAGGTGCCGACGAAATACATTTCGCTGCATAACTTGACACGCTGCATATTTCTTCTGGTTTATTTTTCTAAAAATTCAACATGCAAAAACCCAGAATCTTACAAATGTGAGGCCCATTGTAATTCCAGTGGGAATTCCTGTAAGATTTACATGAGTCTAGCTGATATTAGCTTTGAGGGAGTTATGCACAAAGCACCTGTTTTTTTTGTGTGTGTGCGTGTATTTATTTATTCCAACATCTTTCATCATATATAGCTGACAGTCATGACAATGGTGGACTATAGACACCTGTGTTAGCGGGAAGTGAGCTGAGAGGAAGAAGACCTTGGAGGCCAACAAATCATGCCAGTAAACTCAATAAAACCAAGCCTGTGAAAGATTTATCCTTCAAAACAAAGGCTGGATTGGAATTGGTGCTGCTGACAACCTTGAGGGCTATGAAGAATCGCACTATATAGAAACTACATGTTTAACCTTAATATATACAATATACATACATTACTATACTATATCAAGTATATATGTACATAAAATGAAGAGCTTTAAAAGAGGTTTGGGATTGCCTACACGGATGTGCTCAAGACTACACAAATCCTACATTGTCTGTCAGTGTGCATCGGTGTGCATGGGTGGGGTAATGCAGACCTGCGCCCCCTGAGGGAGGACAGCAGGAGACAGAGTGCTCAGACACACCGAGTGGATGCTTTTCTGAACAAGAGGGATGTGACAGGCAGTTGCCCCTCTCTCCGGATGACCTCTCTGGATCTCTGAGTCTGAATGTACAGTCCAGAGCCACATCCTCAGCAACAAAGCAGCGGGGCTACTTTCCCGAAGGGCATGCCGCCAACAGCCCTCTGACATTCAAACACCTCTAGAGATGGAAAACAAATCTAATAAATAAATAAATAATACACTGGAGGACTGCAACAGTCTTGGTAAACCTAAGGCTAAATCTCTTCTACTTCTGACCTTGAGTGTGGAAAAGAACCTGAAGGTGTGGGCCACAGTATCTGAACGGGTGGTCAGTACGAAGAGGACTGCACGACCTCATTTTATAACCTAATACTCCTCTTCATGTTTTTATGTGTTTTTCTGTTAAAAACAAAATGGATGATGTTCTTACTAATAACATTATCAATTCGTAATGACCAAACAAAATCTCTGACCAAAAAATGAACTCTTACAACATCAAAAAGTTTCAGCACCTTATGATGACTCCTTAAACAAGTGCACCATAACTCAAAGTTAATCTAAAACACACTGTATTGTTAAAAGAAAGATATTTTAGATCTTAAACGCCACATTCCTCTGGAATGAAAACATACCGTGCAATGCAGAAGGTAATTTGATAATTATTTGACCTGCAGTCCCTCTCAACTGTAATTCTTGTCCACAGTTCTGAAATGAGCATACCAGTGCTCACTTTACATATTTTTACATTTATTTTTTAGAAGGATAAACATTGCTAAATTAATTACAAATAATTTGAATTGTTTCTTATGCATGGTTATGCTGTTTATTGTCAGTGAATTGTATCTACTGTAGTTCTGATTACATGCTGTGTCTCACCTTTCTCGTGCCTTTACACTGTTTGAATCACATTAAACATTTCTCTTAATCTATTAAACTATGCAAGAATGTTTTTCATTCTTAATTTTTATCAAAACAATAAACAGGATTCCAAAATTCACAATAACCCAGCAAATATTTTTACTGTTATTTCTATCTTTTCTGTCAGCTATGCAACTTGCATTATTGTACTATTGGTTATAATAGAAAAATAAGTTTTACTATGAGAGCGATAGATTTTCAAACTTTAAAACTTTCTAAAATTTTAAATACTGTTTAATATTAAAGGGTATATATCATGAAAATCTGACTTTTTCCATGTTTAAGTGCTATAATTGGGTCCCCAGTGCTTCTATCAACCTAGAAAATGTGAAAAAGATCAACCCAGTAACTTAGCTTTGGTAAACCATTTTCTGCAAGCATGTGAAAAAAAGATCATTGACATTGAATTCGGCTCCCCTTTTGATGTCAGAGGGGGAAAATACTACACCTTAATCTGCACTATCCAACCACGTCACTGTTATTTAGTGCAGAGATCAGCTCATTTGCATTTAAAAGGACACACCCCAAAACAGCAAATTTTTGCTTACAGCAATTTTTAAATGTTACAATAAATTATGTGTGGGGTATTTTAAGGTAAAACTTTACATACTTTGTATGGGGACACCAAAGATTTATTTGACGTAATTTCACAAAAGTCTTGTGAAATGTCCCCTTTAAGGATTTAATACCATATTTACTGCATCTACAATGGTGAAAAAAAAAATATCAATACAGTTAAGAAAAATGGAAATATACTTGCTGTTGGCCAGTTTACCAGCAAACTTAAAAACAGAATTAATGGCTACACTTTTATTACACAGCTCCATGGAATGCTTGATTTTGATTGGCCAGTCGCGGCATTTGCATTATCTTAAAACTGAAAGTAAACAAAACTGAAAGTTTTTCCTTGTGGAAGGTCTGCGTTCGTTAAAAATGAGCAAATAAAATATTTCAAATCAATATTTAATGTCCCTTACCTTACTTATGAGGTTATTAGCCATGTAATAAGCGTGATAATGTAAAGGCAGCTGTTTTTTTTCCACTTCGCGTCTGGTCCTGATCACACTGTCGGGCTTATTTCTGCGATTACCACCAACTGCCTATACATTGTCCCTCACATATTGTACTGTTCAAATGCTTCTCTTTATTAAACATTATGACAGTGGAAAACAACATTATTTTTAAACCAGTGAAATGGGTAATTACATTCTCAATACCAGATTGTGTAATTTTTTTGTCTCACTTTATTTTATGATTGAAATAGGTTTTAGGAGTTTAGCGGAAGCTGATTTTAAAGGGGTATTGGACAACACTCTGGGGCATGTTTACTTTATTCCCCGCCATCTGGAAATTATTTTGTAGCTTTAGTTTAATATGTGCAATAGAAGAAAGTGAAAATTCAATAGCTTCAAATGAAAAATACAAAAACAGTGAGTGGCTGATTGCGATAAACTGCTCCCAATGCAAGCTGAAATTTCTATTTTCTGTGTTTAATCAACATAATGTGCCACAAGGCCACATTACCACTCAGTTCATATTTATCCATATAATTTTCAGAGGCATGGGGCAACATCAATCCCAGAGTGACTGGGAGAGACTAATATCCATCTATGCATCACTTATCCACTCCACAACCTTTATTCCCTGTGAAAAAGAAAAAAAAGAAAAACCTGAAAGGAATGGCAGCAGGGCTAAATTATGCACTATGGGGATATCTATTTTCTTGCTTTCTTGCGAGATAAGGGCTTATTATTTCAGCCTTTGTTATTAACATTGTTTGCCCATGGGATGATTAGTAAAACAAAGGATGGAGGAAAAACAAGTGCTCATAGTTAAAAACGTTTTCCTCTTAAGAGGGAAACTCACTGCAGGCCAAACTGGGTTTGGTAAACATCAAGCCTGAAAACAGTAATACAAGTTACTTGGACCTGGGACCAATTTAATTTATTGCTGTTTCCTGTAATCCCTGCAATCAAGTCTAATTAAGTTTAATCCGTGAGTCAATAGCCATTTTTAGGGATAAAGTAAATAGACAAAATACATTACCTTACATTATATTATATACATATATATACATATACAACCCAATATCACGAAATTATGTACCTATAGGCACGTATGGACCAGCGTGACAATGTCATATTGGTTACTCAACTTTTTTGTCTTAATATCTTACCATTGTCGCTTCAGTTGATGGTTAGATTTACATAAAATGACATCCCTACCCAAACCCAACTCTAACCCCAACGTCAGGCGACATTTGGTTAAAGTTTAGAAAATATAAAAGAATAAGTCTTGTATCTTTTTTTTAATAAACCAATACTTAAAGTGACATACTAACGCAAGCACCAAATCTAACCCTAAACGGAAGCGACAATGATTTGAAAATAGGACAAAAAAAGTTGAGTAACCAATACGTGACAGTGACACAAACAGAAAAGCGTGAGCATGCTCAGGCTCAAACGCGGCAAAACGTGACATTGTCCATACACTGGTCCATACGTGCCTATAGGTACATATATGTGTGTGTGCGTGCGCGTGTGACCAGTTGTACAGTGTGATTAATAAGTATTAGTTTAGTCTTCCAGATCAACTTAAATCTCTTAATCTCAACATTACAATTGTTATCTTCCTCAAGATCTCGACTTTCCAGACATCCTCAAACCTTTATCAAGTTATGTGAAAAAAAATGAGGGGCAACTTTCGACCCCTCTGACAAAGCCAATACGGAAGTGACTTAAGCTGCAATTCATCGACTGGCTGCTAAAGGCTGGCTCCAAAAATGAGCCATAGACCTTCATGACAACTGTAAGGGGGGGGGGGGGGGGTTTGTAACTTATCCGTTTAAATTATATGAAGCCTTAAAGTTCTGCATAATTAAGGGCGTGGCCACTTGAGTGACGGTTGAACAGTCACTGCTGTCAGTAGAATCGAGCTAGGCGGGTGTGGTTCAGCAACCAGCCACCTCAGCTTCACCCACGTCCCGCCTCTTTAACCATTTTCGGTTATCCGCAAGTCATGCACAGTGACGCACGGTCAAGATAGCGACGGCAGGCAACCCCTACTTAAAGTTTCATAAAAGCTCTTTACAAACCTATGGTTGACGTCACAGACACTACGTCCATATTTTTTTACAGTCTCTGGAAAAAAACATGTTGTCAAGACCTCTTAAAAACAACATTTAAATGAGTAAATTATGTTGTAACAAGAAGAAAATCAAACTAATGTTGCAACTTCTAGAACTTAAATTTTGTAAACATTTAAATCTATCTGACAAAAGCAAGTGACATATTCAGTATGTCTAACAAATCATTACAAACTTAGTGAAAGGAACAAAGTAGATACTGTGAAAATAAGAGTAATGATTTTGTTAAGCAAAACTTCATCTTCAGTGTGACATCATTTCCTTGTTCTGACGGAACTCTGAAATGACAGCTGGGAATCAATTAATGTGACCCGTCTACTACTGCAGCACTGTTACTGATGCAATGGATAGCAACAATGTGCTTAGACAATGTGCTTGAAAGGACAATCCATATTATCCTTTGGTTGTAAATAAAGAAAGGTCCGTTAAAGCATTTAACAGTATAAATATAACAGCATGAATATAAATAACTGTATTTATCATTAAATTAAGTGCCTATTGATTTGTCACTTGTCACTTTTCGTGTGCACTCCTTGTAAGACTACAGGTTGTGTTTACAGCGCAATATCCACAGGAAATCCACAGACCTGATATTTACCCAGGATTCCCTGCTATATTAGATAAATAAAATGTAATTTTCCTGTGCAAATATCTGTGAAATTAAATACACAAAAAGGGGCAGCTTTACAGTGGCTGGATTTATCCTGGCCATATTTACTTATTTTATAGTATGTTCAGCCACCAAGGGAGAAAGTGGTGTAAATGCTTTTTAACACTTTTCATGTCTCAGTGACTGTGGAGTTTTGTCAGACTGCTTGTACAGTCCATTTTGGTAAGGTTGGGCTTTCTTTTCAAGAGAGATGGATCCATAGCATTCATTATATTCAGGACAAATACACACTTTTTGGCACTTTGAGAAATGTCAGCTCTTCTCTTAAAAAGCACACCATTGGATGCAGATGACTGTAGTTTGCAACAAGATGGCATTTGATTTGAAGATAATGGGTGTTGTGATTTTGTTAACTTTAAAAATGAAAAATTAAATTTTATATATTGAGTTAGCTTCCAGTTTTGATTATTTCAACAATAGAAATGTTGAATGCTGCTAGTTATTAAAGTAGTAATTGCAATCCAGTACATCATGTTCAATGAATTTATCTCCATCTCATTTTTTTATTTATGTCATTCTGGTTCTTTTCAGATTCCATCAGAATCACCAAACAATAGCTTACAGAGCTGTCTTGGGAAAAGAGTCAGCAGAAAGGATTTGCCTTGAAAAGCAGAAAACAAATTTTTTCTTAGGTACGTCTCAACAATTCACAGCAAAATACACTGAATTACCAATAAACAAAATACACTTAAAAAAATGTATGGTACAATACAATAATAAAGGACAAGTTCTCAGGCCAGCATCATATGTCCAAATTTCCGTCAAAACCGTTCTATTTTATCATAAACAATCTGAAAACAGGGCTTTAAGTGTAAAAGATGCTAAGACCTAGTCCTGGATTACCTGTGTTTTAAGCAAATGTCTAATATTAAAGAAACAAAGTGCATTACATTTACATTTCTCAACTGATTTCAATGGTGTACAGTCTACGTAGAGTACAAAACTGTTTTGTCTTCCGTAACCTAAAGTAACTGGTAATTACTGCGATAACGACTTGTTTTATGTTTTTAAATGTACATAATAAAATGTACTTAACGATTTTTCAATTACATAATAATGACATGATGGGGCGGTTTCCCTGACAGGGCTTATCCTGGGCCCATACTAAAGTCCAATATATAGTCGTGCGTATATGGTTTATGCCATATCCACGCTGTAGCTACACAGCTAGGTTATCCGTAGCCTCTACGTAGCCCGACGTGCACTTCACCAAATTTTTAACAGCGCGTCAGTTTAATATGGACCGTAAACGCTGTGCATGGTCCACTAGAACCCCTTCCCGTCAGGTAAACTGTGTCATAGGTATTTCCGTTTGCGAGGGTGAGAACAAAGATGGACCAAGTTGAGGAGTCGCTGTTTATTTACTTCCATCACTGCTGGTCATCTCAAAACATACAACAAGTTGCTGTTTCTCCTTCGTTTGTGGGTTAAACTTGTCAAGCTGCTTCTTTATTGACGGTCGTGCTGCTGCTGTGGTAACACGCGTAGATACTGCCTACCAGCAATCTGCATGTGTGTTTGCACATCGACGCGGTTGACGACACAAAAGTATAAATGAAAAATGACACGTTACCTACGCCGTAGGACCTACGCACAACTATAATGAGCCCTTAAAATGCCTGTTTAAGCTGCCTGAATTCAAAAACATCACTGACATAGCTTAACATATATCAGTGCTATAGTTTTGTCTCAACTTGCACACCAGTATTGATTTTTTGGGTAAGCAATGTTTGTAAAATTCCTTAAATGTCCTAAAATCAGAGGTGTATAAAGTATTTTAGTTACATTTTCCAAGCATCTATGCTTTATCAGAGTGTTTGTCTTGGGAAAAAAATTACTTTTCTTTACTAAAAAATGTTCACTACATTCTAAAGCATAAAATCATACTGTGTATTCATTATATATTGCATATTAAAATTGATTTAATGCCTTATTACATAGAAATGGTGTACTTTTACTTTCTTGAGTAAAAGTACGAAAAAAAAATTACTTAAGTAAAAGTACAAAAAATTACTAGATGTTTAATGTACTTACATATTAAATATAAACCAAAAACTTGAAATTATGAAATGTAGTGGAGTAAAAATTATGATAATATGTTATGGAATGTTTGTTTTCCAAAGAAAAACACTAATAAAATATGAATAATTGAAAATTTACTTTTATGTAGAAAGTAAAAATACTTAAGTACTATACAACTCTGCCTAAAATAACTAAGACCTAGTCCTGGATTAACCTAAACTCTGTCTGGGAAACCACCCCTAAATAATTTTAAACTTTTTATGTGGTTGTTTACTTGGCCAGCTAAATCTTTGGCTTTGTTAGCAGGTTGATCTGAACCTCTTCAATAGCCATGTTTTCATAACCATGATTTTATGCGCCCTTTGAAGTATCACATCAAAAAGAGTGATGGAAACACCAAATTTCGATTAAAAATCCCTTAATTTGCAAAAAGGGTTTTACACTTGCTTGAGGTGATTTTTAATTTATGCAAAACAAGTAAATGTGAATAATGGGAGATGGAAATGCTTTTGCCGAATTAATTCTGACGTAGCGAACATTAAACCCACGGGACAGGCCGTCTAGCTGTTTCCACTGGAGTTGTCTTTACCATATGGGGCTCGACATCGTCGCAATGTCCTTGCTGCTAGTGCCTTTATCAAAAATGCTGCATTCCTTCTTCTGTGCACAGCATTCAGTTTGGCAATTATGAACTGCACTGCTAAAACATAAATAACTTGCCCCATCGTGACTACATGCAGTCCTGTCTCCATTTTCCAAGGGTGCATTGTTTTGTTTACTGTTGGTTACTAGGTTACCAATACCACCGTCGTTTGCTCAAAAACTTGATTGAAAGGCACCTAATTTGCATTTGTTTGTTTTTCTTTATTTTTGCAAATTTGGAAAAATTTCACTTTACGTTTGGATGGAAACCCAGCTAATGATAATGCTAAAAGATATGCTTAATGTGGTTCATAATGTAGTTTTCAAACCACATAACATGTTATTACTGAACTATCACTTACTTTCTAGAGTAAAAGAAATATATAGTCTACCGATTAGTGTTTTTACAACTGCCAATGTACTTGCTGTAACAACGTTTGAAAATGTTGGAATTATTTTAGGACCTTGACTGTCACCCCAGTCAAAATTCTTATTTCTCACTCACTCTTCCACAGACACAAACACAGACATGTGCACAGTCCCCTGTATCTGGTGAAAATGAACGTCCACAGCAATAAAAATGATGTATTGAGCAAAGGTTACTCTCCCTTTTAAATGCTAATTGTTCTGCCAACAGTATTCATTTGCCTGGGCTCCCAAAGGGCATGCATCCATTTTGTTTCCGCTTCAAGCAGATGTGGGGTCTCAGTTTTGTGTGTGCTATAGAGAGAGAAAGGGAGAGAGAGAGACAGAGAAAAGGAGCATTCTCGTGTTTATGCATCATAATTAGTGGTGCCTTGTTCATCATCATAACCTACCAAATCTAGAGAGCAGAAAGATGAGAGAGCAAGTACAAACGGCAGCACAAATTTTACAAAATGACCCCTTTCCAACCAGCAATGAAAGCATTCCTTTATCTTTAAAACTATACAATAATGAGGGTCACTCCTGCTTTCGGGCCTCCACGCTGTACACTTCTTAAGGTTAAATGACATGACAGTGTTTAAGTAAGTCTTTCTCCTTAAAGGTCAAATGAATATTTTATCTTAGGCTGTGCTGGATGTATTGAAATGTTAATGTAAATACCACCGATGCAGAGACTGCAGGACAGCTTCAATAAAGTGAGGGATAGGAAAGGTCAGATAATCCCCTATCTACAGTCTCTCACTCTCATTGCTCTGCACTGATCTGTGTCACTGTTTGAAACAAAGATTTGAATCATGAGTACATCACTCATTACCAAAATAACCATCAGATGGACTTTGTGGGCTGAAGATCTTCTTATTGAATGATAAGCTTAACAAAAACTGACTCAGTAACACTCTACCCTTCACTCATGTTTCTGATTGGACTGAAATCAACTTGAGTTGATCTGGTGGATTTGTAAAAAAAATACAATTATACCAAGAGTCAGACTTTCTATAGTCATCGAGTAGTGAGGCATTTTTATTTCTAATGATTTCACTGTCCTATTATTTTAAAATAATTTAATGGCTACCTTAAAGAAATAATTCATGCAACAATGAAAACATCTGTCAGCGTTTAATCATCCTTATGTTGTTCTGAACACAAAATTTAATGACGTTTTCTTCCACGGAGTATTAAAAGAAGATGTTAGGCAGACTGTTAGTAAATTACAGCCTCAGTCACCATTTACTTTCATTATACGGGATAAAAATAAGCGGTGTCAAAGTCCTACACTGTCAGAAAAAAATGGTAATACATTTTCCATAGCTCTCACTGAGGCACACTTGATACCAACATGTACCTTTGAGCTACTACTGTAAAATGCACCCTTATATGTACCTCTGATGTACTACTAAAGGGTACTACCCATTAGAGGTCTACACGGGTCCAAAAATTCCTACCCGAACCTCAAGAGACCCGTAAATGTGCTAGACTGAACCAACCCGGACCCGTCTGTTATTTTGAAATCTGGACCCAGACCTGACCCGGACCCATCTTTTATTTAAAAGCTGGACCTGGAACTGACACGGACCCTTCTATTATTTAATAGCTGGACCTGAACCCGTCCGGGAAGACTCAGACCCGACCGGCAAATATTCTTTAGCTAAATGTTATTAATAAGTCAATAAACAACTAGCGAAAATTAAACTTTTTGGCTTACCCATAGAAGTTAGCATTCTCCCTCGTATCCTTGTACCTAACTTTGATGCACAATCCTCATTGCCAAGAAAGTTCCATCCATGTTATTCCTCTCTTGACCATTGAAATGCTTTATGCTACTTCCAGCTTTAAAAGTCCACTTTACAGTCACGATGATGAATAGCGCAGTTTTACATTTGTTGTTTATCGGGTCAACTTGCATAATTTTTTTTTTACTGTTTGCCATTGGATTATAATAGCGAGTGCTCATTCAGTGTCACGGCTGCTTTCGTTAGCTTTACTTCTTTGCTATCATCTCTGTGCTCTTTGAGCAGAGTCTGCGCGAAAACTTTAGATATAACCGCAAGACACCAATGAGGACATATTTATTATACTTTTTACATGTTTATGTGCTACAAAATGGTCACCAGTGCTTTTATCAACCTAGAAAATGTGATTAAGATCAACCCAGTAACATTTCTCTATTCTCCACAAGCATGTGAAAAAATATGTCACGGAAATTTGACTCCCTTTTATTTAAAGATTTATTTGACATCTTAAAAAGTCTTGTGAAATGTGCCCTTTAAGTCACAGTTTTGAGAACTACTGACTAAGCTTTGTAATATACTGTACAGTAAGAAAACTTTAGACTTCAATGACTTTGCTGTTTTGTCCTTTAGTGGCAGTTAATATCAAATCCTTATTAACACGCTAGATGCAGTCACTAGTGTGCACTCCTCATCCACAGCATATGGACATTGAATGACTTTGAATGACTTTCTTGCTATTACTCACAGTTTGATTTGGACTGTGCAGATTGGAACTTGACATATTCTTCAAAGAGTTTTGGTTTAACTACTATCTCAGACAGGCACGGTGTGCAGCAAATCATTAAAATGTTTGGAAAAGTAACATGTAAACAGCTTGATACTGCATAAACAGCTCATTTATACAACTAACACCATAAGTGAGTAAATCCCAATAAATCATTTACTTATTTTTACTTATTTTCTAAATAACTGTCGTCACCTACTGCCAGTAAGATGTCAGTAAATATATCCGATTACTTTCAAATTGTTTCGGTCAATTGAATTCACTGGAATGTACCAGTATGTGTTTGTTAATTAAATCAACATCCAAAAGTAAAGTAAGGCTACTGAGACCCACGCTACTCTGTCATTAGTGTTTAGAGCACTGGATATGTTTCTAGGACACATTGTCAATACATCTAAGTGACTACTTTGCTATACTTTCTCAAGGACAGAAGCTTGCAATGAACTATTGGAATCTTATAAGCACAGTACAGGACGATTCCCCCCGATTTACAGAGCAGTCCACTTAGCCCCTTGAGATATGCAATATATCAGTGATGCACAGCAGATCCGTTGTGTAAAATATTCAATTATGATGTATCCCCTTGAGTGGCAACGTCAATATCTAACCTGATGAAATCCAGAGGGATGTTTTAATTAAAAATTTGTCCAGCGTTTGTAACCGCATCTCAGTTATTTGTCTGAAATCCTTTATTGACGTACTCAAATTAGATTTTCCCACATGTACTGTTGTTTCATAGATTTAAACTGGAGATTAGATGCTGGGATATTCTTATCTTCAGTAATCTTCAATCTCATCCGTCTCACTGATCATGAAGCATTCATGTAAAAATAATAGTTTTTTACTTTTCTTAACAATGGAATTCATTTCAAAAGATTCTTTTCATGATGATTTTTCTGTTTTATTTTAACACCAAAACACCTCTGCATTTAAAATCACACTATAATGTGAACATCTATGTGGGAATTAGTATATCTGAAACCTTAGCACTCAAAAACAATAGACAAGATCTGGATGGTCTACTATTTTCTGTGAGTTGTTTTACAGCAAGTATGCATCAAACAGACACTATTCTATCCCATGAAGCATTGACAACCGAGGAGCTGCCAAATCTGAAAAGTAAAAAAAATCTTAAAGTATAGGTACTTCATCTAGTACAGTGCCTACTATCACATAAAGTTCTTTTTAGGGGAGAGACAATCCTGGCAGCTAGTCATATCTTAGGGCACACTCACATTATCCAAATTGTGCCCGAGCACGCTTGACCTGAAAAAGCCTGGTTCGTCTGACTACTATGATCACTCCATACTGTGCCCGGGCGTGTTTGGTTTGTCACACCCCGAAACGCCCAGAGCATGGTTCAAAAGGAGAGAGATATACTACACAACCACTCACCTTCATCTGTCTTCGTAAAAAACCTTTGTATGCGCGCTGCAGGGTTTTGTGAATGTCTAAGCTGCACAAGCGACAGATTGACTAAACAATATGATACGCATGTGAGAGGACTGTGTGTCATCTTTTAACATTGCGATGGGTTCCAGTGTTAAAGGGACAATCCACTTTTTTGAAAATATGCTAATTTCCTATACTCTTATTCTGGCGTAATCAAGGACTTTGCTGACGTAACATGGCTGCAGGAGGCGCAATATTTTAACGCAGCAGCCGAAAATAGTCCCCTTAGTATCTTTCAATAGCAGGAGACTTTTTTCGGGCACTACGTAATATCATTGCGCCTCCTGCAGCCATGTTACTTCAGCAAAGTCCTTGATTATTACGCCAGAGTGAGAGTATAGTTCCTAGCCATATCTGCCTAGAAAATCTCAACTTTTAATTTTCCGTCGGCCTTAGTACACAATGGCGTTAATTTATCATTGTTGGACAGAAACGGTCGTATATGTTGGCGTAAGATTATGCTTACACTCCTCTCACTGCCTGATTTATGAAGCTGTGCGTACCTTTGAAATTCAGGTGTACGCAATACATAAATGCCGCGGCTGAAACGATCGTCATTAGAATAACACGCCCATATAAATTCAAGTCTCTGCTTCCCCCACACCCTCATTTTACGCCATTGACACACGGAAGACGGCAAAGAAGAGAAACTGGGGAAGTGGAAAGAAACAAATTAAACACACATCAATAATTGCATGACAATTTGTAATATTGTTCTTATTATTATTATGATGATTTTTATTATTAATGACGCTTATTGTTATTTAGAAGAAGAATGTCATTATTATTATTATTATTATTATTATTATTATTTACTGTTGCCTACATCTAAATTCTATGTCTGCTTAATGGTTCGGTTAAGTTTTTTTTTATAATATTTTAAAATGTCGAAGTAACTTCTGTAGTGTGTTGTTCTGTATTTATATACAGTTGTTTGTTAGCTAAGATCTAGTTTGACACGGAGCTCTGGATATAATTCAAATTAACAATTTGTTTCCACGACATCCACATGTTTTACTAGGCTAATTCATAATTTAAAGTAATAATAATTGTAATAGTAATTACGAAATATTATAATAATTCATTCCAAGGAACAAATTGTTGAATATTGGGAACAAATTCTACATTTATGGCAATACTTTAGACTAAATAAGAAAAAGAATTGTTAATTTGTGTCCATATGTAGCATAAAAGATAATTTGTGGTCTTTCTGATTGGATTCACGGCTCAATTCAACACAAGCAACGCAGTCTCACACCCATGGCGTCAATATTTGACGACACTTGACCATGCGTCAATATGTTGACGCGGAGGGTACCCCTTTCGCGTCATTTTTTGACGAACTAGGGACTTCAATACTATGAGGTACGCGAAATTCTCTTTCCTATTTTCTTACCATTTTCTACCATTTTCGCGTCAGTTTAGGGTTAGATTTACATAATGACATCCCTACCCAAACCTATCCCTAACCCCAATGTCAGGTGACAACTGTTTAATTTCGCGTACCTCATAGTATTGAAGTCCCCAGTTCGTCAAAAAGTGACGCGAAAGGGGTACCCTCCGCGTCAACATATTGACGCATGGTCAAGTGTCGTCAAATATTGACGCCATGGGTGTGAGACTGTGTTGACACAAGCATCTTACTTTACCTGTTAATGTATTTATTTATCATCGAATGGTATGTAACTAACTACCTTTTGATGCATTACCATGTTTTGTGTTTTCTGGCAATGTGCACTCTCTTTCAATTTCTTCTCCCTGCTCAATCTTAACTTTGATTTTTACTTGACATTTATTTATAAGGCTTAAATTCCATAACTTATTGCAAGACGTCTTTACAGTTTCTCGAACTAACAAATTATCAAAGGGGTTCTGGGTTGATCGAGTGGTGCTGAGTGTAATGAGCGAGCGGAGCGGAATTTTCGGAAAGGCGATCTGGTGGTAATATTACCGCACCACTCAACTCTTCAGTCCCGCTAAGCTCCATTCACATGCTCTGCCCTGAAACGTCAGATAAAGCGCACAGACTCGCAACTGAAGGAATACATATACCTACAAATCAAATGCTTTGGTAAAGTCACACAAATTAAACATTAAAGTCCATGTTGCATAAAAATAAACACTAAAGTTTATTATTACTATGTTGTTGTTTTATAGTGGGGCATAATATATCATATCTTTTAGTTTGTCAGTGCATTTTGTGGTGTTAGGAATTGTTTGCGCATTTCCGCACTAACTCAAAACGTGCGTACACCACCTTCTGAGTTGGCGTAGGATTTGAGCGTGCCATACGCCAACGTCCACATTGATAAATCTCAAAGTCACTGTGGTTTTGGGTGTACGCTGAAAATTTGGTGTACGCACTTTTGATAAATGAGGGCCAATGTAACTACAGAAGAGTCAAGTTCCCTTTCAATATGGTTCACTTCGCATTGCGTCAGTTGCTGAAACTCCTGTTTACTCTGCGATTGAAGCCTATTGTTTAAGATCTGTTGAAAATACAGACCAATGACGTTTGGGCCCGCGCGGGGCGTGGCGCGCGTCCCTGTATAGGTTTGGGAATAGGCGTCAAGAGCTTACCATTTTTCTCCTTCAGCGTGAACCTTCTCGCTGCTCCGAAGAAGAAGCCCTTACTCGCCGTTGATCCGAGCACTGCAGCGGACTACTACACGCCAGCGTGTTCCCCTGCCACTTTCCGGCTGAAGTATAAAAGAGCAAATTTCATCCTAAAAGAGCAGAAGCACGTTGAGATAATGTCGCTTCGGCACTGTTGCTCATGCCGAGCCTCTTTGCCTGTGGAAGACCTCTACAAAGAGTGCGTTCCCTGTCTGGGTACCGCCCACGCAGAGGCCGTGCTTACAGAGGCGGGCTGCACCCACTGCGAGCTCCTTCCCATTGCGGTGCTGCGCTCCCGCCTCGATACCTTCAAGCGGAAGGCTTCCTGTGCTCCCCCGCCTAAACAGCAGCAGAGCCGTGAACTCAACAGGTGTCCCGAGACCGAATCCACGCCGGCTCATCCCCCTCTGTCTCCCCGCCATCATCCTGTCACATTTGTCCATGAGAACCAACGCCCCCTGCCGAGCGCTAACGGCATGGTTTCCTTCGGGTCCGGTGACACCGTTGAGATGATGTCATCCTCTGAGGAGTTAGAGGATTGGGTGGCTTCAGATGACGACACCCCCGCCGCCGCCGCTGAAGAACCAATCGAGTCGCGTCAACACGACTCAGAGCTCATCCGCATCCTGACACAAGCTACAGCGGAGCTCAATATTCAGTGGTCGCCACCGTCAGAGCCTCAACTCAGCCGTCTGGATGAGTGGTTCCTGCAGCCCGGGCGCCGTTCTTCCCGGAGGTTCACCAAGAGCTCACTAAGTCCTGGCGGGCTCCTCACTCTGCCCGAGGGCAGAGCACTTTCTCCCACGTCCTCTCCGTAGTGGACGGCACCGACGAACACGGCTCACCTCTGCCCGCCCTTGGCCGGCGGTTGGAGGGCAAAGATGAACCACCCTTCAAAGCCCTGCCGTCTGACATCAACCCTGGCGTCGAAACTCGGCATCCTTTAAATGATCCTTGCCCTTATTGCTGTCTGGGCTATTCAGCTCTGCTGTAGAGGGGTTTACCCAGCGCTTCACTAGAAGCACAGAAATTGTCGCAGGCTATGCGTCATTTCCTACCAAAACGATCTGCCTCAGCGTCTGGGACTAGCCGCCCAAAACCACCGCCAGCTCAGCGCCCAAAGCCAGCACCAGCTCAACCCCAGTAGAGAGCTGAACCGGAGGTTAAGTGCCAGCGTCCTGCATGACCAGCTGGTCCACCTCGACGCCGCGGTCCCCGTCCTAGGATCACACTGGACCTGGCGCCGGTGCCGCCTCCCTGAAGAGAGTCTGAGGATTAAAAGAGGCTCTGGTCCCACTTCGGCCGGCCCGCCCTCGAAAGTTCTGCGTGTTTCAGTCCCCTCGGGCGCTGGACACACCCTCGCTGTAACAGCGATTTTTTTTTTTACCTTTTCACAAAAAGAGCAAATTTCCTCCTCTGTACACACACACACACACACACATGGCTCACCGTCCATAAGCATATAGACGCTCGCCGTCAAACTTCACGTTTGGCAATCCACCCCCGGTATGCCGGGCTGGATTCTAAATGTGATCCAACACGGTTATTCACTTCAACTCGGTTTCGCGGCGTTCTCTACACCACTATCCCAGACGATTGCATGCAGATCCTCAGGGAAGAGGTTCAGTCTTTATTATTAAAAGACGCGATAGAGGTGGTCCCGGCGGATCAAAGCGAATCAAGCTTTTACAATCGTTATTTTCTCATTCCAAAGAAAGACGGCGGCCTCAGACCGATATTGGCTCTATGCGTTTTGAATCGTGCTCTTGTCAAACGGCCATTCAAAATGCTTACAGCCAGACGAAATATGGCATTAATTTGATAGGGCGATTGGTTCAAATCAGTGGATCTGAAAGACGCTTACTTTCACATTCCGATAGCACCTCGTCACAAGCCATTTCTAAGATTTGCATTCGACGGGACAGCATACCAATACAAAGTTCTGCCCTTTGGATTATCTCTGGCACCACGCACGTTTACCAAATGTGCGGATGCGGCGCTCGCCCCTCTCAGACAAAGCGGCATCCACATATTGAATTACCTTGACGACTGGCTTATTCTAGCCCGGTCAGAGAGGGAAATTATCACACACAAGACTGTTGTACTCCAGCATTTGGAGAATTTAGGGTTCAAAATCAACCTCCAGAAGAGTTTGCTCACCCCTAGTAGCGGATCACGTTCTTAGGCATGACGCTCAACTCGATAAAGACGTGAGCATGGCTTACACCGGAACGCGCGCTCACGGTCAGGCGCAAGGCGGTGTCGTTCAGAGTGGGTTCACATCTCCCTCTCAAACGATTCCAAAAAATGCTGGGTCTGATGGCAGCAGCATCCCCACTAATACCGTTGGGAATGCTGTTCATGAGACTGCTTCAGTTTTGGTTGAAAGCAAAAGTTCCGCCCTCTGCTTGGTTGTCGGGCCGCTTATTAATCAAAATCACGTACAGCTGCGTGAAAGCAGGACATCCCCTCACTTTTTCAGGACGGGTGTTAAATGGGTGATTCTCACGAACCATTGAAACACCACGGCACAAATGATTTTAGCTTTAAAATGTGTAATATAGTAACATTAAAAAGCATCAGAATTAACACAATACTTTGTTCTACCTTGCACAATGTGTGATTTCAACAGAAGAATTTATAATTGTACATTTTATCTCATTTTCTGCTGAAATTCTAATTACCGCAATGCGCCCGGCTGTGTTTGAACATGCGTTATGTTGTAATTTAATCAAATGAACACAAAAATATTAAGAAAAAAAAATAAATGGATGTTTTGCTAGACTACTTTAGATTACAGAAAAAAATATTTACTGAATATTCATGTATAATAATAATGAAGAAAAATTAGGAAAATGATGTGTCCATGCCTGATGTTCTCATCCTCCGCAACACTTTTTGAGAACAGTTTAAGCACACATACAGAATTTTAATAAAGTTTGATTTTGAGTGACCAAGCACATGGACCAGTTACTTCAAGATGGCTACCAGGTAAGATAATTTTTTACAGTTAATTTGAAATATTGTCTTGTCAGAATGCTTACACGACATTTTGATTATCATTACTGCAACAGATGCTTATTAAATGTTAATTTAATTAATAGAAGCATAATACTTTGATTTTAAATGCATGTGCAGAATCTCCAAATTATGTTCTTTCAGGTTTGTCATGTCATTTTGAAAATATGTCAGTGTTGATGTTTTCTGACTGTTGCGGTAATGAGATTTTTTAGGACTAATTTTTTTAAATTATGTTACAGAAAGTGTTAAATGATAAGTAAAAGTTTTTAAATTAATGTTCCCATTTACTCCAGACTTTGTTTTTCAATGTCTTGTGGGAAAAAAAGTAAATTTAAGCAATTTTTATATTTTCATGCTTGACATTTTTAAAACCAAGTTTTCGTGAGAATCACCCAAATACTCTATCGGAAGCTAGCGCATTGACCCGTCGTGTCAATTCTGGAATTCGGTCCTAACAATAGCAAAGTGATCCTTAGACCGAGAGCGGGATACATTCCTAAAGTCTTGCCACGCCAGTTAGAGTTCAGGTGGTTTCACTTCACGTACCGTTCTGCCTCATACCGCAAGTCAGATCAGCTGTTCGTAAGCTTCACGCACCACTCTTAATCAGGCTATCTAAATGGATCGTCGAAGCCATTGCTTTGGCTTATGCCTCCCTGAATGAACATTGTCCAGTTGGTTTAAAAGCCCACTCCATGCGAGGTATGGCTTCATCATGGGCTTGGTCTAAGAGGATTTCTATCTTTGACACTTTTGTAATGCGGCAGACTGGTCCTCGCCGTCTACGTTTGTCAGATTTTATAGCCTGGATGTTCCTGCCTTACAAGCACAGGTCTTATCGGCTTAATGTTCGCGCGACCAGAGGTGGGTAGTAACGAATTACATTTACTTCGTTACATTTACTTGAGTACATTTTTTGGGTAACTAGTACTTTTAGAGTAAATTTAAGGATGGGTACTTTTTACTCTTACTCAAGTACATTTCTAGTGAAAAAAACTGTACTTTTACTTCACTAGATTCGGCGGCGTTACTGCGCTACTGTCAAATGGTAATAATTAATGAATATATATATATATATTTTAAGTTTATAGGGTGTGTTCGAAAGTTGCGCGAAAACAGGCTGCATCACCCTTTAGCGCGCAACCGCGCGGTCACCCTTTAGCTTTAGATCATGCGTGGCTTCAAGTTCGGTCTATGTTTTCACTCCAAGAGGTCAAAAAGAATAGTTTCATAATGTGATCATGCTTTGTTCAATAAACGAGCTGACATCTCAGCGTACAGGAATTCAAGATTCAACCTGAAGTAAGTGTCAGTAATGTCTATTTGTACAGCTATTAATGGTCATTTCACACACTGTCCGAGTTTTTTTGCCATATGCACTCTTGTG